>NW_017306589.1:809952-881674 GCF_000935625.1 Nanorana parkeri
CAATACGCCAGTAGTTGCGTCTCTCTGCCACACGGTGGCGCATCTATTTGTGTTTTCTAACTTGAAATACCAATACGCCAGTAGTTGCGTCTCTCTGCCACACGGTGGCGCATCTATTTGTGTTTTATAACTTGAAATACCAATACGCCAGTAGTTGCGTCTCTCCGCCACACGGTGTCGCATCTGCCTGTGTTTTCTCGATTGAAATACAAATACGCCAGTAGTTGCGTCTCTCTGCCACACGGTGGCGCATCTATTTGTGTTTTCTAAATTGAAATACCAATACGCCAGTAGTTGCGTCTCTCTGCCACACGGTGGCGCATCTGTCTGTGTTTTCTCGATTGAAATACCAATACGCCAGTAGTTGCGTCTCTCTGCCACACGGTGGCGCAGCTATTTGTTTTTTCTAACTTGAAATATCAATACGCCAGTAGTTGCGTCTCTCTGCCACACGGTGGCGCATCTATTTGTGTTTTCTAACTTGAAATACCAATACGCCAGTAGTTGCGTCTCTCTGCCACACGGTGGCGCATCTATTTGTGTTTTCTAACTTGAAATACCAATACGCCAGTAGTTGCGTCTCTCTGCCACACGGTGACGCATCTGCCTGTGTTTTCTAACTTGAAATACCAATACGCGAGTAGTTGCGTTTCTCTGCCACACGGTGGCGCAGCTATTTGTTTTTTCTAACTTGAAATATCAATACGCCAGTAGTTGCGGCTCTCTGCCACACGGTGGCGCATTTAATACGCCAGTAGTTGCGTCTCTCTGCCACACGGTGGCGCAGCTATTTGTTTTTTCTAACCTGAAATACCAATACGCCAGTAGTTGCGTCTCTCTGCCACACGATGGCGCAATTGTTTATTTTTTCCCCCAGCTTGTAATAGCGATACAAGTCATTCCTCCAGTCAACCACACGATGGCGATCAAAGCCTACAAATGACCGGCGCCCCGCAGATTCCTGCGCTTTGCTGGACTAGATTTTATTCTGCAGGTTGTCACATCGCTGGATGATCTCTATTCAATGTACACAGCAAGACAGGTGACAGTACAATTGGGTTGCAGAATGTAAAAATATTATACTGGAGACTAAACCACTAAACCTTTGTGACATATTTCAAAGATGTTTCAATTCTCTTATTTCCTCAGGGGATCTTTTTCCATATATTTTTCTGTGATATATAATAAAATGTCAGGGCAGAAATAATACCCAGCAGGTCTCTGACAGATAAATATTTATTTTTATGTTCCCATAATAAAATAATTTCAAAAGAATTGGTTACAATGTAACAATGATCAGCAGAGAAGAGTGTCACAGCGCACAGGTGGTCATAAAAGGGAACAACAACTGGAGAACATTTATCAACAATATAGAGCTAAAAATGACAAATTATTAAATATTTGAGTGCCAGATTAGCTGTTTAGCTTTTTTTATTACTGCTGTTTTCAGATATTGCTACTAAAATTATAATTGCTTCTAAAATAATAATCTGGATGTTTGTCGTAGCTTCAGGCTTACAAAGGCCTCTTATGTCAGGATTGCTGGGCTGTTTGGAGTCTAGGGTTCTCATCCAGCTCCCATGCAGCAGTTGTACACATGTAAGATCAATAAGAGAGCAGACGAGTCTTAGGAGGGGAATCTGGCGCAGGCGGCTGGTTTCCCACAGTCGCCAACTGGAACGGGACGTTTGCCCCCCGGCCAACTCCTGACACCGGAGCCAGTGAGCTGGGCCAGGCTGGAGAGGAGGCGGCTGTACAGTAGACACATTGGGGGTCTGTTGGCTAAGCCTCAAATGTTCCAGCAGCAAGTGGAAAAGTGATGTATGTCATCTTATTTAAAGGACACCTGTACCAAGAGAACCATGCAGGCTGCCACTGTTGGGTCCCAATGAAAAGGCCAGCTACCTGGCTGTCTCCTTCTTATATTCCTCCTTGAGTCACTTAGCCAGAACAAGCATGCAGCAAGTGAAGTCAGAACCCCTGATGTGCATACTTATACAAGGTCAGTCATTCAATAAGTACCGAAGCCTTTGGATCAGCATGACAGCCAGGCAATTTTCATTCATACAAAGAGCATGGCTAATGCAGATTATGTTTTTCTCTCAACATAGGTTTGCTTTAAAATGACTTTGCCACCAGTATGATTTCAGTTTACTGCAGTCATATATGTATACAATTAAATAAACTATTTAACCCCCCTTCTACCAGAGGAAGCCGGCCCTTTAAGGGGGTCTTAATGCCAGTAGAATGGGCTCCTGATCAGGTGATCATTGTTATTGGCTGTCACAGTGATTACCTGATCAGGAGCCTGTCCTACTGGCTCCCAATTGCAAACCCTCAGGGCCCATTAACACCATTGTGTTGTGTTAATCGCACATTTCCACGCAATGAATGTACACTATTGCACAGCGTTATCAGGCGCTAAGTGCGTTGGATTGCCATTCATTTGAATGCTACCCCAATGCATCTCTCGGCTGATGTGCACCTCAACACGCGGTACCCCAATACCTTGCGTTGCATTGAAATAAGCAGCGCACTGTGCGGATTGTAAATAATCCGTTCCTGTTCTTTAAGGAAAGTTCGGGACTTATTTGTTCACAATAAATACCCAAGTCCAGCCAATAACTATTTTTTTCTTTCAAATAAAGTTGGGAAAGGTTGGAGCCTCTGTCACGTTTCTATTGCTGTTTTTTTGTTTTGTTTTTTACTTTGGGAAGATTTTCCCTCACTTCCTGTCCCAATGACCACGCAGGAATTAAGAGCGAATTCCTCACACAGCACTAAAAACCGCCAGATTGTGCAACCTCTTCCCACCCAATGCAGGCAAGAGTTTATATTGCTTTGTGTTATCCCGCTAGAGAGATACCCCTCACTTCCTGTCCTGAAGACCAAACAGGAAGTGAAGCAAAATCTCCCTGGGGTCACAGACAGCAATAAACCCAGACTGAATTTTAACCCTTTCTCACTCTATTCAAAGCCTTCATATCATTTTTTGGGTGGTGTTGGGATTTTTCCACAGACCCCTCATTATAAAGCAATATCTCAGTTTTTAGTTAGGACAGACTATAGCTGAAGATGAAAGTTTATTATCGCTTACCTCAAATGATTCTTCATCCAAAAACCTCATTCCGAATACAGTGATTCCTTTAGTGTCGACAATGGGCTTGTTCCCTCGCGGGAGTGGCTTCGTTATCTTCTTCTTACAGTCCAGTATTAAAGTGACGGACTTCTTCTGTACGCTCAGAGCAATGCGATGCCATCTAGATTTGGGGACACAAATAAAAGGGCAAGGTGAGAAAAACCCGGGACGTACCTGGAAATGATACGAAAGGATTAGAAGGACCCTACTCCTGAGAGTTTACAATCTACAAGGAGGGGCAAGTGATACAGAAGGTGATAACTGTGACGGGTGAGCTTATGAAGGAGGAGATGTACAGTTTTTAAGAGGAGGTGGAATAGGCTTCCCTGAAGAGGTGCGTTTTCAGGGAATGCCTGAAAGCAGACATAGTAGGAGATAGCTGGATAGGTTGTGGTAAGGAGTTCCAGAGGATGGGAGAGGCCCTAGAGAAGTCCTGGAGGTGAGTATGGGAGGAGGTGATGAGGGAGCTAGAGAGCAGGAAGTCTTTGGAGAAGTGGAGAGGATGGTTAAGCTGATGCAGGAGGTCTTGCAAGGAGCAGAGAGGATGGTTAGGGTGATGCAGGAGGTCTTGGGGGGAGCGTAGAGGACAGTTACAGTGATGTAAGAGGTCTTGGAAGGAGCAAAGACGATGGTTAGGGTGATGCAGGAGGTCTTGGGAGGAGCGGAGAAGGTTAGAGTGACGTAGGAGGTCTTGGAAGGAGCAGAGAGGATGGTTAGGGTGATGCAGGAGTTCTTGGGATAAGGGGAGAGGAGAGTTAGAGTGATGCAGGAGGTCTTGGAAGGAGCAGAGAAAATGGTTAGGGTGATGCAGGAGGTCTTGGGAGGCGTGGAGTGGATGGTTAGCGTGATGCAGGAGGTCTTGGGAGAAGTGGAGAGGATGGTTAAGCTGATGCAGGAGGTTTTGCAAGGAGCAGAGAGGATGGTTAGGGTGATGCCGGAGGTCTTGGGAGGTGCGTTGAGCATGGATAGGGTGATACAGGAGGTCTTGGGAGGCACGGAGAAGATGGTTAGGGTGATGCAGAAGGTCTTGGGAGGAACCGAGAGGACAGTTAGGGTGATGCAGGAGGTCTTGGGAAGAGCAGAAAAAGTGGTTAGGGTGATGCAGAAGGTCTTGGAAGGAACTGAGAGGACGGTTAGGGTGATGCAGGAGGCCTTGGGAGGAGTAGAGAGGACAGTTAGGGTGATGCAGGAGGTCTTGGGAAGAGCAGAAAAAGTGGTTAGGGTGATGCAGAAGGTCTTGGAAGGAACTGAGAGGACGGTTAGGGTGATGCAGGAGGCCTTGGGAGGAGTAGAGAGGACAGTTAGGGTGATGCAGGAGGTCTTGGGAAGAGCAGAAAAAGTGGTTAGGGTGATGCAGAAGGTCTTGGAAGGAACTGAGAGGACGGTTAGGGTGATGCCGGAGATCTTGGGAGGAGGGGAGAGGATGGTTAGGGTGATGCAGGAGGTCTTGGGAGGAGCACAGAGCGCGGGTAGGGTATTAAAAAAGCAACTGATACATTTTGTGTTTAGCCCACAAGATATTGGTATTATCACCATCCAGACTGCAGCATTCTAAGACTACAAGAGGAACATTAAAATACAGTTTGGCTTCCAATCCTCCACTATATACATGTTCCATAAACCTCAACTTTCTGCAATGGAAAAGAGGGACACTATAAGCACAGAGTATTTAGGCAAAGGAGATTCCCCGGTTGAGCACTTTTCCTTCATACTGCCATCCAAGGATAGCGAATGCAACAATTTAGAGGTTGGATGAATATTTAGAGCTGCATAAAACTTTTGGTAGTTAAATAATATTTTTTTATATAGAAGTCTACACATGAGGCCAAAATAAGGGAGATCTGAGGAGGAATGAGGGACAGAGGGATTAAGTTCCAAAAAGAGGGACAGTCCTACCAGATGGGGTGCAGTTGGGAGCTTTGATATTCTCCGTATATTAGAATGTGTCTTATGTTGTCTAACACTTAAAAACTCCGGCACGTTTCTCTAAATATATTCAACAACTTCTGCTTCTGAGTCCTGTAAAGCTCTATGGTTACACCTTCCTGAAAAAAGACAAGTCTTCCCAAACTTTCGGTTTTGGGTAGACACTGGCAAGAAGAGTGACCTACTTTCTGTTTTAGGCAGAACTATTTGGACACACTACCCCCTGCTGGACCATACACAAGGAAATAATAGAGATCCGCCAAAGGGTCACTAATGGCCACATGTGAACATAAGGCCAAGCAAGAGGACTTACTAGGGCAAAGGGGAGAGCAGAAGGTTGGAAAGTTCTGGGTCACATCTTCGATTTAAGGTCCCTGATTGCTGTTTGTAGTCAGCTGGTTATTAAACCCAACATGGTCTACTTAAAACCGTGATATCATTTTTTAATATGATGACTATTTAAAGTGTGCGCAACACAACACAACACAACTCAGTCAATGTTGGGAGGTTGGGACGTCCTGGATGGTAAGTTCTCTAGAAGGTCCCTGTTTGCTACAATACGCCAGCAGGTTTCAGAAGTCACCAATCTCTGCTTCAATCCAAAAGGTAATTTCTTAAATAAGTTGAACGTTTCAAGAGGACCTGTCAAGTTCTCAACACAGCACAACTCAGTCAAAGTCTTATAGTTCTCCATGCAACCCTTAGTCTGGGATAAAGAGGGAAAGTAAACCCAACACAAACCAATGCATCTCAAACTGAGTGATATAAAACAGAGGTTACTTTAGGTGAGCAACGCACGTCAATACGATCAACTGAAATATAAGCAGATGAAAATGTATACAAAGTTAGACTTTTTTTCTGTAAGTCAAGCTTGGCTCCGCCCCCTTCCACCCATTTCTGCTGCAGTAAAGGAGGGTTCTTTAAATGGCTTCTCCAAGGAAAAAATAAACTCCTAAGGAGCCCATGCAAGTCAGATGACAGTTTCCTAATCCAGTCCGCTTTGACAAGTTTGCAAAACCATTTCATGCTTTTTTCCTGAGATGATGATGGCTGAAGATCTTTTAGGGGGAACAGCAGTTGCATGACATATACCCTAAAACAGGACAATGCATACAATGCTATACAGGATAAACACTAATGGTCACCAGAGATGCCTGAAGGGGAAGGGATCATGCCTGCCTGCACCCCCAGCTGCTCTATGGTGTCTATAGGAGGCATGGCTCATAGGAGGCTGTGTGATGCATAAACCCTTTACTGAGAATAGCTCGGCTGAGACAGACTGGTTCTTAAAGTGGACCTGATGCAGAAAAGTGAAGATTTGCCATGTTATAGCGAAAATCCAGAAATGTTAATTGTGCCTAACCAGTAACCTGAATAATCTACCTTTTGTCTTGAAGTCCTCCTGAAAAATAGCAGTGCAATTCTGGTATGTGAGTGTGCCTACATCCTCATAGATGTATATCTACAATGTGAGATCTCAGGCACTGCTGCCTCGGACTGCTAGTCTCAGGAGATTTAGAGCAAGATCTGGTGATGTCACTACTGTACTGCTCACTGTTCTCCTTGCTGGAGGCTCTGACATGAGGAAGCAAAGCCCCGTCTTTGCCAATATGGCCACCTCCACACAGAGACACGGTGTAGAACAAGGCATGGTAGACCAGAAATGGGAAAAGCTGCAGGGACACCACAGACAATACTGGTAGCTAGTCCTTTGCCCTCACCCTGCCATTTTTTTAGGGTACAGCTTCCATAGAGCTATTCCTCTAAATTCTATGCAATGTATCTTAACAATACATTTTTCTTCTTTGATCCCCTTTGGCCTATTAAATATACAGTTGAATGCATTTTGTTATATCTGTTTCATCAGTCCTGCATGAGTATACTCTGTGGGCAGCATGTTATGGAGATGAGAATAGGAGGACATGATCTGTAGTCTTGAAACACTTTCTGTTTAGGATGACAATGCTGCTATTGCATAGATACAGTACAGACAGTAAGTGTTGTCACCCTGGGACAGGAAGTGTGTTAGTGTGAAAGTAAAGGATAAAAAGCCTGAGAAAAGAACTAATGCAGCCACCACATCTGCATTTCTATTGTTGGGTTTAGATACGCTTCAAGTGAGCTGCTGCCATAGACAATTATTGAACTATTGATGATCCAATCTGACCATTTTTGACAGGCAGGAGTATTTTCATAAAGCTCTATGTGATCAGGTATGAAGGCACCATTGACTGGAGAGCTATCATTGGGTGCACCTTCCCTAACAACCAGCTCATTAACTTCCATAGGAGCTGAGGATTTTAGGATTTTATGCAAGTTAAGGAGCTGAGGGCTTCAACTCACTGACCAAGCAGTGGAAATTGGTGGAAGACAGTAAGGCAAGAGAAGTGACTCAAGAAGTATTTTATGAAATAAGCGAGCCATATTTACTGACTTTCCATCGGCCAGATTGACCCCGCTGAATAAAGCATAGTCTTCAGGTTTTGGATTTCCGTGCTGGTCTTCATACAGGAAGACAGGAGAGCGTCCCACCTCCACTCCGATCTGCTGGATTCCATCCCCGTTGTATATAGACAGGAGGAAGGCTTGCGTCCCACTCTTCGCCCGGAAAAGGGCCATAATGGAGAAGTCCTCTGGGAATTTACCTGCAGGAATATAAAGTGTTAGCTTTTCAGACTCACAGCGGACACCTAATAACTGGCTACTGGCCCAGGGAAGTTGACCGACCCAATGGGGTCCTCCAATGTTTATGATGAGAACATAACATGATATTGGTGAATTTGGGTGCAGTTGTGTGATACAAGGGTCCACTATAATCATTGTTAAAGGGCCAGTCCATCCAAAAGTACTATTTAAAGAAAACCTGTCATAAAAACCCAAACCCACCTTCTTGCCTTATGCTAGGCAAACATTGGTGACTAAACTGACCCAATCCCCACCATTACCCCCAAAATATTCTAACAACTACAGGCAATACCCAGTTTTGTCTATAATTGTAAACACTTGGTAAGCCCTCCACCTTCCATCTGTTGCACTAGGGCACGGTCCTTGGCTGTTTGGGCCTCTGGATTTTGGGGGTACAAGGGGCATGTCACATGTTCCCCTACAGTATACCCATGGGTATGCACTAGTATTTTGAATGGCAAGCAGTGATGACAGTTGAGCAGTTGAGCAGTTGGTGAACAATAGCACAGGAGACTTCTTGGCCATCCAAGTTTAACCATAGGGGACTCTCAGTTCCGCTCATCTGCTTAGTGGGAGGGTACAATAGCCAGACTGCTATTGGCTTTTGCGATTCGAAATAGACGGGGGTGAATGGTCAGGGCTGCGCCCTAGGCAGCTGCCCAGTTTGCGTATTGGCAGCACCTGCCCTGAATAGGGGCATTAGCCTTCATTTACCCTTTTCCAGCACTTCCCTGATCCCACCATCTCTCCGTCATCACCGTAAAGGAACAATACAGGTACCTGGGAATAACTGCCTCGTGGGGGCGCTAATCTGAGCTTGCTTTGAAATCTTGTAGGCCACATCTCCACCAGTGCTTGAACGGCGGGCCGGACAAAGGCCAGAGGTCTTCTTTACACCCTCGGGTTGTGTGTGAAATTTCAAGCCCTTCAAAATGTCAACAGGGTCAGCTGTGGAAAAAAGGCAAAGAATGTGAGCAAAGATAGACACATAGCACCATAAATATACGGCAAATGGTCATTTCTGGCACGGTTTTACATCCTTGTCACATTTTCATGATCATATACAGACTCATAGATATGCCCTCTACAGGCTATCTGTAGGTCAGAAAATGCTGAATGATTGCTGCAAGCACACCATTTGCAAGATAAGCCACTTATACTATCAAGTCTGTTTTCAATGGCAGTGTATTGGCCAAGCCCTGACTATGGCTTTTGACATGCACTGATATAAGAGGTAGAGATGTGCACTGGCAAAAAATGTGTTTCGTTTCGATTCGGATTTTGCGTTATTTTGCTTTTCGGGATTCGGGTCCGAAAGTCAATTTCTTTTCGGGATTCGGACAAAATTTGTTAGCGATAGTCTGTACGAAATTTCATTTCGTTTCGTTCAGCAAAGTAAGCTGATTGACATGTTGAGGCTTCACCAATGCCACAAACAGAGTAGGGTCTCCTGAGATAGATCCAGAGTCAGAAAGATAAAGAGTAGCAAGGCGACTGTAAGGGTAATAGAGAGGAAATTTAATTGAATGATCAATAATATTGGGGTTGCACCGATACAGGTTTTTCGATATCGATTACGAGTACCAATATTTTTTTTTTCTAGTCGGCGAAACCGAATACCGATATCGGAAATCCCATTAAGGAAGCCAGGCGGTGTGTAATGACTCGCAACCTGGCTTCCTGATTAGCTGGGAAGCCGTCTCCATGCTTCCTCATCACCAGGTAACGAGAAAGCATGGAGCTGGCTTTCTGGACAATCAGGAAGCCGGGTGCCGTGTAACGACGCGTTGCCCTGCTTCCTGATTGGTCGAGAAGCTGGCCAATCAGGTCGAGAAGCTGGCCCGGGAAGCCGGCTCCATGCTCCCTCGTCACCAGTTGACGCGGAGGCATAAAGCCGGCTTTCTGGCCCATTAGAAAGCCGGAGGCCGTGTAATGACGGCTTCCTGTTTGACCAGCTTCCCGGCCAATCAGGCAGCTAGGCGGTGAGACTTTACACGCTGCCCGGCTTCCTGATTTGCCGGAAAGCCGGCTCACAGCGTGTAATGACTCGCCGCCTAGCTTCCTGAAACCGGAAGCTTAAGTACCGGGCTAGGCATCGGAGCATTTGGGCGAGTCATTACACGAGTACTCGGCCAAAATGCTCGGTACGATATTAATAATTGCTACGGGTACTAGTACCAGTATCAATGCATCCCTAAATAATATAAACGTGCCAATGTGTTTCATTGGCACGTTTATATTATTTAGGGATGCATTGATACTGGTACTAGTACCCGTACCCCCCCCACATTTTATCCAAACAGTTTTGTCTGTAGCTCACATTTATGTATCTAATAAAAAGATACGAAGGAGAATTTGATTTCCTTTTAGAATGTAGAATGAGATGCATGAGAGAGGCTCAGAGACACAATGTATATTCAGTTGGATTAGTCGCCTCCTGTGACCTCTCTTCATATCATCTGGCTGTAGGCCCTCCAGTGACACCACTGTCCTACGCACAGCGCAGAGGAGAGGTGTACGTGGGGTCAGTGACGCTCAGAATACCACGGTACAGAGATCCATTGTTACAGAGCTAATTGAATACAGATATCTCCATGCAGAGACATTTAAACCCTAACTGGATGACTCTTAGTTTCCTCAAGCTCTGTGCATCATCTACAATTGCCATTTTGTTCTTTTGTTTTTCATTAAAAAAATACTGTTTTCAAATTTTTCATTCATTGTTGCATATCAGTGCTGCTGATCTCCTGGGCCACTTCCTGTCTATATGCACACATGGAGGGGGATTCCTGATAGTGATCACGCTGGAACATGTCTGAGCGATAAACATCAGCGTGTCTCTTTGTATTGTCTATTGGGAGAGCATGTGACCGGGTGACAACTCAGGAGGACAACTGTGAGACAGGAGCAGAGCGTTGTCACCCTATAGCAGGAAGTGTCCAAACAAGGACCATCATGGCAGGATCACCAGGGATTGCTTTAATTAAAGCTACAGGTTTTAAAATATTGAAATAACTTTTGAAAAATGATATTAAAACGTAAAAGGTTATGTAAGATTTTAGTGATTGGGTGTACATATTCTTTAAAGAGCATTACCCTGGGTACCCCTAGCTACCCTGCTGCAGAGCATTGCAGAGAAGCACAGATCTGCAGAGCAGTACCCTTATGCAGAGCACACAGATCTGAGAGTGGTACCCGGAGCAGAACATTGCGGAGAAGCACAGATCTGGAGAGTGGTACCCTGCTGCACAGCATTACAGAGAAGCACTGATCTCCAGAGCGGTACCCTGCTGCAGAGCATTGCAGAGAAGCACAGATATGCAGACCGGTACCCAGCTGCAGAGCATTGCAGAGAAGCACAGATCTGCAGAGTTATACCTTGCTGCAGAGCATTGCAGAGAAGCACTGATCTACAGAGCGGTACCCTGCTGCAGAGTATTGCAGAGAAGCACAGATCTGCAGAGTTATACCTTGCTGCAGAGGATTACAGAGAAGCACTGATCTACAGAGCGGTACCCTGCTGCAGAGCATTGCAGAGGGTCAGACAGCTGCAGAACATTGCAGAGACACAGGGCGTACACATATCCCAGTCTACGGTGCCTCACTAAATACTACTGAGGTTTGCAGAGCCTCACAGGTGTCTGGACGTCGCAGGGCTGAGAGAATGGAAACTGGCAGCTGTAAATATTTCACAGTAAAAATGCCAGTAAAGTCTGTAATATCCATCAACCGGAGGCCTGAATAAACCCTTCCCTGTACCCATGTGAGGAAATCTGCTCATACTAGAGGATACCTTGTACACCTTCTAATGTTCATGTATACATGGTTCCCCCAACTGACATGTGTAACTATGTGTCCTGAAGGATCATTTATGTGAAACACATCAGATCCAACATCACTTCAAAAAGTTAGAGCATCATCATGCCTCTGATTGGATGGAATCGTGTGTTTATGGCAGTGTCTAAATTCTTAGTTTTCCCTTTCATTTTGACCAATCTGTGATTGGTGAATATTTGTTTGGTGATTCAACAGTACAAAAAACAGTAAAAAAAAATTGTCTTCGACTTTGTTGGCCAATCAATGGAAAGCGTATGAGTCATCTCCCTCTTTCGAGGCCAAGAAAAGCTCGGATATTGGCTGCCTATGGAAGTGGTGATCCTTTGAGGTCTGCATTGGCTTGATTTCCTGCTTCTATTGTCAACCGTATCGTACCTTCTGAACACTCATATCTCTCAGATTATTGTGGACTCGCAAACCTGTTGAAGGACACCAAGAAAAAGGATTTTCACGCCCAATTATGGGGATTCATTTGGACAACATCTTAGAAGCAAATGGCCTCGAAGACAGGTGTAGACTCTATATTACATATCTCCCAATGATTCCATGAAGCTAGCCGAGGGCCACCAAGAAAGGGGAGTTTCTGGTACAATTATGGAGATTCATTTGGAAAACATCTTAATAACAAATTACCTCAAAATGTATCTCCCAATGATTCAATACAGCTACCCAAGGGCCACCAAGAAAGAGGATTTTCTGGTCCAATTATGGAGATTAATTTGGACAACATCTTAATAGCAAATGACCTCAAAGACAGAAGTACACTCTATATTACATACTGTATCTCCCAATGATTCCATGGAGCTACCTGAGGGCCACCAAGAAAGGGGAGTTTCTGGTACAATTATGGAGATTCATGTGGACAACATCTTAATAACAAATGACCTCAAAATGTATCTCCCAATGATTCCATGCAGCTAACTGAGGGCCACCAAAAAAGGGGAGTTTCTGGTTCAATTATAGGGATTCATTTGGACAACATCTTAGAAGCAAATGACCTCAAAGACAGATGTGCACTCTGAATTACATATCTCCCAATTATTCCATGAAACTAGCCGAGGGTCACCAATAAAGGGGATTTTCTGGTCCAATTATGGAGATTAATTTGGACAACATCTTAATAGCCAATGGCCTCAAAGACAGATGAACACTCTGTATTACATATCTCCCAATGATTTCATGCAGCTACCGGAAGGCCACCAAGAAAGAGGATTTTCTGGTCCAATTAAGGAGATTCATTTGAACAACATCCTAGTAGTAAATGGCTTCGTATGAAGATTTATACCCTGTATTACATATTTCCCAATCATTCCATTTAGCTCAAATGTTCACCTTCTGCCATTAGTCCATTACTGCTTAAACTGGAAATATTTTAAGCAGGGATTTCTATATACAAGATAAAGGTTCTTCATGTAACTTCTGTCAAATATTTCATAGTGTAAGAGAGATGCAAAACTGGCACAGCTCCAAAAGATTGCCTGTGTTTGCATGGAAGGTGAGGTGGGATTGCAGAGACAGATCTGGGGGTACAGAGACAGGAATAGGAATTTCATATACATTACTGTAATGTCAGACGGCTGCTGCCTGACATTTGTCTAAACAGCCAAGAACCAGTATGCAAGAAGGTGTAGGTGAAAGAGGGAGGTCAGGGGAGTAGAAAAGGAGAGAATGAGTTTGGTCAGGAACTGGTGGAGAAGAGATAGAGCAAAATTAGGGAAAGGGAGGTCTGGGAAATAGTCAGGGAGAGAAGGTGGAAAGAACGGCGAATAAAAGGGTAGAACGTAGAAGGTGAGGGGAGGACAGAAGATGAGAAAATGAAAGGTCATGGGGAAATTAAAGTGGAAGGTCAGGAAATGGGGGTGGTAGATCAGATGAAATGAAGGAATGATAACTTGGAAGGTCAATAAATAGAAGGTATGAGAAGATGCAAAGTCAGAGGAATAGGAGGGATGAGAAAATGGAAGGTTAGGGAAATAGAGGTGACATGTAATTGAATGGGCAGGAAAATTGGAAGATGAACTAAGGGGAAGAGAACTCTGAAGGTCAGGGAAGAACAGAGATAAGATGAGAAGTCAGGGGATCAGAATGGAAGAAATAATGATAAGTTAAGGGATGTAGGGTAAAAAAGAAGAGAGGCTTGGGAATAGAGAGAATGAAAAGCTTGAACAACAGGAGAACAGAAGTATACAGACATTCAAAGGTCAGGACAGCAGGGGGGGAACTGGAGGTAGAAGGTCAAAGGAGAGATCACTCAATTGAATAGAGCGGGAGGGAAGGTCAGGAGAGTAGAGGGCAAGAGAAAGAGAGTAGGGCAGCTGTGATGAAGAGATGGTAGGTCAGGGGAATGGGGGGAAGGAGATGGAATATCAGAGGAACAGAGGTAAGCTAAAGTGAAAGGAAGTTAAGGTATAGAGGTATAGAGTGCAGGATGGAAATAAGAATGAAGAGAAAGTGGAATGTAAGGAGAACAGCGGGGAACAATTAAGCTCAGGACAACAGAGAGAGGAAATTAAGGTGGAATAGTTGAGAAAATGTGGAAGATCAGGTGTATAGAAGAAGAGGGAAGGTGAAAGGTCATGGGGATAAAGGGAAACAAGGAAGAAGGTAAGTGGAGTAGCTGCAATTAAATGGTAGAAGGTTAAGGGACTACAGGGGGAACAATAGGGCAAAGAGTAGAAGCAGGAAGATTAGGGGAATGTGAAGGTAGATATGTTGGAAGATATGAGGAATGTGAAGGTAGATATGTTGGAAGATATGAGGAATGTGAAGGTAGATTAGTTGGAAGATATGAGAAATATGAAGGTAGATAAGTTGGAAGATATCGAGAATGTATAAGCAAATAAGTTGGAGGATATGGGAAAAGTGAAGGTAGATACGTTGGAAGATCAGGGAAAAGTGAAGGTAAAGGAGGTGGAAGTTCAGGGGAACAGAACAAACCATAATACACAGACGGAGAGGAATGGAGCAGGGAAGGGGGGCCCACTAATGAAAGGAGCTGATGTGAATGGCAGACTCCCAGTAACACGATTCTTTCAGTCTGCAGGACTTCAACCAGAAGCCGAAGAGGAAAAACTCATTACCATCCACATACTTCAATCCAAGTGGGAGCTGGAGATGGAGAGAGAGGAGGAGAGGGAGAGAGGGATGGGGAAAGGCAGAGGAAGCATCTATACACAATAACAGAAGGAGAGTGACAGCAACTTCACTGGAGTAACTTCGGTATTGTCCCAGCCAGGCTGCCTCTTGTCACTCTCTTTGTATAGCAGACCACAGCACACAGTGTATGACCGCATCTTAGCAGCTTCATAGCAGCTGATCACTGTGGCCTCTGTGCACTAGAAATATTGTACATATACAAGTCACGGTATATCCTGCCGCCCAGAGTCGTAGATGATCCTCAGATTTCCAACTACTTTAGGACTACAGGTCCCAGAATTCCCTGCCAACCAGTTGGATACAACCTGGCCAAGTGCAGAGAACCTACAAGCCCCACTATACACTTCCAGCCAGTTCTGCACCTCCGAGTCATGTGAAAATAGATGTTTACGAACTCCTCGCCTGGCTACTATAATGTTTTGCCTGAATTTTGCCTGGCCAAGAAAGCTAGGACTTGTAGTGCTACAGCACCTAGTGAGGATTCCCCATACTTCATCTAGAATAATCACATATCATGTAATCTGTAATGTACACAACGCCCATCAACGGACACCATTACAGGTATAGCAAAACACTAATAAACAGACATGTAGCCACTCCTGGTGTGTGCCGAATACCAGTTCCAGGACAGTGAGGCCGAGCCAATTCATCTTCCCTTCAAATGAAGTCACTGTGCCAGCACTAGCATGCAGCCTAGGAGTCTGGGATTGGCTGCTTCTATCAAAGCCTTCTCACACAGATGTTTTGCTGAGGTTAGACCTTTAAACAGATCTGGGATCCATTGTTCAGAAGCCCATCTCATGACACCCTTCAGAAGCTGAGAAGAACCAACGATACTTTGCTGCTTTTCTGACATGTAAGCCATCACAGTCCTGATACATGTTCTTCCTTTGTAAGCCCTCACAGTCCTGATACATCTCCATTAGTAAGCCCTCACAGTCCTGATACATCTCCATTAGTAAGTAATCACAGTCCTGATACATCTCCATTAGTAAGCTCTCACAGTCCTGATACATGTTCTCCTTTTGTAAGTCCCGATGAAGGGTATTTGAATGAGCCCCCGAAATGCTATTTCTGTACTGTCCCGCCACCCTACACTGAATAAAGAAATCGAGTGCGGCGCTTTGATTCACAATCCTGCACTATGAAATCAGGAATTGAAAGCTTTTTTTTTGAACTTGCAATCACCTCTGGAGCTCAAAGAAATCCAATATTGATATAATGTAGCTTCTCCGGCATTTTGCCTTGATTGGAATTGTTCGATAAGTGGCGCAATATCAGCTCTGTGGGGAAATTCGGAATGTCATGAGATATATTTCCGGCACTTTTCTCTAATAGTGGAAAAATCCCTCATCCAGCAAAACTCAGATGCCAAGGAATCCAAACAGCATTACTTCTGTACGGATCACATGCAGCTTGTGTCTCTACCAAAGCTGGAGAACTACAAGTCCCTGAATGTCGGGCCAGATCAATATGGTTCTGCTGGGGAAAAAAAAAGAAAGCCTAGAACAGGGGTAGGCAACCTCAGCACCACAGGTGTGCCTCTGCGAGTCATGCCTGTGACTACCAGTGTCTTGCAGTGCATCATGGAACTTGTAGTTTCACCCAAGTCGGAGTCCTGAAGTTGTCTACCCCTGGCCTAGAACAAAGGAGCAATGGCACATGTATTTTCATTGAGGGAAATTTGACTGTCTATAGAAGGAATAGGCAACCTCGGCACTCCAGCTTGGTGGAACTACAAATCCAATCATGTATCTGCCTCTGCAAGTTGTGTCTGCGGCTGTCAGAGTCTTGCAATGCATCATTGGACTTGTAGTTGCACTCAAGACGGAGTGCAGAGGTTGCCTACCCCTGGCCTAGAACAAAGGAGCAATGGCACCTTTAAGGCAACCTTGGCACTCCATTTGATGTGAAGCTACAAAACCAATCACATCTCTGCCTCTGGAAGTTGTGTCTGTCAGAGTCTTGCAATGCATCATGGGACTTGAGGTTCCACAACCAGTGGAGTGCAGAGGTTGCCTTCCCCTGGTCTATAGAGTTTATCAGCAAAGAGCAAATGCATGGCAGGTGTTCAATGACATCTCCCCCTTATTAACATGCTGCCTTATGAGCAGAGTTCATTGCACAGTTCTATGTTCCTTAAAGGGATTGTCCTTCCTAAATATTGTAGTCACAGGTGGAGTCAGCTTCTGGTATGATCCTCAAACAGTGAGATCTCTCTGCAATGGTTTTTATTTGGGGATACTAGTATCGGTATCGGTGCTGAGTATTTTGGGCGAGCACTCGTACCCAAAAGCTCCGATGCCTAGCCCGATACTTGAGCTTCCGGTAATAGGAAGCCGGGCAGCAAGTCATTACAGGCTGCCCGGCTTCCTGATTGGCCAGGAAGCCGTCTCCATGCTCCCTCGTCACTTGTAATAACACGTTGCCAGGCTTCCTGATTGGCCAGTTTCTCCATGCAATCAGGAAGCCGGGCAATGCGTCATTACACGGCGCCCCGACTTCCTGATTGGCCAGAAAGCCGGCTCCATGATTCCTCATCACCTGGTGACGAGGGACATGGAGACGGCTTCCCTGGTCTTTACACACCGCCTGGCTTCCGTAATGGGACTTCCGGTATCGGTATTCGGTATCGGTGAGTACCAGAAAAAAGAATATTGGTACTCGTACTCGATACCGAAAAACCGTTATCGGTGCATTCCTTGTTTGATTTCCTCTCTTGCCTATCTGGGAGTGTTAGACCTAGAAAATTAGAATAGTGCAGATGTTCAATAGTATATATTGGGGTAGCCAAAATAGCTCCCTCCAGCTGTTGTGGAAATACAAGTCCCATGATGCATCTGCCTCTGGGAATCACTCCTGTGGCTGTCACTGTCTTGCAATGCCTCATGGAACTTGTAGTTCCACAACAGTTGGACGGCCAAAGTTTGGCTACCCCCTGGTATACATGCTCCTGGTGCATTCCCCTTCATTGCCAGGTGCTGCTTGTATTTTTAGCAGCAGATCCTGGAGACAAATCATATGCTGAGGACGCTTTAGGAGATATATGGTGGAAGGTGGAGCAGGTGGGGGGTCTGCAGGAAGGGCACACAAATCATCCATATTCACACTTTGTGCGCGGCCCCACAAGAAGACAAATACACAGATCTCTGTTATGTGACGGAGGCAGGCTGCTGCCTGGGGTCAGGGGGGCATTTCCTCTCTGAGCTGGGAGGCCACACACACACAGGCCTGGGCTCTGCTGCAGGTGAACGGCTCATTAACCAGCTCTGCTTGTCACTCACATGAAGTGCAACTGTGTGCAATGTTACCCCATTCACCATGTGTGCTAGAGGATTGCCGAACAGTGATGGGGCCCTAGAGTAAGACTGCAACCGGGCCCCTGGCTCTTGATGTAATAGCTGATTGACAATCTAGTTGCACAGATTTGACCATTCTTAAATAATTATTATTACTTCTGCATTCAAACATAACTACACTCAAGTCAGGGGCCTATTAAATAATGGGTGGCTTAGTGGTAAGTGTGTCTGCTTAGCAATGCTGAGGGTCCCTGGTTCAAATCCCAGTCCGGACGCCATCTGCATAGAGTTTGCATCCAGGACAGGCAGATAAGTGAGTTGGCTTTGTGTATGTGATATTGGGACCTTAGCTGTAAAAAATAAATCAAGGCAACTGGACTTGCTGTAGTTTTGCCGGTCATCCGACCAGCTTTCTCCATTCAGGTATTATAAAGCTGTTTTGCCCGGAGTTCAGCTTTCGGTACATATTTCAGGTCTCATCTGCTCTGTGTCTGAGCCGTATACATGAATTATGACATCACCGATGTTCTAATATTCATTCATTGCTGTCACAATAGTGATCACTTTCTTCTTCCGTCTGATACATTTTGTATTTCTTTCTTTACATTTTGTATCAGTTCTTATGTCTGACAACTTGACATGGAGCCTGACGCTGTTCTATCAAGGTTTGTGACTACGTTGAAATGTGTGACCGGTGAGTTTCATAGTGGTGGAATGTGTGACCGTCCATTGGGTCAAGCATTCCAATGCTTTGTCAGCTGTTCCAGGGCTAATCGGCATCGCAGATCGCATGTGCAGGAGAATCGATCTGCATTACCCCGTCTGCCTGGAACAGCTGATAGGTCCTCAAATGTCACTTCCATCCAAAATTGTGAGTTGGTGCTCACATTCCACCGCTGTAAAACTGGACAGGATTGCGTTAAGATGTGTGACCACGTCACCGGTCACACATTCCATGTAGTCACAAACCTTGATAGAACACCGGACCACTGTTACAGGGTAATATCTGGGTTTACAACGGCATTTGGTGCACACAAAGTGGATTTATACCCGTGTCCCAATGTATACCATTGTCACTGGGGCAGAGGGTGATGGGAAACTCAAATTGTTACAGTTCGCACTGGAAGAGGGATGGAGGGGAAATCTTTCAAAGGGGACACCTGTTTTTAGGACAGCTGTTTAAGAAGAGATTACCCCTCAATTTAAGCTCGTCATACACCGTACAATCTCTGTACAATCCTCTTCAGATTTACCAAAACTGTGTTATATGAGGACCGACCTAATCTGTCCAATCAGACCGGCCCCTGCACTACAGAGTTGTTGGTCAATCTATAGGAAATTGCACAGTCAGATTGTAACCTGTTTGGTGAGCTTTAGAGAGATTTCCTCTCACTTCCTTTTGTGTCTTTGGGACAGGAAGTGAAGGTAAATATTCCCATTGGGGGACACAGACAAACCCCCCCCCCCCCCAAAAAAAAACCTGACAGGGGTTTCACCCTTTCACTGCCACAGATGTAAATACGATGTCCATGTTAGCAGGGAACTGCAAGCACACTCTTGACTACTATAGCAGCCTGCAGTGTGTTTATACCCCCGTAGCCAACTGTTGGCTTTCATGTAAAATGATTTTGTCACTTCCAGATTCTGGGCTGCCAATGCCCGGCTGAAGAAACTTGATCAGCTTCAATGGCCTGCAGAGGTGACATTAGGGTTCTAATAGACCCCTAGTGTATCCTTAAAGGGAACCTATTGATAGCAATAAAGTTAACTATAAAAAAAACCTCAAAATGTTTAACAAAAAAATATAGTAAAATAATAAAAATAAAATAATAACAAATTAGAATAAAATACATAAAACCCCCCAAAAATGTTAAATCCAGCCTGGAGTGTGTTTATACTCCCGTAGCCAACTGTTGGCTGATATTATTTATTTATTACAGGAGGGAGCGGAGACAAGACCAGTCACCCTGCACAAGGACAGAGAGCAGCAGTGAGCGGTCTTTATCACAGGAAGCTCCAAGTCTCACATTGGATTACTGCACAGATCTGGAGGAAATACACAAAGCTCACTGAGATTCAATAAGAATACACCGGACTCTTGTATGAGGACAATATTTGCTCATCCTGGAGTCCAGCTTTAAGCACACGCAGCACCATGGTCTGGCAGGGGGTAGACAATACAGTAAGCGGTTGTGTTTTCATGCCATGCTCTCTAGCTGTGCCGGGTCGGTGCGCCTCTCGTCCTCCCCTCCATGCGACACCTGCTGCTGTTTACAGGGAGCGTTGCATGTCAGTGGGACATTGTGTGCGCGCAGCGGAGGACAGGCGTCTGTCTGGCTTTTTGGGAGAGGCGGTGAACCTGGGAAGGGACGTCTCTGCCACCATTTGGTTCTCATTTGGAAGGGGGGAGAGAAGCAATATAACTCTGGGATGTGCTGGGCACAATGAGACTATATGAGACTAGAATGAGACTAGTAGTTAGACTATAATTGTAAAAATATCCCAGAGGAAGCGGCGGGAGGGGGGAGAGAGCGGAGCGCAGACTGAGGACTTTAAACTGACAGCCATAGGTGGAAGAATCTTTATATACTCTATAAAACTGGGGAATGTGCGGTCGTTTTATTGATTTTTTCTGGTTTCACCATTAGGAACGGGATCATCACCATGGAGCAAACGCATTAGCGTTCTACGTGCAGGGAAAAAAAGACGTCTGCGTTCGGGGCTCTGATTGATTTCTCAATCGTACAAACTATACAGAATGTGTCTGTCATCGTTAAAGGACCATCATACAAAAATTACGTTTAAAGGGTCTGTCCACCTAAAGATGGTATTTCAGTTGGCACTTTCAGGTACATCTTAAAGCTGAACGCCGGACACAAAAACTTTTATTAAAATATATTCCTCAGTAGCCACAAAAGATATAAATCCACTTTGTGTGCATCAAATGGCTCTACAAACCCACATATGAGCTTGTAAAAGTTGCAGTGACATCTTCACTGTGCTGCACATATTTTCTGCAAAAAGCAGTGATGTGGGAGGGACCCAGCAGGCCCCACCTACTACAGAAAACTACAGGAGGGGGCGGAGACAAGGCCAGTCACCCTGCACAAGCAGAGAGTGTAGCAGTGAGCGGTCTTTATTACAGGAAGCTCCAAGTCTCACACTGGATTACTGCACAGATCTGGAAGAAATACACAAAGCTCACCAAGATTCAAGAAAGAATACACATGACTCTTGTATTCACACAATACTTGCTTATCCCGGAGTTCGGCCTGGCGTCAAAACTTTTTAATTTGGTTTTAGAAAGAGCAGATAATTGTAAAACGGTGAGTTTTATAATTCTGTCTTCACTGGGGAGATTTCCCTTCACTTCCTGCCCTCGAGACACATCAGGAAGTGAGCAGAAAAAGCATGAGGGGCTTTCCTGTTATAGACAGTTTTCCCTGGAATAGGCGTCCTTTTTAAAAAATCCGCCATCTCCTGTTCCAGCGACAAGTAATGGTCCAGTAGAGGTCACCAGTAGTGTAAGTAATGGTCCCAGTAAGAGATACCAGTAGAGGTCACCAGTAGTGTATGTAACGGTCCCAGTAGGAGGTACCAGTAGAGGTCACCAGTAGTGTAAGTAATGGTCCCAGTAAAAGGTACCAGTGGAGGTCACCAGTAGTGTAAGTAATGGTCCCAGTAAAAGGTACCAGTAGTGTAAGTAATGGCCCTAGTAAAAGGTACCAGTAGAGGTCACCAGTAGTGTAAGTAATGGTCCGAGTAAAAGGTACCAGTAGAGGTCACCAGTAGTGTAAGTAATGGTCCCAGTAAAAGGTACCAGTAGTGTAAGTAATGGCCCTAGTAAAAGGTACCAGTAGAGGTCACCAGTAGTATAAGTAATGGTCCCAATAAAAGGTACCAGTAGAGGTCAACAGTAGTGTAAGTAATGGTCCCAGTAAAAAGAACCAGTAGCGGTCACCATGCAGTAGGATCAGATCCATCTAAAACCACGAGGAGAACAGAGCCAAGAACTATGGCAAAGAGGTGCAACTGCTGGAGGCAGAAGCCAGTGGATGACTCCATCAATAATTCAAATATGGGTGCACTGGCCCCTTAAAACACACTATATATATATATATTAGGGATGCACTGATACAATTTTTTCCAGACTGAATACAAGTACCGAAACCTTTTCCCCAAGTACTCGCCGATACCAATAACCGATACCTTGTGATATTAGGACGGTGGTGGAGCAGCAACCACTGCACCCCTGGTAGTTCTGCCACTAACTACAAGTTGTAAGGGGACTACAAATTCCAGCAATACATTTTACAGCAATGCAGAATGTAATCAGCTATAGAGGACTACAAATCCCAGCAATACATTACACTGCAATGCAGAATGGAATCAGCTATAGAGGACTACACTATGCGTTCGGGTCTCACCAGGGCTGCCTGCGGGTTGGGCTGTACGGGCGGTTGTCACCAGGGCTGCCAGCGGGTTTAGCCAGGGCTGTATGGGCGGGTGTCACCATGGCTGCGGGCGGCAGGAAGGAAGGTAGGAGGAAATGTGCGGCCAGACCAGCACTGTAAAAGACAGCCGCCGCAGGCTGCCGTGAGGTCCACAGCAAGCACAGGACCTCACGGCAGCAGCTCCTGTTTGAAAATTTAAAGCGCTGATGTCAGCGCTTAGTATCAGGGCATGAATAGCGAGTACTCATGAAAATGCTGAGTATTGGCACTGATACTGGTATCGCTATTGGTGCAGCTCTAATAATAAAATATAGACTTTTTTTTCAGTTGTGTTATAGGAGGGGGAAGAGCAATATTAGGTAAAGTAGAAATGAAGAGTGAGCGTCCGCTCTCACGCTGGCAAACATTTAAATACACAGCTGGGATACACATATGTGAACTGGCGTATCTGCCAACAGATTTGTAATTCTGTCCAGCCACTTTTGTGATTCATACAAGTCTTCTAGGCAGAGCAGCCAGGAGGGTGACTCCTACTTTCTCTGACAGAGTTAAGGAATGCAGTGGTGCCACCTACCCACCCCCAGGCTGCTGACTGGATAGCAAAAAGGCAGCAACACACCTATCAGTCGTCAGCTTTGCTCACTGTGCTCTCTCCTCCTGTCTACATACCCCTTGTGCATGCAGCAAAGCTTAACTCAGTTCTAGTGTTGCCCTTCCCTCTCCCAAATGCTAAAGGATATACGGGCTGGTAGCAGATGAGGGGTCTGCACAGCTGCTGCCTTTCCAGCCACCGGAAGAGACAGCAGTCTGGAACACTTTTATACCAGTCTGGAACACTTTTATTTTATTAACCTGTAATAAAAGTGTTCCAGACTGGTAGACTAGGAAAACCTAATAAATATTTGCAACTGTCCCTCACTTCGAAGGACTGTCCTTCTTTTGCAGAAAAAAATCCCTCAGCCCCCCTTTCCTCATCAGATGCCTCTCTTCAAGGGTTGAACATGACGTTTAGCAAACATTCCCTGCAGGTGAATCTCCCTATAGTGCATGTGCTTTCAATTACATTTCATTTCATTCCCCTATACAGAATGTTTGGTGACTGTCACATTCACCGCTTTAAAAATGTGCCCCTTAACCTCAAATCCGACCTTTAAATCATTGATCATTTTATCCTGAAAAGCCGTCCTAAAGAAAACGTAAGGTGAATAAATGATCAATTATGGGTTTAGCCGATGATTGATCCTCGGGGGCGTGTCAGGGGGTGCGGCCTTTGCCTGCATAATTTTACTGGAAGGTGTCCCTCTTTCTTATTTCATGATGTTCACGTTATCTACCAGAGAAGATACATTTATATTATATAACATATATATATATATATTGATATTATTTACATTAGGGATGCACCGATACCGGTTTTTCGGTATCGAGTACGAGTACCGATATTTCTTTTTGGGTACTCGCCGATACCGGAAGTCCCATTAAGGAAGTCACGGTCACTGTCGCTCTGATGAAGGATCCCTGTGCGGACCCGAAACGTTAGCACTGTATGACAGTATGTGACATTGGGTATTGAATAAACATATCAATACTTCGAAACCCTTCAAGTGTGTGCCGGTGAATTACTTTTATCTACCATTAAGGAAGCCAGGCGGCGTGTAATGACTCGTCATCCTGATTAGCAGGGAATGCTGTCTCCATGCTTCTCATCACCAGAAAGCCGGGCGGCGAGTCATTACACGCTGGCCGGCTTCCTGATTAGCCGGGAAGCCGGCTCCATGCTCCCTCGTCACAAGTGACAAGGAGGCATGGAGCTGGCTTCCTGGCCAATCAGGAAGCCGGGCAGCGTGTAATGACTCGCTGCCCTGCTTCCTGATACCGGAAGCTCATCGGGCCAGGCATCGGAGCATTAGGGCGAAAACGAGTACTCGCCCCCAATACTCTGCATCTGCACCGATACTAGTATCGGTATCGGTGCATCCCCAATTTACATAATAAATAATATTAGCTCGGCCGAGTGAGAATCTGAAACACATAGAAGGGAATTTATCAAAACTGGAGCAGAGAAAATCTGGAGCAGGTGTGCACGGCAACCAATCAGCTTCTCTCTTTCATTTTCAAAGCTTAACTCAACAAACTGAAGAGAGAAGCTGATTGGTTGCCATGCACAGCTGCTCCAGATTCTGTTTGCTCCAGTTTTGATAAATTCCCCCCCAATGAGGGCAGCATGCTGTGTACTAATAAAAATGCCTCCAGTATAATGAATACAAAGGGGGGAGGAGAAAAGAAGGAATAAGATGTCACCGCGTCCATTGTTAATGTCTGTTATTGTCTTCAGCCGATCTCACATTGTGTTCCGTTGCTTATTAATGAACCGCAATGAAATACAACGTCTGCAGCCCTGGGAATATTGGGAAATATTTTCCACGCTCTGAGCTGTGGGCCGCCTTCGCCACATCACACGCCGAAAAATGTAAACAAATATCTACGGCTTGACATAGGCAAAAAATGCAAATTCTGCGTCTCTCTTGAACGGCGGGGACTTCCACAATAATAAAACTACATCATCAAATTCCACGGACAGTTTCTCACCTCTCTGCGGAGGAGACCCGGGCTGCTGCCGACGGCAAAAAAAAGGAAGGGCCCGTTCCCATCATGGTGTCAGAAGACGCACGTGCAGCTTCCTCGAAGCGTACAATGCATTTTAGTGCCTTGAGTTGAGAATGCCTGAAACTCCTCTTATGCTTCAAAGCTGAACTCCAGACAAACAGCTAAATACACAAATAAAAATGTATATGGAAGCTGTTATACCTGGCAAAGAATATGCATTTCTGTACATCCAGTCCAGAGATTTACACAGCTGTGTCACACCGCACAGCCCTGTCTGGCAGAGTAGGAGACCTTATGTTCCTGCTGCAGTAACACTGACAAGTCTTGTCCCTCCCCCACCCTCTGACTGGACAGAGAAAGAGAAGCTCAGACTGATGAGAACATCTCTTTGTCACTTTGCTCTCTCCTGCTATCAGCGTGTTATTTGTTGGCACATAAGCAGTGCAGCTCACCTGCTTGACTGTCAGTCCTGCTTTTCCCTTTTACATTGAGCTGTTTAGGGAAACCAAGATGCTGATATCAAGTAAAATTCGGGTACTTACACTGATTCCATGAAAATAAATAAAATAATAATATTATTGTTATTATTAATTGTTTATTATTAATATTATTATTGTTATTATTTTATTATTATTTTTTGTTGTTATTATTATTATTTTTTGTTATTATTATTATTCGTGTATATACATTTAATGAATAATGAATACAGAGTTGCATTAACGTGTCTTTTATTTCTGCCGGGAGTTCAGCTTTAAATGAGACCAACCACAAAGGAAACATGTGATCTGCCCCCTTTCTGAACTCCATCTTAAAATGCTAGTTGCCAGGTTGTCATGCTGGTCCCCCGTCTTCAATACATCACAGATTGCTGGCCCATAGCTACCATGTAAACAAGAAATTCTGACTTTCCTCTGACTTGCCGCTTTCTTGTTCCAATCCAGTGACTCAGAAAGAAGTCAGAGGATCATCATTACAGTTAGGAACCTAACAGTCTCAGGGGGAGGTCATCAGCGGAAGTTCATGTGTTTCTCTAAAGACGGGTTTCTATTTAATGGGGTTTATTACACAATCTACACTTTTTGATCCTTTATATTTAAGGTAAAAGTGTCAGGTCTTGGAGAATTCAGGATGTCATGTTATCACAGACCCTCAGTGACCCACACCCCTACCTCTAGCTCAGAATGTGTTTATGATGGCAGGTGGCTCGGACCTGGAACACCGCAGACTCATCGCATGGCCACTCATCCACCTGCTTCTCCTCGCTTCCTCAGGGCACGGACCAATACAATGTATTAAACATATAAATGAATTAAAGGAAAACTGAATAAACAGAGGCTGATATTAACCTCCTTTTGTAGTAAACGTACTGTGGCATTGTGAGGCAATACCACGGTGTTAGGTGGCCTCAAAGTCACCCAGGGTTCTCAGCCAGAGGGGCTGAGTGGCTCCAGGAAGACATTACTGGTACCAGGAGAGAACTGCCTTTTCAGTTCTTTCTGGGTTTTCTGGATCAAGGTTGGGATCCTGGAGCCAGGAGATTTCTTAGAGCTCTGGGTGGGAAGAAATCTCCATTCCTGGGTCCATGCTTTGGTGGTGACCAGCACCTGATTGTGCACCTGTTTACATCCCTCATGAAGTGTGTGCTGGGATGTGTTCAGGGCCCCACCTGTGAGTCAGGAGAGCTCCACCCCGGAGTCAGTGTGGAGGCCAGGGCAGCAGGGAGCTGCGGGTTTGTGAACCATATTGAGAGGATTGGCATGTTATTGCTGTTGTCTGGAGGAACCAGACAGTGGCCCTAAAGATTGAGGCCGGAGCAGCAGTGCTGCGAGAGAGACTTGTTAAAAGACTGGGACACCTTGAGTGTACGTGACAACTCGAGGATTGGTGAGCCCCTATCTGTTATGCTACAGCAAGCTATTTATGTTGGATTTCGTGTTATCTATCGTTTTGAAAGCAAATAAACTGCATTGTACTTGCACCTCCGGTCTTCAGTGGAGTGTCCTTGTTACAGTACTAAATAGTAGGAACACACAAAATTGAATCAAATGTTAACATCAGCTCAGCCTTATGAGAGCTAAACACATAACTCTCCGATAGGGCTGCAGCTAACAATCATTTTCATATCGATTAGTTGCCCGATTATTTTTTCAATTAATCGATTAGTTGCATTAAAAAATATCTCTTTCCCCCCTCCCCCCAACCAACTAATCAATAATGAGAATAGTTGACAACTATTCTCATAATCGTTTATTGTCGATGAATCGATTAGTTTGTTGCAGCCCTACTCTTAGAGCATAAGTACGTTGATATGGAGGTTACAAAGATTACATGCATACGATCCTAGAATTGTATTATCTATGCGTGGTGTAAATACACTGCCTGGCCAAAAATAATAAAAAGTCACAACCTTTAGCTAAGCAAATAGGTCAGAACCTTACATTGAATAATAGGTCCAGGTTCAAAATCGTTGGTCCCGAAAAAATGAGGTCAGCTGCCTACCTGAATATACTGAATGACCAGGATTTTCCATCAATTGATTTTTTTCTTCCCCTAATGGCACATTGGGCATATTCCAAGATAACAATGCCAGGATTAATCGGGCTCAGATTGTGAAAGAATGGTTCAGGGAGCATGAGACATCATTGTCACACATTGATTGGTCAGCACAAAGTCCAGACCTCAACCCCAATGAGAATCTTTGGGATGTGCTGGAGAAGACTTTACGCAGAGGTCCGATTCTCCCATCATCACTACAAGATCTCAGTGAAACATTAATGCAACTCTGGACAGAAATAAACGCTGTGACATTGCAGAAGCTTATCAATGCCACGGGCGAATGTGTGCCGTAATCAAAGCTAAAGGTGGTCCAACGAAATATTGGAGTGTGTGACTTTTTTGGCCAGGCCGTGTATAATCAGGAGGGCAATAGAGGGGAGCCAGTGAGGTAAGTATCCCAGATCAGTCTCTATACATCTGTCACATATCGATGACATTTAGACATATTATTTAGATATATTATCCTCCAAGAGGAAGGTCAACCGTTCCAATATGAGAACATTATCTGTTCCAGATTTAGTTTAGGCAACTAAAAGAACAAGGGATCGCCAACTGGCAGAGATTGTCAACTTTGCTGCTCTAAGATCGCCAACTTCAATTTAAAAGCTGGGAATTGGATCTGCGGTATTGGGTAGGTGTAATAAGGCATCAAGTATCCAAAGATTAATGACTATATTCAATAACCCTTTTAATAAAGTGTGAACACTAGTCCAGAAGACCTCAGCTTTGAGACAGATCCAAAACTTTGAATGTTCCTTCCTTCCGAAAATCAATGCGCAGAAGCATAGGAAATATTCAGAGGATCCACAGAGGAGAAAAATACCAAAGATGAAGATTATTAAATGTATTGCTCTGAATCCTTAAATTATATTGAAATAAGACTATCCCAATTATGAGGATCTTCTGCTCCTTCTTCCAAAGCAGCTGTATACCACATTCTCCCGAAATAAAGTTTATTATCAAACTAAACTTATGTGTTCCTCCTTAAATTTTCGAGGGAGATGTCTTCTAACCATAAGGATAAAATGGTGATTATAAGTAGTTCATGTGATATCTGTAAATACCTAAATTGCTTAATTAGTCCAATTGCATGTGAAAGAAAGTTACTTTTTTTAAATCAATATCCAGTTATACTTTTGTTGGTGCTCTTTAACTCAGATTTCCTGCTGGCTGGAAAGCAGCTCAAAAAAGGCTATTCACTGCAATGGAATCTGCCCGCTCTCAAATGTCTCTGGAGACGTAATAGAGACTTTTCCTTGTCCTGCCCATTGATAGATTGTTTCATAGGTTCTGCATAGAATTTACCCTCCAGTCAGACTTCCTATTCTATAACAAAATGACCAGTCCATAAGGACATAAAGAATCTCTTTGGTAATGCTCTCAAGGGTGCCCAAATATTGAGGGCCCTCCAGGCAGAGTTTCCTATCCTAATAAAAAAATGACCAGTTCTTAAGGACTTAAATAATCTCTTCAGGGATGCTCTCCAGGGTACTCAAATATTGAGGGCCTTCCAGGCTTCCTCTTCAAAAAAAAAAAAAATGACCATTCCATAAGGGAATAGAGGACCTCTTTGGCGATGCTCTCAAGGGTACCCAAATATTGAGGGCCCTCCAGGAAGAGCTCCCTATTCTGACCAGTCCATAAGGTCATAGAGGACCTCTTTGGGGATGCTCTCCGTCGTACTCAAATATTGAGGGCCCTCCAGGAAGAGCTCCCTATTTTAGAAAAAAATGACCAGTCCATAAGGGCATAGAGGATCTCTCTGGGGATGCTCTCAAGGGTACCTAAATAGTAAGGGGCCTCTAGGCAGAGCTCTCTATTCTAAAAAATAAATGACCAGTCCATAAGGACATAAAGGATCTCTTTGAGGATGCTCTCCAGGGTACTCAAATTTTGAGCCCTGATATCAGATCCCAATGACTTGACTGATTGATTTGCAAAAGTAGCCTAAGAAAGTGAAGATTAAAGGTTCTACACCTGTAAAGGGCCACTGGCTGGAAGGGGGTGCTGATTACTGTAGTTGCCGAGCAGATTCAAGGATGTAGATAACACAACCCATAAGAATGATAAAAGGGGTAAACAAGAGGCAGGAAAAAGGTTGTTCAGTTGAGGACTGTATGGGACTAATTTAAAAATGTAGGACCTTACCCTACGACTAAGCTTTATCTCATACATATAATCCTGCACAGAGTGCAATTGATACAACTATCACTAGTTCCAGTAGTACTCAATGCTTTTGTATTAGCAGGCACTGGCCTGGCACAATTCCACTATACTGATACCCAGAGGACTCCGACTGTCACCGTCCACAGACATACAATACACAGACGCTAATTTCCACTGTGATCCTAGAAGACAGATACACAGGATGGGAGGAATAGAGGCTCTGAGGAGGTGGTGGTTTAAATTACAGCAATATTATATATACGCTACACATAATATATACACACGTCTCTCACAGCCTTTCACTGGCTGAACAAATATCCACTTCTGGAAAATCACTTTGTAGACTAAGAAAACTTTAAACAGATGGAAAGATCCCAAGTCACAGAAGAGTGGGAAGAAGAAGTAACACTTTGTGCTCTGGCGGGGAGATAGAAGTATTTGTAGCAGCTGCTATTAAAGGGTCAGTCAACCCAAAAGGGGATATTGCAGAAGTAGGTTAAGTCTGGTTGGCCATCACCTTTAGCTTCTTGGGTCTCTTGGGGGTGCAAACGGTGATTCTTTGAAGCTCTGGTCCTGCATATCTTGGAGTTTTGGGTGCCTTGACCCACCTTGTGGTGTTCCTTCCTTCCCTAGCATTCTCCATATTGTGAGAGTGGGACCCCATTATAACGCCCACAGAAAGTGTGCAGACCCTGGAACCAAAGTGTGGAGATCTTTCCAAAGGAGACCCATGCATTGTAAGAATCCGTGCTTTGCCCTGTATGGGGCACAAGTTGACTTTAATCTGGATCTTCATAGACACATATACTTGCCTTCCTTTCACTCTACCTCTGCTTAGCACATTGGCCAAGAGTGAAAGGAATGTCATGCATGAGCTACAGGTTGCTGTAGTGGCAACCAGTTCTGGAACACGGTTCTTTAGCACCCAAGCCAATAAGGCCAAAGTGCATACCACCCTCATAAGCTGTGAGCTACCCCAGCAGCATAGGTTGCAGGTCCAGCTCTTTTTTGCACCCCATTTCTGCAGATTCCCCCAAGATGGTCACCTCTTCTGCCTATGCCTCAAGCCAACCCCAGTCGCCACTTACACAGAGTGATGCTGCTATTGGTTCAGCATTAGGGTTGCCACCTTTTCTTCCAGCGAAACCCGAACACACTAGCGATGCATGGAAATGTTTTTCGGAGAATGAGTCGCGGCTTGTTCAAATGTAAATAGCGCCACCCATTCATATGTAAATATCACAGTCGAGACTATTTTTAGTGGGGGGCCAGTAGCCCCTATCCTAATTTTGGTTGCCCCTGTCTGTCTGAAATCAAGTGTCTGGGTTTCAGCTGCCATGAAACCCAGACACAGCATTCAAAACCCGGACTGTCCAGGTGAATTCTGGACAGGTGGCAACCCTATTCAGCATTGTCACATGGAATAAGTCACATGCTCTTCCATATCAGGTATTAGTGGGTATTTCATTTCCATTGGCTCCCAGCACTGAACAGAGTAACAGGGGAGTGAAGGAAATGTAAGTACTATATAGTTTGTAGACACCTAACCATCACACCTATAAAACCTTGTTGGACATTCCATTCCAGGACCATGGACATGAGCCTTATGAGTCCCTATCGCACGAGGGCCAATTTAGACCAGAGCCAATTAACCTACCAGCATGGAGGGAGGAAACCCACACAAGCACAGGAGAGCATGCAAACTCCTTGCAGATAGTGTCCTGACTGGGATTGCTTTGCACAGTGTTGTCAATCCAGCACTATGTTCTTGCTGACAGGAGGTGATAGCAGATTGAGCAGGGCGGTGACCTCATCAGAATGGTGTTGCTATTTCTATGTGCAATCAGCAGGCTGGAGACAGGTTGGGGGCAGGCAGGCAGGTTGGTGACCAAGTTGTGTGGCTTAGCTCAGCTGCAATCAAGGAAACTGAGATAATCAATCTGGGATGTTGCCCCGTTTGCGTGTTTAATACCAAATTCCAAGGTCTTTTTCCACTTTGCCACTTTGAAGGCTCTGCGGAGGACCGGCTGCCAGCATCTCAGAGCTGAGATGTGATTAAATGGCTTTGGGGTTCTTCTGGATTACAACCTTTTCCACATTTCCTTGACAAAAACACAAAGCTGCTTAAAAGGGGACGCAACATAGGCAACAGAGAATTGAAAACACGCAGAGCAGCTTACTAAGGGTTAATATCAGATAAGGTGTCTGGCAGAGGTGCTTGGATCACAAGGTCAGCTGAACAGAATTAAAGATGTATTTGCAGATAAGACACTCCCCTGTGTGTATTTCAGTTCTGTATTTGGCTGTTTACCCGGATTTTATATGTATATTTGGGCAGAGTTCTTTTTTAAGGCTCTGATCATTCAGGAAGAGATTTATGGTCAGTTGTGTTTTGACGGTATTATGAGGAAGATTTAAGGATTACGAGATGACCTTTAACTTGACCTGTGTAGAGAAAGGGCAAACTGCGTTACACAAGACAATGGCACTGTTGATTGTCGGAGGAAGAAACAGAAACTTCATTATCTGAGGGAAAACTCAGCAGCAAAACTTTGGAAAACTTTGCACATATTTGTACAAAGAAGAAGAAACTCTGTCACAGCAGATCCAGAAGCCATAACACAATAGGAACACCAATCATGTGATATGCAACCCAATGCAACCAGCTTTTTTTTTAAAAACGTTTTTTTATTTTTCGTCAGAATAGCTGAGTATTGTCCATGATACTTTTTTTTATTTGCACTGTTACATTTTCAGGACAAGCTTTCAGGGTGCACCCCTTTCTTCTACAGTCCAACCAGTAATGATCCAATCAGAAGTGCAGCTGGGACCTTGGATAAAGAGGTTACGTCCCGAAAGCTCGTCCTGAAAATGTAACAGTGCAAATAGGAAGTGGCAGGGACAATACTCAACTATCTTGACAAAAAAATTCAAAAAGGGTTTCAGAAAAGCTGGTCGCTAATAAAAAATAAAAATAAACCTTTTGTGGGCGCAATGTACCAGGGGATATGATAGATATCTGGTGCAGGTGTCCCTTTGCTACTATATTTTGATCCAAAACATTTTAAGCTATTGACCAAGCTGTTTCATGTTTGCATTCTGCTAGAACTTAAAGGAGAACTATGAGGTGAGTGAAAATCACTCATCCTCATAGTTCAAGCCGACGTGTGATAATGAGACTGTCACAGGTCGGCTCACTATGGTCTCAGTATAGCTCGCGATATACTGAGCTTTGGGTCACGGGAGGACGCTAGTATATGTCCTCCTGTGACCCTTAAGAGAACTATGGGGAAAAACACTGACCCCATAGTTCTCTTTTAAATGTGCTCTTTTTCATTCCAGTGTCCCTGGATTGAACAAATCTCAAAGAGTACTTCCCCATTTTGCTTTTCTGACAGACAAATTGACATTGGTTGGTAATTGGAAGAAGCAACGGATTCCCTACAGGGAGTTTTATTTCTAGGATGGATAATGTTAGGTTAAATGAATGCTTAATGAGCATCCTAACTGATAGGCAACCTAAATTCCTAAATATTTGGGAGCTATGGATACTGCTCCAGGATCCTGACATGGCCATGTCTAGTTTATGTGGCATACATGGAAGGTACACAGTGTTTGCGGGAATGGTTGTGTGGAGGGGATATGTAAAGTCTTTTGTAGGATGCTTTTGGGACCGCTGGGGAGCGATGGTAAGGCTGCGATATCCATCTTTTCTGTTTCTTCTACTCTTCTAATTTTTTTTTACTTTCCTTTCCCTTTTGTTCTTTTCTTCCTTCTCTTGAAAATGTTGGATGTTTAATCTCTGGGGCCATGCTGACGAGGATATCTATTTTGTCTTGGACTATGTGGAAATTAGTGTTATCCACCCTTGCGGTTATTACATCATTTTGTTCGTTAGAAATCTTTAAAATCTAAGACCAATGGGAAACTGAATGCTGCCTCTGTATTGTACTTCTTGTTATATCATACTAGCCTTCTATGACTTGACTACAGTATGTTTTACATGGTCCTTTTCATGCTTGAATTTCCTACTGAAAACTTTAATAAAAACTTTGAAATAGAAAAATAAAAATAAAAAAAGTATCACGAAGAGTCCTCAACTGTTGCCAGTGCACTATTCCGACTACAATCATATCATCAGGAGAACAATTTCTAGTTTGTAGAGGAATTTTAAAATGTAAAAATCGTGGGACATGGACAGAGCAAGTCCCCTACTAACCCCACGGGACCTCAAAGTAGGGCGGGTCATATCACAAATTCACAATGGTTCTAAAAATAAAGAAAAGATGTTGTCTCTGGTCCCGTTCTCAGTAGTGGACTATCTAGACTTGAGCCAATTATCCTACTAGCATGTCTTTGGAATGTGGTAGGAAACCCAATTCATTGTTCTGATGACATGAAGTTTTAAAATTAATAAATGATCACTTTGGGCTTCATTACTCTTGGTGTGCTGGTGACATTCATTTACTATCATTGTTGGCGGCGACATCCGCAGTCATTACAAGCCCCCCCCCCCCTCGTTGAATTGGGGATCTCCAGTAAGGAGTGCGACAAGGCAACTCTACGTTTGGTAGGAAACCCAAGCACAGGGAGAACATGCAACCTCCATGCCGGTAGTGTCATGACCAGGATTCAAACCGGGGACCCCAATGCCACAAGGTAGAAGTGCTAACCACTCAGCCACTGTACTGCCCTGTGTAGCCAATAAAAATGTTTTTTTTAAAACCTTATATTAAGTTTTTCTGAGTTAACTCTCCCTGTTTGTCCTTTCGCCAATGAGTGGCGGGTGTAGCGCTACAAATGATATTGTAAGTAAAAGTGAAGGAGGAGTGGAGGAGAAGAAGAAGCTGTATGTTCCTTGTCTGAGCATTGTTGGAGCAAGGCACATCAACCCCATGGCGCACTAGAAAAAGCCTTCACAGAGATAGTGCCATACTAAGGTGGGCCATACACTATCAGTTTTTTTTTTGTTCAGGCCTCTGATTCCACTCAAGATTGCACAATGTTAGCCTGGATGGGGCAATACCCACCACTGGGCTGTTGTATTCTGACCACACTGGACATGTTGCTGTCACAATACCCAAACAATGGCTGCAGCTGATTTTATTACAGTCACTGCTTAGCTAAGATTTTTTGGACCAGCTCCATTAACATAACAGGTGGGGGGGGGGAATTCCCGAGGGGACCACCCACTGTTCAAATTTTGTCACTATAGCCAGCTTAATAGAGCGGCACAGCTTCCGGGTGCCAAGAACACTTGGGGAGATTAGCATTTTCAATATCAGCTAATAAGCAATGGCGGCCCAGTACGGGAAATCAGGTTATAATGAGGGGAAAGGCAAGATCACCTGGACATATCTTATTTATTACTAAGGCTTTTAAAAATGTTCATTTTTGGAAGGTGCAAATATTAGGGATACCCTGCATTTACCTTGTTTTTCCTGGAGAGACACTTTACCATCAGTGTTTCAGATTTTACAGACTCCAACCTTTCACAGGGATGATTCACAGACAACAGAGACCTCAAAAACTATCCCAATGGGCACTTATATAACATAACAAATAATATTCTATTGCTAACACTAAATGCCATGGTTGGTACGTATAAAGGGGAGGCCAATTTGGGGGATTCCATTTGACACACATTCGCGGAGTATACAGTATGTGCTAGGGGCCTTGCATCCGGAAGACATAAAAGGGGATTTACAACACCTTTGCACCAAGTGTTCAGAAAAGGTGCTTCAAATCCACTCACTTGACATATATTTACAATTTCCAGAGGACGGCTATAAGATTGCAATTATTCGACCAATTGGAAACAGTCCCTGCTTATATAAAATACAGTAGTGCAAAAAAAAAAAGAAAAGGGTTTTATGAGCTTTGGACCTTCTGTTTAAAATTCCTAAACCGCCTCAACATTTTTATAAAAAGTACAACATTCTTCCATCGAGAGGACGTTGCCCCGTCTGTGTGTTCAACACCAAATTCCAGCGTCTTTTTCCACTTTGCCACTTTGAAAGCTCTGGGGAGGGCCGGCTGCCAGCGTCTTAGAGCTGAGATGGGATTAAATGGCTTTGGGGTACTTCTGGATTACAACCTTTTCCACATTTCCTTGAGGAAAACACAAAGCTGCTTAAAGGGGAAGTGTAGGCAAGAGAGAATTGAAAACACGCAGAGTGGCTTCCTAAGGGTTAATATTATCAGATAATATTATCTGTTAATTTATCAAAATTCATATTTAAACAGTATATAGGGCTCTTCAAACCTGTCAATCATTGCCCCCCATCCTTATGCTCCTGGCAAAATGACATTGTAACCCAATCACAGGGTAGAAAATGGGGACAAGTGAGTCACACATGGGACAGCCAATACTGTGTGAGCTGTGGTGGAGTCAGTTTCCGTTTAATTATGAGGATCAAGAATGTAGTCAATGTTGTGTTTTAAAGGCCAGTAAAATGATGTTCTGATTGTATCAGGGCTTCTATACACTTTCCATATACTCCTGGAACTCTGTGGGTCCTGACAAATAAAGTCAATGTGTGCATTTAGGCTGTCAGTAACATAAAATTCCAAAGTAAGATAATTTTAAATCTTCATATGAAGGAAGTTTTCCTTGCATGCTTGCTAAAGGATAATATTGTTATGTTGGCCTAGGAAGTTGATCCTTTTTCCCTTGCGGGGCGAAGAAGGAATTTTGGCCAATCATAAGAAACAAAATGGCTATAGGTACCTGGAGTGGGGGGTTGTTTTACCTTTCTTCAAGACTAGCCTTTCTCAGCCTTTTTACCCCAGAAATAATTTTCAGGTCTAAGGGATCCCCTGCTAAGAGTAGCCCATTTGGGTCATTGGGAAAATGCCCATTAAATTGGTGTTCACTGGGAAAAATGCCCCCCTTACAGTGCTGATCAGGATTGCTACTCTTACAGTCAGCTAAAAAGGCCATGGGTGTCATGCCACTGCCTCTGCCACGTGGCATTGTGCCTGGAACTATGAGGGCACCATTAGATGGGGAGGTCAACTGGCCACAGCTCCAGCAACACCTAGCAATCTCTGGAGGAACCTTAGAGGACCATGGAACCCTGATTGAGAATGGCTGTTCTAAACCAAGCTGGAGTCTTTGAGAGGTTGACCTCATAAGAATGCTGTTGCTATTTCTATGTGCTGGAGGCAGGTTGGTGACCAGGTTGTGTGGCTTAGCTGCAATCAAGGAAACTGAGATAATCAACCTGGGATGTTGACCCATCTGTGTGTTTAACACCAAATTTCAGCGTCTTTTTCCACTTTGTGAATTGTAAGGCTCTGGGGAGGGCCGGCTGCCAGAGTCTCAGAGCTGAGATGGTATTAAATGGATTTGGGGTACTTCTGGATTACAACCTTTTCCACATTTCCTTGAGGAAAAACACAAAGCTGCTTAAAAGGGGCAGCAGCATAGGCAACAGGGAATTGAAAACACACAGAGTGGCTTACTAAGGGTTAATATTATCAGATAAGGTGTCTGGCAAAGGTGCTTGGATCACAAGGTCAGCTGAAGAAAATTAAAGATGTATTTGCAGATAATGTAGGAAGAGGAATCACCAGCACTCAGTAGAATAATCCAATCCTTGATTGTATTACGAGGGGAAAAGGAACCAAGAGCAGGTCTCATTATCCATTTTGTTGTAGAGATCAGTACCAGCTACAGATCTCTCTCTCTCTTGCTCTTTTTAGATTGATGGTGACTACAAACTATTTGTTGCAGTTGGCTACATCACTGCTCCATAGAACATAATTATAAAGCAGCAGATGACCGTTTTACCAATGATTATCTAAATTGTCACCGATGTTAGTTAAAGCAACTCTGTCACTAAAACTAAAAGTTAATCTAAAGGACTGCTTGCAAATAATAGGTTGGGTACTCACCTCTCCTGCTGCCCATGCCGTTGATCATCGCAGAGGTAAGAAGCTGCCTGCTGAAGAACCTTCAAAAACCGACACTTCTGGGAGTGTCAGATTCCTGGTCCCATGCTGCTCCCAGTGCTCTATGTTAAGCAAAGTCCAGGAGGGGATGTAAGATGACTTACACCCCTGGGAATTTTTTGTTATTGTTACATGTTCCTTTGCAACTGTCTGCTTCCATCTATTAGCAGGATGCTGTTTTCAGGTTATAAATGTGATGTATGGACAAGAAAAACTTATTTATTGCTGGGGTGTGAAAGAAAGATGACCAGCAAGATGTTTCTGGTGCTATACACTTGGGAATTAAGGTGGAAGACACACTTCTTTGCTGCCCTCCCACCAACATGCAGGAAACACATACTCGGGAGTGAGGAATGCAGGGAAGACACAGTCAGGAGTTACGGTGGGTGATAACATGAGACCTATATCCTAAATGATCTGGAACCTTTATTGTGTATTTGTAAATTATTCAAGAATAGTGTGAGCAGGGTAAGATTATAAACCTTTGACTTATTTATTTTACTTATTTATTGGCCAGAATTAGTCACTGACTGTAGACTGGTGAAGTCTCTCCACTTAGGGCCAGTAGGCCAATATTTCTTTTATTTTACTTATTTACTGGCCTGAATGAGTCACTGACTGTAGACGGGTGAAGTCTCTCCACTTAGGGCCAGTAGGCCAACATGTCTTATTAGTTTTGACCCATGGAGCAAATGGCTCCCAGTCTCCTGTCCCCTGCGAGCAAGGCAGTAGTCCACCCGCCATCCAAAACCTCAAAGGGTAATAGGATGCCATTACTCAAATGTTGCATCCAGCATCTGACTGTCCACACACCTAATGTGACGTGACTCAGTGTTCAGAATACAGCATAGGTCTTATCATTATCCTTCATTCATCTCAGAGCTGTAAATTCCAGCATGCTTTTTCCTGCTGTGACTAGTAGCTCCTTGGCAGTTGGGAACTCGCAGGTCACAACAGTCTGGAATCGAGAACAGAGAACTTGCCTGGATCAGCAGCTTCTCAGAGCTTCCCAGAGACCTGCGGATGGGCTCTGTCTGGGATCCAGTATAAGTTAAAAAACAGACAGGAATAATTCTGAGAAATCGGTTACAGAACACTCCGCATAGCATAAACTCTCCTGCAGTGACACTTTGGCTCTGACGCTCTCGAATAATATAAACAATGGTCTTCATTAAAATCAATATACAGAGATTTTAATCCCCAATAGAGACCATCAATTTTAGCAGCACATCCAGATTTATTGCATGTTAAAATGTATTTAGCAGATCCTCATAAATCACACTGTCTGGACGTTAACAGTAGCAATGCAGGAATTGTTTTTTTAGGGACCCAAGAGCACGCATCTTCTGCAAGGCAACGACCTGTGCAGTCACATCATTGCATAAGTGAGGATGGGGCATTTAACAGGGTGGTTTATTGAATGCAGATAGGTAATGGAAGCAGAAGAGTCCTCCAGCAGCAAAGAATATTTAGAAACTGGGGAGACTTGTCCTGTGCATTGACCTGTCTACTTGTATGACTGCGGGAGGACAGGGGTGTGAGTTTCAGAGGTAGAAGTTGAAGACAAAAAATGAGCGTAGGCTGGACCATAAACAAGCTGATTACACCCAAATGGACAGCCCTTAGTGATGATTGGAAAAGGGTTGAGTAGCTTAGGGTTACACTCAGGGAGAGGTAGTCAACTAACACTTCCAATGGAAAATACCTGGCAGTCTAAGCCAATCCTTAATTCTTCTCATTGACAAAAGAGGAGGAGGCAGTAACCACACATGAACCATTTCTCATTAGGGAGGTCACTGAAGGACACTTTAAGAAGCCTATGGTGACCCTCCTTCCTAAGATGCCTGCTATCAGAAATGTAAGCTTTTAAGATGGAACCTTACTAAATACTTTTTTTTAATCTTGCAAAATATAACCAGACAGGTTATGTGAGGTGGCTTATAAGAAACAAAAAAGCTCTCCCCAAGCTATACTCCATAGAAGCCATGGTGTTCATACACTGCACTGATGATGGCTGACCAACCTGAAACAGCTATGTTCAGTTTGGAATAAATTGCTCTGACATATCTGACTAAATCTGTGCTGTACAGTTGGCCCAGGAGTGTAAATTAATAGTTTGTATGGCTCTGCCCACTATTCTAAAATAAATATTTTTTTTTGATTTGTGATGGAAGGGAGATATGTATATACTTTCTGTTTTAAGAAAGTTCTACTTAGGCTCTACCTAATTTGGTGTAGTAGTGTAGCCTGTGTGGTCAAATCATTAAGAGATATATTCCGGCAGTATCAAAGTTGTCAGAAGGACACCTATGCCAGGAAAGTCTCCAGAGATAACGATACAAAAAGTGTCACCCTGTTCTTCCTAGTTTAAGACTGGTTATAGGGCCAGCAATCTCATCCCAAGCAAAAAAATAAATAATAATAGCCATGAAACCAAAGCAAAGGTCAAAGCCCTTTGTGAGCTTTAGCAGAATAGAATATCAAGGATAGTGTGAGGATCGTTGTGATGCCAACAGAAAATTGTCCCCCCCATTCCCAGCCGCACCATAACTTGAACTGAAAGGAAGCCTGAACAAAAAGAAATATGGAGACTACAATTGCTGAAGCCTTTTGATCAATACTTCAGGCAGACAACTAGCATTTTCAGAGATCAGCACTGGTAACCCCCAGATTCTGCTCCTCACAGGTTTCCTTTAAATGTGGTGCCATTCCCCACCTATTGGTATCTCTATAGGAGAATACAGAGAATGGTGTACAGGCTTATGGTGCTCCTACACATAACACTTGAACTGGCCGATCAATTACCAACTTCAGCAAGTTTATCAAACAGCCGAAAATGGTTAGCCCTTCACGATGCTACGGACCATACAGGTCAATTATTTTGAAATGTTATCAAAATGATAGAGATCAAATTAATTATTAAATGTCTTCCTATCAATATTTCCATCAACCTTTTGATCAATATTTCAATTTTCTCTTCAAGAAATATTTTGCTTGAAAAGTTAATTTTGATTTATCTTTCTTAATGAACACAAATTCAAAGATTGTTTGAGCCTATTTTTTACCAAATTTCGAGGGATTTCTTATTGAAATGAATTAATAATAAATCACTCAGCTGATAAAACTTTAAGAGTTGCTTACAATCTCAATCAACCAGCTTTGGAATCCACAATGGCGTGCCATGAACCGTTGCATCCACGGCTTGCGTACGTGTACCGTTTACATAAAGTTAAAATATTATGTTGACCTGTGTTTGAATAAATACAAAGAGCTACGTCTTCAACAACAGCCAATCAAAACTCTTTCTTTAGCCATACTGCAGCAAATTGCAGCCATCTGATTGGTGGCTGTGGCTCATTGCATACATTGGAATAAAAGCCTATTATAGTCTATATCAGAGGACAAGCCCGTCTCACACTCAGTGACTATTTCACAGACAGGCCGCTCATAGATTCTGAAAACTATCTTCTTAGTTCTGACACATACTTTCTAAAACCAAACTAAATATTTACCTCTCTCGCTCCCTGGGCTTCAGGCCCCCCAGCTTCACCCAAACTGAATCCGTTCAATAAACAGAGAACGGAGCACTGTACATACATCCAGACACACAATGAGCCCTCTGTACGAGTCCTCGCCCGGGCCACAGACAGAGGGTGTCCTTACTGCTCGCAGGAACACAAGCTGAGAAAACTCAATGCATTTCCATTTCAAAGTGGACTCTTCTAAAGTGGGGAAAGCAAGGCACCCCAAACACACCCAGTACTTTCCTAATAAAAACTTGCATTGTTTTAGTGGCCCCAACCCAGTCCCTAAATCTACGACGGGTTCCTGAATCATCAGCCCATGGGGGCCAGACTCAGCTGAATACCAGGCAGCGGAAAACTGAAGGGGAAAACAGTAGCAATGTGTGTCTCCGGAATTAGATCCATATGGTTTTAGTGTAAGTGGTTATGTGGCACGGACTTTCTCTGCTATTTGACACATACAATCTCATCCCTGACCAGTAAATGCCGTGGCTTTGACACCCCGCCAAGTGGGTTTTTTTTATCTGCAGCTGCGGGAGTTCAGGTAGTATTACAGGACAAACCTGGCTGCCTGGAGAACCAGCCAAAATGACAGAAAGGAAAGATTGTATGAAATCTCTGTTTTTACTTCTGCAAAAAATACTGCAGAAACCTGTCACTGTAAATTTCTGAACGTTTCCTTCGCTGTTCTACAAACACACATAGGCATTCTTGATCCTCATCGCCAGGAACAGCTGGGACTCAACAAAGTAGCATTGTAAGCCACCAAACTACCAGAAAACATGGTAAGTTGGAGGCTTCCTCCAGCAATCCGGTGCCTTTCAGAAGAAAATGAGCAGCAGTTAATGGCCAAACTAGCTTTTAATTTCCAGGTCATTATGTGACTACACTGGAGTGTTGGGCATACTTCAGTCAATGCGCCCATGGAAATGTTTCCAAATAACTCCTTTACAAAGGGAGAAAGGATTTCTGTATGATCATGAAAGGTCCTTACTATGAAGATATTTTTTTGGGGGGGGTATACTCAGGGCCAGATTTACTCTCTTTGCTGCCCCAAGGCCAGGTTCCTCAATGCGCCCGCCTACCCGCCAACCCCACCTCCATGGAGAATGGCAGGCCTGCAGGCTGCATACAAGTGATCTCGGTGACATTGCTGAGATCACTTGTACAAAACAAGTGGAGGCTTCCCTGTTGTACATTTAGCTCTGCTTGCCAAAAGCAGGGCTAAATGTAGAAAACAACTACCCGCACGGCACCCGGATCTGCATGTCCAGGGCATCAGGAGATAGGAATTCCACACCCCTGCTGCCCCTCTACTCCCTGCTGCCCCTCTACTCCCTGCTGCCCCAAGACTTGGCCTTGTGGGAAATCCAGCCCTGGGTATTTAGGACCGTAATATACAGGGGCACAGGTATTCCTAGAATGAGATCCTAATAGGTTGGACTTGATGGACTAATGACCTCCCCTCGCCACCGAAGCTTCTTGCAAGCTTAGTTGATCTAAGCTTATAAGCCTGTATAGTTCTCTGCAATGCTCAAACCATGGTGTGTATTGATTTGGCTGGATTCAACCTACATCGTGGACCACCTTTTTAAGTCTATGGGTCGAATCATGCCTGCACCATTAACTGACACATCATTTTCTTAAGACGAAGAATACTTCAGCCTTTGTGAAATATAGCTATGTGTTTGCTGAGGAGTATTTTGGACCCGTTAATGATGACCTGGTACCATCATGGTGCAGACCAGTGGTGGTTATCCTTCTTCATAAGACAAAAAGCCTAATCTTTGAGATTGATTAAACCCAAACTACACAATCTACAGCAAATCTCACAAGCTTGGAACCTGAAAAACAGATTATTTAGGCATTCTAATCCACACAAAAAAGACCTTGGGGTCAGATGTGACCTTATGTGACACATTATCCCATCTGACCATAATTGCTCCACCACAATGAGGCCAGCACTGGAGGTGTCTGATCAGAAAATTGCACAGCCAATACATGCTTCAGATAAGCAATCTCTTTGGTGTTTTTGGCCATCAACCATCACCTAATGGGTACCATCGGTATATTTTGTTACACAAAGGTACGTAAACACCTTGCCTATCTTTTAATAAGTACCAAGGGTAATGTGCAGTAACCAACAGCATCCAATCACACTACAGCTATGGTGATTCATCATCCCAAATGAAGCACCAGATAATTATTTTTTGGGTCCTCCCACTGACATATGTGTGTTCTTTCTACTAGGTTTTTTAAGCGCTACGTTTTGTATGTGTAAAAGCAGCTACAAACTCACTGCCATTCCAAATTTAATAAAACACTAACTAGCGGCCAACAAAATTAATATAGAAATTTTAAAGCAAGTCTATTAGCAAATGTTGACTCAAAGCAAAATTGTTCTTTTGGCAAACAAAGCTCCATATGCCCTTTCTTCACCTTCCTCTGCAATTTTGTAAATGCAATATCAGACTTACCTCATTATGCATGCTCCCGCCTGCTTAGGGCCATGGCCAGGCAATGCTTCATCACTGACTGGATATAGAGTATAATGGACCTTCTACAGGAGTTGGGCTGTCCAATGTACTCAATGACAAGGAGCCAACACATGTGCAGTACCAAAAATATGCCCGATCCTGGGAGTGTGGATTACCTGCAGCCATGAGCAGGCTGGAAGAGCAAAGGGAAGATAGAGCTTTATTTTGTAAAAGCTATGTTACCTTCTTGCTGCTCCCTCCTGCATCAGCCAAGTGACCAGCAGCACATGGCCCCTACTGAAGCTGATGATTAGCCAATCAGAACTTTGATCTGATGTGAACCAATGCCTAGGCTTTTGATCATGTGACTAATGTTGAAGGATACTTGAAGCAGCATTTTCCTAAGGAAAGGCAAGTCACCCCTTCTCTTATACTTTTTTTTTACCATACCAACAAGACATTTAACGTAGCTTTAAGTTAGAGTTGGAACATAAGTCAACTTTAGCAAAAGCAGGTGTAAAATATAACAACCAATCAGGGATAGTCATCCACTAGTCTAACTACCTTAAACCTCTGAATGATGACCTCTGGTTGCTGGGAACTTTAGCTCACCATTGATCTTTGTAATGTTATTTAATAAAGTTCCAGATAGGTTAGCGGATGTACGTACCATCAAATACCAATGGAGGCTACAGGCATATTGTGTGCTGAGCCAGTGTGCAGGCTACCCAGTAGTTCCTGGTAGGAACTGATGACATAATCAAGGCCCCTCAAGCCAGAGATTCAACACCCTAAATCCTCATAAATATTGGTACAGTCCACAAATCGTCTGTCTAGACTATCAATAACTTACAGTCAGAAGGCATATGAATCACTAGGTCCGGCAAGGTTCTCTTTAAATGGTCTGCACAGAGGAAACATGGAGACAACCCAGAGAAGATTGCTTTGGACTAACACCATAGGTAAAAGTGATTTTGTCTCCAAAATAAAATTCTGACGCAGCTTTTCAAAGTTGTCAAAAACTGGTCTCATTTCCCAACAGTTATACTTTTTTACAATGGTGACAAGCATAGGAAGGAAAAAGGGGAGGAGTTTAGTCTACTGCAGACAAGTGAGTGACACAGACATCAACCATGGCATGACTGCAAAGGGGCTGCAGAAGATTAGCAGCACTAACATGCAGTAATTATGAGAAAAGGTGGATGTCAACAATTGGATGTCTTGCTGTGGAAATCTGGACTTTTATGGCAAAAGTCAAGGCCTGGCCACACCTTTCTGCCTTATACAACTCCTTAGTAGGCATGAAGGATGCCCATACAAGGTTGAGGAGCCAATACGAGGTTGTGTAATGGGGCAGGCCAGCCATAACTTTTACTAAGAAAGTCAAAGTTTTCATTAAAAAGGGCTTAAGGTTTTGGGGGTCCTGTCACACATGTTAAATTAAGCAAAGTATGTGCGGCCAAAGAAAGAGAGAGAAAAGGTGAGGTAGATACAGAACAGATGGTATAGAAAGAAGGAACACAAGAGAAACAAAACGCAAACAGAGAAGTCCATTAGGAAGAGGGAGAAACGGGCAGTGAAAGAAGGGAGTGGAAGGGACAGACAGAACAATAAAAGAGGAAGAGTAAAAAAAGGGAAAGGATTGAAAGAAGGAAAAATGAAGAATAAAAGTACTGAATGGAAGGGGCAGGGAGAAGAGAGAGAGAGAGAGAGAGAGATTGGTGGAAGAAGAGATGGTATAGAAGGAAAGGAGTGAGACAGAGGGTAAGAGACAGTCAGGAGGAGAATAGAAGAGAGGGGGAGCAAAAAAAAAAGATATAGGAGAGACTGGCAAGAGAGAGAGAAAGAGAGAACAGAAGAGAATGAGAAGGGAAAAAGCAAAGAAGAGAAGAGCAGAGAAGGTGAGAGGAGAGAAGAGAAGAGAGAGGAGAAGAAAGAGAACCGGAGAGACGAGAGGGTGAGAGCAGAGAAGAGGAGGGGAGCGAAGATGAGAGGAGAAGAGAAAAGAGAAGAGGAAAGGAGAGAAAAGGAGAGGGAAGGAGAGAAGAGAAAAGGAGAGACGAGAAAGCAGAGAAGAGGAGAGAAGAGAAGGTGAGAGGAGAAGAGAACATGAGAGGAGAGAGGAGGAGGGCAGAAAAGAGGAGAGATTAGGGTAGAAGAGGAGAAAAAAGAAGATGAGAGGACAGAAGAGAAGAACAAAGGAGAGACGAGAAGGGAAGAGCAGAGAAGAGAGAAGGTGAGAGGAGAAAAGAGAAGAGGACAGGAGAGGAGAGAGTAGGAGGGCAGAGAACGGCATAGGAGAGATTAGGGTAGAAGAGGAGTGCAGAGAAGGTGAGAGGAGAAGGGAGAAGAGAAGGACAGGAGAGGAAAAAGGAGGAGGGCAGAGAAGGTGAGAGGAGAAGAGAGAAGAGAAGGACAGGAGAGGAGAAAGGAGGAGGGCAGAGAAGAGAAGTGGAGAGGTTAGGGTAGAACAGGAGAGAAGAGAAGATGAAAGGAGAGAAGAAGAGAGAGGAGTAGAGACAGGGAAAGGGCAAGAATAGAGTAAAAGAGAGAAGAAAAAGAGAAATGAGACTCAGAAGCTGCGAATATTTATTGTGACCCATTCCAGGGAGTGTTGGCGCTAGGAAAGTGACGGACGGACGTCTTAGGTTACATCCCTAGCTGCTATTTCTGTAGGAGAGCCAACACACGGAGCATAATCTGGGCATTATGCTGTATATGAAAGGAGCGCTCTCAGCCCGGCTCACACCCACAGCCATTTCCTCTGTGACGTTTCACATTGCAGATCCCTCTCGTCATTAATTCAAAGAGCAGAGCCATCTCTCTGGTTTCAAACAATCTGTCATGAAAATGAAATGAAAACACAGACATCATGTGCTCCGACAGCCTCTATTATTATTGTATAAACATTAATATGAGGAATGTCTAAGGCTTTTCCCAGTACCGCGGCTCCTCTCCATAATACCATCGCTATCCCTCTGCTTTGTACACAATGGCTCCAAATATGCCATGTAATCCCCCTATAAATGCTATTTGGTATGACCTATATATTTCCGAGTGTGCTTCCAAATTCAGTATATGACATCATACTCCAGCGCTAAGTAATACTCCATATAACCTTTCCCCTTAAATTTTATAGCACAGGCCTCTAAATTAATCTTATGCCATGTTTCCACTAATGCTGTAGCCTATATATCGCCTATAAATGATGCCTCCTACAGCTCTACTGGCTATTCCTACATATTATTCCATATATCTTTTCCTCATAATGCTCCATTATGTAAGGATAACCACTGCCAGATGCCCATAGCTGATGCCCAAAGCTCCATCTCCTCCAATGGGTGCCCTTGGCTTTGCTGGTTCTGTCCTCGGTCAGAAAAATAGACGGTTTTATGTATCAGCCGATAGGAGTTCACAGCCACCTGTCTCTTTTTTAAAGTACATGTAAATCCCAAAACTAAAATCCTATATAAAGTTTAAAATAGTGGTGTAATCACAAATTTGTGTTTATCTGCAGCTTTTATTAAAATTCAACCTGGTGAGCCTACTATGAAGGGGCTTGCTCGGGCACTTCATTTTATAGGGTGGCAACACTCAGTCCCTGATTCCCAATTGTGCTCTGGTATTGTCACCCTGCCACATGGGCCTCCAATGGACACTACAAGTAGCCGTTTCAACTCCACTGCACCGTTGTCACCATCTGGAAACCCACATTGACAAATACCATGCAGCCATCGCTGATCTGCATGTATGTAGACAGGCAGTGGATGCCAACCAGTTGCAGGGGATCAGCAGCATTGAGATGTGAAAAAGGATGAAAAAATATAAAAAAAACAAATATTAATTTAAAACACAAGTGGCAATTGTTTATAATAATAAATAAACATCATTTATTTAGGGTTTACATTGACTTTAAGTTCATGTCATTGGATAAAAGTGGCATTTAGCCCAAGTCAAGGCTGTCTTCACCATAAGGCACTCAAAGCGGGCCAATACATAGAAGAAGCAGAAACTGGAATAACATCTAAAATATAATTTTTTTGCTTTGTTTTTGTCTGTTTTCTCCCGGATATGTGTGTAAATCCAACTGAAAAGAAAGAAAATGGGGTAGGGTTGGCCACAGACAGGAATCACAAGACTCTCTGCAGCTCAAGCAACAGATGACCATTTTTTCTATGCAGGCTTTTGACTGGCGATCTGTACAATTATAATGAATCGGTCAATTGACTGGTGATCTGCTCAATGAGTGCTTTTATCTTCATCACTAAAATATTAATGGTTACATGGTTGGTAAAAGAAGCAGGTGGAGTCTATACTCTTAGTATTTTGTGATGGTGGCATGATTATTGAAATACAATCCTGCCAGCAATCCCATTTTTCCAAGACCCACCCTACGCTCCACCGGCCACGTGAATGGGATTATATGTACAGTTGGCACAGTTAGATCTTTCTTGACTCTGCAGATTGGGTTTTGGGCAGCTCAGGGCGGAGTCTAATTTGTCCTGGAACACTGACAAGTTTATAATACATGGCCCCTCTTATGTGAACTCCCTTTCAATAACTCCTTCCATGATTTCCATTAACAACCCATCACTCTTAGAGATCCTCCAGTAAGGGATGTATCATGCGTGCCAATAAACTGTTTCAGGTTGGGGAAGGTGTGAGCTGAGAAGTTTTCCAATAACAGGCGAATAAGTCAAATATTTGGAGCAAAATTCTTATGTCAGATGCAGTGTGAGAATTCTACTATCTGATTATTGATCATTTTAGCTGTCAGTAATCCCGAATGTTTCTCCATATGTCTTCCTTTTGTGTCATAAAAATACAAATAATACCCTCCCCATGACTTAAAAAAACCCATCCACCAATTACAAATATGTATAAATGCTGAACAAGATATCATATACATCCAGGTATTAAGGAAACATAGTATGTACTGATGTGATAGGGTCCCCCCACAAGCGGTTATGGGCAGCCATGTCTGTTGTAGCCCTATTATACAAGGTATTATACAAGGTGTAGGTGCCACATGGGATAAGTCCAATAGGCTTATTGATTCCCTAGCAGTAAAGGCCAATGCCATCAAAACTGTAAATGTCTGTTTTGAGTGGACAGTGTTGTCTTTGATCACCAACAGGCTTCTTATAATACTGCCATTCCTTCCTCAGACCCCAACACAACTAAAGAACATAGCAGTGATGTGGGGGTTGGTGGAAGGAATCAGCCCATGGTTGAGGAACCAGGCATCCAGCACTCCCAGAAGTGTTGAATATCCAAGAGGCTTTCAGAGGTTGAAGTGATGAAGCGGAGGAGAGGTTGGAGAAATGGGCTGCTGGAGAGGTTGGTAGACAATGTCTTCTACTTCAAGGACCTAGTAGTTTTACATTTTAAATCTTTTAAAGACCTCAACATGGTCTCTTTAACTAAAAATAGTGTCAATCCCTAAATGCAACCAATCAGAAGTCACTCTGCCAAAGTCAGGCCACTTAATGTTGGATTCTCATTGGTTGATACGGGCTACTGGATTGGGAATTAGCATCTCTTATTACATAAGGCCGCATTGATTTGACACCACAACGTACAGTGCTGGAACTTGGTACCAATGTTGCGGTTTCTAACAAGAAGCAACAACCCTGCCAGTGATTACAGGAGCTGTGACTTTTATATAAGCAGCTTTATGTATTTTCACAATGGGCAACTCGCCACGTGTTCCTCACACATCAATACAAGTGTAACTGTGCTTGCAGTGATGCACTATAGAAAAACTAAAGCATCCATACTAACAAATTGGACCATGAATCACAGCAAACTACTTAGTTCATGACTGGTAAAGGATTCCTTATGATATCTTGGGTTGATTTATCCCAAACTACAGATTGATCCCTCCCATTCCATATAAGATAAGGACGACAGATTTGGCAAAAAGAGAAAACAGTTCTAGATCCTGCAGTAGTTTGTATTTTATGCCATGAGGCGCCATATGTATTATTTGTGTTAACACTACTGTCTTTCTTTTACTATATAGTAAGCTTATTGTGAGACAAGTGTGGTCAGCACTGGAGAAGTCACTTTCTCTACAGCGGATTGATTGACACATCGCTCTCTTCCTTGAAATATGGACATCCAGAGTCCCTGCTCGCTTAAACAGGCTCTGCTTTCATACTGCGCTCCTATCACCCCCTCTACTGCCTTTCACTGTAACAACTGACACCTCTTCCAAACTATGCAGCAGGCCTCCTCCTCCTCCGCTGGCACCCACTGAACAGGTAGAGAAACGAGGACAGTAGAGCATTGATAAAACATTGAGAACGCACCAAGGGACAGAGGGAACAAAAAACATTTTGACACCGGAGCCTTATACGAGAAAGACAAAAGTCAGAAAAGTTGACTTGTGGGGGCCAAAATTCCAAAAGTCTCCTAAAGCTCCCTTGATGTAGACTTAGCTCACAATTTTGATAGCTTTTGAAATGAACCCAGCTGCAGGCTGCAGCGCACTTTGAAATTTCCTGGATTCGTTACCTGTTCTCAAGCGGCTATAAGCAAAGCCATACTGTCTCTGTCCTTGACTAACCTCTTTCCATCACACTACATAGTTTGGAGCTTCTGAAAATTGGCGTGGTCGCTATTGGCACAGGAGCATTGGCACTACCTCTTTCTGTGGATGGGTTTTCAGCACCAAAAAGTGTATTTGAATACATTTGAATCAGTCATATATATGTGGAAATGAAAATGTTGTAATATCGCAGCCAATGTTAATAAAAAATTCAAATCAAGTTACTTCTTCTTGACCTCGACCTAACCCTTACCCCTAACACTAAACCCTAACTTATCCAACCAAAACCTAACCTCCCAACGTAACCCTTAACCTCACCCTAACACTTAATCTCAACTTAAACCCTATTACTAATTCTACATTAAAACCAAACCTCTGTAATCTACCCATAAACCACAACCTAATCCCTCAACGTAACCCTTAACCTTATCCAAACACTTTATCTCAACCTAACCCTTAACCTTAATTTTACATCAGAGCCTAACCTTTTTAATCTACCTATAAACCAACAACCTAACCCCTCAACGTACCAACCCTTAACCTCATCCTAACACTTTATCTCAACCTAACCCCAACCCTAATTCTACATCAGAGCCTAACTTCTTTAATCTACCCATAAACCACAACCTAACCCCTCAATGTAACTCTTAACCTCATCCTAACATTTTATTTCAACCTAACCCTATTTCTACATCAGAACCTAACCTCTTTAATCTACCTATACACCATAGCGTAACCCCTAAAAATAACATGTAACCTATAACCTAATAATTTATCTCAACTTAACCCCTAACTCTAATTCTAGATCAGAGCCTAAACCTCTTTAATCTACCTATAAACCACAACCTACCCTCTCAACATAACCCTTAACCTCATCCTATCTTTTTATCCCAACCCAGCCCCTAACCCTAATTCTACATGAGAACCTAACCTCTTTGATTTATTACAACATAGATTGTGGTTTATCTACCCATAAACCACAACCTAACCTCTCAAAATAACCTGTAACCTCATCCTAACACTTTATCCCAACCTAAATCCTACCCTGATTCTAAATCAGAACCTAACCTCTATTGATCTACCCATAAACCCAAATGGCATCTCTAAGTAGTGTCTACTCAAAGGAAATGTTACCATCACACCCATTTTAGCATGAAAAATGCTATCATGGCAAATATTCTGGGTGCCAAAACAAATCTATGTTGTAATAAATCAAGGACACAAATTTAGGTGCCCACATACAGTATATTAGTGCCAAAGAAACTCTTTCCCAGTCTGTCAACAGATTCTAGTCACAGGTCTTGGCCCCATCTTGGTTTCATCCCAAGATTAATTAATTCTGGGTTGCTAAAAAAAAAAAAAAAATCTTGAGTAGATGATGCTACCTCTTCTCCCAATCTATCCCTGGCTTAATGCTGTACTATATTTCAGCTGACATATCATAAGCGTTGATGCTGTCAAACAGATTTCCGCTCCCAGCTGTCATCCCTGATTGGAAGCCATTCCTTAAAAAAAGAACCTTTGTTCTGATCCAAAGCTTCCTCTGTTCCACCCGCACACTGTCACCTCTGCTGAGAGCCTGCAATATTTTATCATGTGTTGTTCCTTTCTGTGGGATTTTGCCCTTTATTTTGTCACTGGTACGGAATTCAAAGCCAGACGAAAAGTCTCCATCTCGGAGAGAGAGCATGCCTGCTTGCCAGCCAGCCAGCCAGCACCTTTTATATGATTTTGTGCAATTGCGATTCGATTCTGCCTTCATGGAATTTTCTGAGCTCTCAATAAAACGTTTTCTTGTTCCATCAGCCAGTGCTGAGCTCATTAAAAACAAACCAAAAGAACAAAACAAAAAAAAAGCACAATCTGGCCAGTCAAACAATAAAATATCCTCATTGTTAGGCTCAGGGAGAAGACGTCAAGGAAAAGTTAAGAAGGCTTTTTTTTTTTTTTTGATCAATATATTTCTGCCTTGGAAGCTCCTGGGATTTCTGTGGAATTAAAACTTTCTTTTTTTTTTTTTAAATAAAATATGAAACGTCAAATACTCAACAAAATCAAAGTGCATTTCAAGTTCTAATACAGTCAGCTTCAGTGAATCAACCAATTCTATGACCCTATGACTGCAAAAAAGGCCCTATGGCCACCATGGGACTATAAGTCCCAGCATGCTATGCAAGCCTCCAGCTGACAGGACATACTGGAGTTTGTAGTGTATCAGCTGAGGAGGATGCTGAATTCTCAATGGCTCATTCTTCAGGAAGAAAGTCCCAGCAAGTTACCACTTAAAGTCTACTTTAATACCCCCATTATGGGGCCAAAAGGCTTGCATTCAGGTGGGCCTGTCGACAACTTGCCCACGCCCCCATCTGGTGCAGTACTGTCACCCACTTTTTGGAAAATGAGGGTCAGATCCCCCCCCCCCCCTTGAATTTCAGGACCATATGCCATGATAATACATCTGGGAGACTTGCCCTTTGCACGCACCAGTTGCTGTGAGATATGAGTGAGCGTGGTGTGAGGGGGCCACACTGCAAGTCATACCTCACATCCCCTGACTGTACTTCTACCTGGGCTCCTTGTGCGCCTGCTCCCCCTGCACACCACACACACAAGGACCTGCACAAACACCACTATTCACAAGCACGCTTCTATACATACATAGGGCATACCTAACTCAACGGCCACAATACACCGCTGTGTAGGAAGCCAAAGCAGGTGGTGGCTGAGACATTGGCTATAAGCAGAGGTACATTTCTTCCATCAAATCATCTGAACAATACATGTGTACTATATATTATACAGTTCTATAATGCTGTATTACATTCCTATATATCTCTTGGCACAATGCAACTCAGTTTAATAGAAACAGGACAGGATGACATCATAGGAATCTTCTAAAGACTTACACCGATGACGAAAAAGAATGAACAACTATTGAGTATCTACCAACCCTGTAAGGGATTGCTGTCCACAGTTTGTATTCTGAGCTACAGTGCTAAACCCCTAGCTTTAAACAATTGCAAAACTTTGGCTATTGAGATATCTTCCTTCAAAGGCTTTAAGCAAGATTGATGCACAAATAAGCTACGGCAAACGTTCATTTATCAAAGGCAGCACCGTAAAGTATGCAAGCATCTCCCAGGAGCTCCTCCAAGTTAGCCAACCGCAGGGTCAGTGGTGCTAAGGTTAAATTTAAACACAGCTAAATATACAGAGTTCAAACACCATCCGGATCCCATCCAAAACCAAAAACCGAGGAGAACAGGCTTAGAAAGCCACAGCAGGTGGTTTGTGCTTGTCCTGTAATTCAAGAGCCCTAAATATCCTGAAAGCATCCTGTGTGTCTTTCAGGAGATTGAGGGTACCAGGGCTCCTTGTCTTGTGTCCTTTGGGTGCTGATCCTAAGAGTTAACATGCAACTTTGACCACACTGGACCTTACATTGAGTTCCGTCCATCTGCTGGACTGGCAATGGTTGGCATAAGCAAAGACAGTGAATGACAGAAAATTACAGTAGACTTGACGGACAACAGATATTGAGACACGCTGAACAGAAGACAGAAAATATTTAACAGCCGCCGACCTATTGCCTAAATGTTCACATAGTAACTTTGTTTAATCTATAATGTGCACCTGTTGCAATTTTTTTACCTGCACCACAAAAAAATTAATCAACTGATAGTTATGACGACATTATCCACAGATTGGATACCTGGAGCTCCAGAGAATTGGCTTCCAAAATGCTCCAGGACGGCTACAAAGTGCAGTTGGCATCATTAGTGTACCCCTTGTAAAAGCTCAACATAGAATCAAAGGATGCAGTCGGTGAAGTGACACCTTTGAGTGCCCATAACGGCCTTTTTTAGGTGCATAGTGCTGGGGGAATTGCCTTCTCAGAACATCCAGTTCTGGGTGCAGCCGAGCACCTGTGGCAGTTCCAGGTTTTGAGACCCACCAGGTGCCATCACCACCTGCATACCTCAATGTTACATTCACTGCCGCCTGGGTCCTCACCAGCTGCCAGAGGAGGAGCAGCGCCAGGCTGCAGAGAGGGGGCACCCCGGGGACCCTGCATCTCCTGGGCCACTGAGGCCGGGGCATGATGCCCAGGTACAGGGAAGGGAGGGGAGAGGAGGAGGGCCGCAGGATCAGCAGGAGCAAGCTGCAAGGGAGCAGACAGGAGAGGACAGAAGAGGAGAGGACAGGCTGCAGCTACTGCTGGAAACTCACTACTTACACCATGTGCAGACAGCCTGGGGAGGGGAGGGGAGGGCTGCCCAGCGCTGGGAGGGGAGGAGGAGAGAGCAAAGGGGGGTGCCTGAGGTGAGACCCTGTCTAAGATCCCTTTCACTAAACACACCCACTTTCACCCACTTTCCCCTCTATTCACCCCTAACCTCCAGTTCTTTTCTTCCGAATGCCACCAATTAACAATATCCAGAAACTTTTTCCCTGCAACTTTTTTTACTCCCGGCTGTCACCTAACCTGCCTCTACCTTCCCATTCTCCATCGCCCTGTGTCACTCTGTGTCAGCTGTCACTACTCGGTGACCCGGCCCTTCTCCCCTCCCATTTGTCTTCTCCCACATGGTCCCTCTCCCCCTTGTCCCAGCCTCCTCACTCTCCCCATACATCTGTGCAGTGCACACCTTTCCCCGTCCCTCTCCCTCCCAGCAGTGTGTGAAATTCCTCACTCATCCTCCTGTGGACACAACAAGGATTCACATTCTACAGAAAAGCTGCCTAATTGTCTTTATCGGGCCGCTCAGAAACTAATATTTACTATTAATTAAGGGGAGAAGGGTTTTTTTTAGAGAGTTTTTTAAACCCAGAGTGCTTTGTTTTCGCACAAGATACAAAAAGTTTAATATAATCTGGATGTGTGTTATAAAATGACGGCGAATGAGTATAAAGCCGGCCATACACTGGTACTTTTTGTACGAACGGTAATAATACAATTTTTGGAGCGTTCAATAATTCCATCGAAGCTTGACAAATGTCGTTCCTAACTTTGTTTGGTTTAACATTCAATTTTTAAAAATGGAGTTCTCAAACAAAAGCTGTTTACTGTTAGAATTTCTTTTGTTCTAAAAAAATGTTCCATCCCGTTTATTAAACATTATTTTTATCACTCCGGTTATAAACGATCGCCCATTCCACCCAATGAACTTGTAGAAAATTGAACCAACATTGCAACAGTTACTTTTTGTAATCTATTGGTGTATGGGCAGTTTTTTTTTTTTTATTATTTTTTAATGCAAATGATTGAAACAGTTTAGTCTAGATCTACGGCCTTGTTCACACCAAGCGCGTTCCAGGAGCAGAGCAGTTACAGACCGGATCAAAACTGCGTCCAATGTATTCCAATGGTATTTTGGGCTCTAGTTCACACCGCAGCATTCAGTTCCAGAGCATGTAAAAAAAACTGCAGCAAGCCCTATTTTACCTGCTCTGGAACGCATGCAAACGCATAAAAACGCATGCAAACACCCTGGAATGCACTAAAAGCCCATTCTAAACGGAGGGGGAAAAAACACAAACATTTTTTAACCAAAAACGGCCCGGAACACATCAAAAACGGGACACAACCCACTGTACTGCGTGTGCAGAAACTCATGCAGATCTGGTCTGCATTTGGTGTGAACAAGCCCTACATCTTCATGCACAAAACGCGTAGATGTGTGTTAGTTCGCGCGTTAATCTGCGTTGTGTCGGGGCAGCCCATTTATTAGAAAAAGGTGCATGTACTTAGGTGCATCGAGGGGCACAAAAGGGACAAGCGTTGGCAAGGTGTTTTGGGATGTCATTATGAATGAATGGTTTTGCACCACAACGTGAAGCATGCATCGCTAAGGTGTGATCCCGGCCCTAGACTTTGTTTTCATGCAGACCAGCCGGCTAGTGTGCTGGGGAATTTTTGTGCATTGCAAAGCTTAAAGGGTCAGTCCTCCAAAAGGGATATTTTAAATATAGGTGTAGACGGGTTGGCTGAGTCAACCCAGCAGGTGTACAGACCCGGGAACTCAGCATGGGAATGGTGGGAACCCCTCATAATGGGCACAGCAGGTGTATAGATCCGGGAACTCAGCACAGGGATGGTGGGAACCCCTCATAATGGGTACCGCAAGTGTATAGATCCGGGAATTCAGCACAGGGATGGTGGGAGACACTCATAATGGGCACAGCAGGTTATAGATCCGGGAACTCAGCACAGGGATGGTGGGAGCCACTCATAATGGGCACAGCAGGTGTACACATCCGGGAACCCAGCTAAGTGATGGTGGGAACCCCTCATAATGGGCACAGCAGGATTGCAGATCCAGGAACTCAGCATTGGTATGGTGGGAACCACTCATAATGGGTACAGCAGGTGTACAGACCCGGAAGTCAGCACAGGGATGGTGGAAGCCCTTCCTAATGGGCAAAGCAGGGATGGTGGGGACACCTCATAAGGCACCATTCACACCTAGGCAACACCAATCACGTGTGTTTTAGGTGCATCGTTTTTGAGCGGTTTTTGTGCGCTTTATTCTCATATATTAAGTAGCGTATTTTTGTGAGCAGATTTGGCACATTCATGTAAATGGGCAAAACACGCGCAAAAATGCACAAAAGTAATTGCAATACGCGTTTTCAATCATTTTCTATCGAGTCTATGGGACAAAACGCGCTGAAATCTCCCCCAAAGTAGCTCCCCTACCATTTCACTACGCCTAGGTGTGAATGGAGCTTTATGGTCACAACATGGTTGCAGATTTGGGAATTCAGCACAGAGATCTTTCTAGTAGATTCCCTGAGATATATAGGAATAGGGAATTGGGCAGCATGGTGGTGTAGTGGTAAGCACTGGGTGTCCCTATCTGCCAAGGAGCTTGCATGTTCCCCCTGTGAGGGGGTACTTACCTCTTAAAGCTCTGTGCTCCAGCGGTCTGCCTTCCACGTTCTTCATCACTCCATGGCCACAGCTGCCATCTTCTCCCAATCCAGACATTTCCCCCAAAGTACTTTTTTTCTGCTGCTAGATGTCCTCATTCAACCCACTTCCTCTGAGCCCAGGTTGTCCTGGGCCCACCCCAACCAGTGACTAGACAATGAAAGCAGAGGCAGCACAGTGATAAGCTCATCTCTAAATCACTCTGCTCTCTCCTCCTATCGGCAGAAGCAGCACAAGGAGCCCATTAGGTGTGCTGCATTGCGAGGTACATCTGATAGAAGGAGAAAGCAGAGTGACATAGAGATTAGCTTAGTAGTCTGCTGCTGCTTCTTCTACAAATGGCGGTGGAGAGAAGACCCAGTAAGTGAAAGTGTAACTACAGCAGAGAAAGACCGGGTCTCCTGCCCTGCTAGACAGGACTACTGTGCTGTTTGGCAGAGCTCTGTAAATCTCAGGGCTGGATGGACAGAACTACAAATCCTTTGACAGATAAAACAGCTTCATTGTACGTATTTGTATATATAAAGACAAAACTGGGGGGGTTTTTTATACAGTGGTGAGGGTTAGGCCCCCCTCTCCCCCTATCAGGTATTTTATTGCTGTCTATATCATATTAGGGACATTCACTCTCTCTGTTTGTCCTGATCACCAGAGTCACAGGGAAAGAAAGTGAGGGGGAATCCAAAATTCTGAGTTGCCACCAGAGAAGAAAGGTCTAAGAGGGATTTTTTCCTCTATTGGCAAGATATCATCTCACTTCCTGTTGAGTCTGCAGGACAGGAAGTGAAGGGAAATCTCCCTAATGAAAAAAAAAAAAAGCTAACGGCAATTTTTAACCCTTCCCTACTCAAAATAGATACATTCTGGCTTTAAATACTTTAACCCTACCCAGGGCCGGATTTCCCACAAGGCCAACCAAGGCCGGGGAGTAGAGGGGCAGCAGGGGTATGGAATTCCTATCTCCCAATTCCCCGGACATGCAGTTCCGGGTGCTGGGCGGGTAGTTGTTTTCTACATTTAGCCCTGCTTTGGGAAAGCAGAGCTAAATGTACAATGCCGAACACTGCCAGTTATCTGACTCCAATCATCCAATCCTTTGACTCCAATCATCCCAAAATAACATAAAAGAACAATTTCATAATAAAACATTGAACTGAATAGCTAAGTTATCTCTTAAATCAAAAGCAAGTTGTCTCTGGATTGGCACCCTGTGTAGCTGTCACCTCCACCTCTGGATATACTCCTATAGTGACCAGTATCAGACCTGTGGGTCACTGCGAGGGGCCCGGCAGTGATGATTGTGGGTGGAATGGGGGCACGGCATGTTTCTTCCCCGGGATTTGATCCAAGTGCGGGAGTTATGCCATTGTGCTGCGGTGCTGCCTGTTTATTAAAATGAAGGATTAAAAGTTAAATACAAGTCACAAGGGTGACTCGGGATCTGAGGTCGCCATATTCCTCTGTGATTATAGAAAGATGAAAGGAGGAGGATAATATGTAAAGTGCAACAATAACTCAGAGGAACCACATTGTATTGTTATTTCTATTCAATGATTTCTGATTGGTCGATATGAGTTACTATGTTATTTCTGTGATCTCTGCTGCCCCCGGAATTCCGCAGGGAATGATTTGGGAATAAACTCACAGATGAACAGAGCAAGGAATATAATATTTAGAAATATACTCAGAACTCAGAGAAATAGATGACATTGGAAAAAGGAGTCTGACATCCTGAAATCTGATTGGTTGCTGAGTTTTATTGGATATCGTTGGTCAAAAAGCAATGGAGAACGGCATGTAGATTGGTGGCTGCCAACCTATGATCATAGCCTGGGAACTTACCAGGAAGTATGGAAATGATCCGGCAAAACTGGAATTTAGATGCAGAATAATAGTATATGAATTGGCTACATATTCGGTGCTGCCACTCTGCTCTGGGGTGTCGCCCTGAAGTCTCGGGTGGAGGGTCTCAGGAAGGGGGCGGAGGGTCTCAGAAGGTGTGTGTAGGATCTCAGGAATGGTGTGGAGGGTCTCAGGAGTAGTGCAGTGGCTCTCAGGAGGGGTGTGTAGGGTCTCAGGAGTGGTGTGTAGGGTCTCAGGAGTGGTGTGTAGGCTCTCAGGAGTGGTGTGTAGGGTCTCAGGAGGGGTGCAGAGGGTCTCATGAGGGGTGCAGAGGGTCTCAGGAGCGGTGCGGAGGGCCTCAGGAGGGGTGTGTAGGGTCTCAGGAGGGGTGTGGAGTCTCAGGAGGGGTATTGAGGGTCTCAGGAGAGGTGTAGAGGGTCTCAGGAGAAGTGCGGAGGGTCTGAGGAGGGGTATGGAGGGTCTCAGGAGTGGTGCGGAGGGTCTCAGGAGGGGTGCAAAGGGTCTCAGGAGGAGTGCGGAGGGTCTCAGGAGGAGTGCGGAGGTGGTGTTGACAGGACCACCCAAGGCTAGATTTTTGGACGAAATTCATGCAGTGTATGGCCAGCTTAAGAAAACGTAGAATCCGCCATTGCTGATCTCTGCTTTAAAAAAGCTAGGTGCCTGGCTGTCATGCTGACCCAAAGGCTTCAATACTTTTCACTGACATGGGACAATTATGCAAATTGCCAGTTCTGACAATCCCCTAAACCTCCTACCAGCCTCCTTCACCCGGTTAGTGACTCAAAGACATCCAGACATCCAGCGAGCACTTTCAGTAAGAATCAGCAATGGCGCCTTCTATACACCTAATACAGGGTTTCCTCTGAAGTGTATAGAGGTGTAAAATTTATTGTTCAGCAGACAAGTACATGTTGTTTCCTTCCAAATGGAAATTCGGACGAATTTAGTTAAGTTCAGAAATTCAGATGCATGCAAATTTCTGAATTTAACAAATTTTGTTCAAACTATATCGGTACAGACTAAGAAGACCAGTATGGACTAAGATGACCAGTATGGACTAAGAAGACCAGTATGGACTAAGATGACCAGTAGAAACAAAGATGAGCAGTATAGACTAAGATGACCAATGCAGACTAAGATGACCAATACAGACTAAGATGACCAGTACGGACTAAGATGACCAATACAGACTAAGATGACCAATACAGACTAAGATGACCAATACAGACTAAGATGACCAGTACGGACTAAGATGACCAGTACGGGCTAAGATGATCAGTACAGACTAAGATGACCAATACAGACTAAGATGACCAGTACGGACTAAGATGACCAGTACGGGCTAAGATGATCAGTACGGAGATGACCAGTACGGGCTAAGATGACCAGTACGGACTAAGATGACCAATACAGAGTAAGATGACCAGTATGTACTAAGATGACCAGTATGTACTAAGATGACCAGTACGGACTAAGATGAACAGTAGAGACTACAATGATCAGTACGGACTACAATGACCAGTACGGACTAAGATGACCAGTACGGACTAAGATGACCAGTACGGACTAAGATGACCAGTACGGTAAGTAAGATGATCAAAAAAAACAAAAAAGAAATGTAAATTTTTTATTCAAGAACAACATCCGATTTGATCCGAAATGGAAACTACAAATTTTATTCAATCTGAAACGAAAACCGAAAATTCGAATGGATCCGAAATCCAAAAAACAAAAATCAGAATTGTTAAAAAAAGGAAACTAACATTTTTCTGCGGGGTTCCATGTCTATTCTTCAGTGTGTGTGGCTTCATATCTCGCTGTATACAGTTTTCTTAAACACATATTTTTATGAATCTGTTGCAAAGTTTAATTTCCCGCAGAGCCCGCCAGGAACAGAACTTACTGTTGCAGGCTGACAACGCTAAGCCACTGCCTTGCAATCAGCGTCAGCGTTGTCAGCCCGACATGTGAGCGCCTTCTGCTCATCATTAGTCTGTTCATCGGGTCTATCAGATAGGCAGCCTAGCAGACAACAGAAGGGGCGCACACAGCAAGCTGACAACGCTGCTGTTAATAGCATGACAGTGGCTTAGCGTTGTCAGCCTGCAACAGGAAGTGCTACTACCGGCCAGAAGTAAATAACAGATTCACAAAAAAACTATTTACATAAAGCTGAACTTCGGGCTTATAAATAAGACACAAATGAAAGTAGATTGATCTATAATCATATATTCAGCATTACATAGAAGCAGTGTCAGTACCTGACTTTGACCTGATATCAGTCCCTGTACAGCAGAGCTCAGCGAGAGAGGGGGTGGGAGAAGCAGCACAAGGAACCAATCAGTTCATGTGCTGACAGGGAGCATGTTGATTGGTGGAGAAAGCAGGGTGACAGAGATATAAGCTCATTACTGTTCTGCTTCTCCTTTCACTGTCCAGTCACAGGTTGGGGGTGTGTCCGGGATGATCTGAGGAAGTGGGTTGAACGATGCTGGTCATCAGACGGAGGACATTTAGTGGCAGAATAAAAGTCTCAACGTTTCTCCTTAAGGTTTTTAAATACAAGCAATGTACGTGCCTGAATGTGACACGGTATCAGCCTCTTGCAGTTCCTGTACAGCAGGGCTGAAGTGTGAGAGGAAGAAGCAGCGCAAGGAGCTAATTGGTTCATTTACTGACAGGGAACATGCTGATAGGAGGAGAAAGTAGAGTGACAGAGAGATGAGCTCATCACTGTGCTGCTTCTCTTATCACAGGCAGGGGGCGGGCCCAGGGTGACCTGGGCTCTGAGGAAATGGTTTTGAATGAGGCTGGCAACGAGACTGAGGACATCTAGTGGCAGAAAAGGGTATTGCAGGGGAAATCTCTGCAGCAAAAGCTGATCTTTTTTATCTTTTATTAGGCTATTCATTTGTATTTTGTTATTCTTGGCTGGAGTTTGATTTATATACAGTAAAGCACGATGCCTGACACAGTGAAAAGTAGCCTTGGGGTTTACATGCATTTTATTAATGGCCCTCCTCCCCACAGTCTTCTTATGCCTATGATGAGGGCCGATCTAAGTCCGTCCGTCCCCCCCCTCCGGGATACAGAGACCCATATAAATGGTTCAGTGTTCTCCGGGCCGCACGGTGGAAAAGCAGCCGGCGCTGTACCAGTAAAATAAATAAATAAAGGTGAGCGGCACGGCGGCGGAGAATGGAATGTGTATAATAGTCGGCTGAAGCGAGCGGAATGAGTCCCATTCTTTAAGTACAAAGAAACCCCCTAAATGTATCTCTTCAGAAGAGTCACCGAGCTCCCGAAATACCTCCAGTCTGTCATTGTGAGGGATAATGTTTCCGAAAACCAGAAGGAATGCGGGGAACCTCCTTCTCCTTCCCCGGGAATACTTAGACAGCACATGACACATGCTTCACCCCGTCTGGATTCCTCAACGCAAGCTACCTGTGCACTGCCACGGCTATGGAGTCCCAACTGGGAGCAAGGACGGGCTAGGGGGTCAAGGAGACCTGTGATAGGGGGAGGGGGGCGGCCTTCTAAAAAATTCGCTGGTGGATCTCCAGCTTCTCTGAGCCGGAACAAGCATGCAGCCAGCGAAGTCAGAACTGCTGATCTGCAAATGGGTTTTAGGTCTGTGATTCACCACGGAGTGCAGTGCCGGCACCAGGGTGGCTGTCATCCGGCAGGGGCGTTGCAAGGCCGGATGTCACTCGGAGCAGATACAGGGTGACACCCCACCTTGATGTCATCGCGCAAGAGCGGCCATCCTATTGACACCTGCCGCTGCCGGTGGCCATCTTGGTGATGGACACTGGCAGAGAGAGGAGGGGATGCTCACCCAGCGGGATGAGGTATGCCACCGGGTCCCCTCTCTCCTCAAACGGTCAGGCTCTCTGCCCATGACTGAGTGCCCGACTTTTCAGAGAGGGTGACACCAAAATGGCTGTCAGTCATTTTGGTGTCACCCCTCCAATGGTGTCACCCGGGTGCGGGCAGCACCCCCCTTGTGACGCCACTGTCATGCGGTGAGGCTGCCACCCATGCATTATGGCATCCCCGTTGTGACTTCACTGATGGCGGCCATCTTGGTGATGGATGCTGGCAAAGAGAGGAGGGTATATTGACCCGGCGGGATCAGGTATGCCACTGGGTCCCCCCTCTCTTTCTCTTGTGCCGCTGTCAGGTTCCCAGTCCATGACCCAGTGCCCGACTTAGCGGGTGACACTAAAATGACTGTCAGTTATTTTAGTGTCACCCCCTCTGATGGTATCACCCCCTCAGCCTCCCCTCCCCCAGTGATCAGTCTGCTGCAGACAGGAGGAAGCATTCCCTCAGTCTCTTCTCCCCCAGTGATCAGTCTGCTGCAGGCAGGAGGAAGCATTCCCACAGTCTCTTCTCCCCCAGTGATCAGTCTGCAGTAGGCAGGAGGAAGCATTCCCTCAATCTCTTCTTCCTCTGTGATTAGTCTGCTGCAGGCAGGAGGAAGCATTCCCTCAGCCTCCCCTCCCCCAGTGATCAGTCTGCTGCAGGCAGGAGGAAGCATTCCCTCAGTCTCTTCTCCCTCGGTGATCAGTCTGCTGCAGGCAGGAGGAAGCATTCCCTCAGTCTCTTCTCCATGGGTGATTAGTCTGCTGCAGGCAGGAGAAAGCATTTTCTCAGTCTCCCCTCCCCCAGTGATCAGTCTGCTGCAGGCAGGAGGAATCATTCCCTCAGTCTCCCCTCCCCCAGTGATCAGTCGGAAACATAGTAACATTGAGTTGAGTCTTCATGTTTGCTGCCTTCCAGCCGCATTCCGTTTATAATAAATGGGAAAACACAGGAAAGGGGTAAAGACAAATGAAGTGAATGCACGGTGCCCCTTAACATTGCTGCCCCAGACCTGTGCCGAGTTTGGCTCCATGATGAATACATTTCTGGGGAGAGCAGCATGAGGAGGAGGACAGGTCCTCTTGGTAATTGTGGGCTGGCTGGACTCGGGCTGGGCTGAGGTCGGGTCTATTTCGGGTATGTAAATTACAGGACGACATCTCTGGGTAGCAGTGTAGTTCAGCTGTTGTCATGTAAGTGGCACCCAGACCCTCCTGCTATAAGTGTATACCTCTGTTCCGGTGTCCAGTCCCGAACATAATCACAGCCATTGTCACTTGTTCTGTCGGGTCGCCGAGGCAAAAAATCTGAGAAAAGCTGAAATCTGGCAATAAAATGGAGATCCGAATTCTTTCTGTGTGGTTCTCCTCTCCCCGTAATTATAGAAGCCATCACAGACTCTGACATATGGCGCCTGATTATGGGGGTCTTCCTACAATAGTTATGGTACAAGCCACACAAACTAGCAGTGTCTGATCCCGAGACTAAAGATAGGTGCGGGGAATATTTAGAATAAAAGAGACGTGACCGCTGGATGAGTCGGATGTGTGTCATGGGGAGGATTTAACCTATACAGCGTCCAATCAGGCAGGCAGACAGGATGCTCCCAGTAACAGTGGGGAGCCCCTTAGAAGGTGGATGAAGAGTAGAAGTTCCACAAAGTGCGATAGGAGGGCACCAGACAAAAGGTCTAGGAGTCCAAAGTCTTTTAATATATGGAACAGGAAGACATTAAACAGCCAACACATTTCAGAGTCCATAACTGTCCCCCTTCTTCAGGGTTTGGGTGTTATGAGCAGCTGAGAGCACTCAGAAATGGGGCAATACCGGGAAAATTGTTGTATCAAAGTTACAATGAATTAACCCTTTGGTGACTTCCTTCGTTCATTGTAACGTTGGCACAACAAACAATTCATTCTGGTATTGCGCCATTTGCCAGTTTCCTCAACTGCTCATAACATCCAAGCCCCGAAGAAGGGGGACATTTTTTTGTTTGGGCCATATCCCTATTAGCCGAAATTTGAGCAGTGTATGGTCAACTTTACTCAATGTGTATCTGGAGACAATATGAAAGAATCTTTTCCATCAAGCTCCCTATGCCTTTCCTCAGGGCCGGATTTCCCAAAAGGCCAACCAAAGCCCGGCCGTGGGGCAGCAGGGAGTAGTGGGGCAGCAGGGAGTAGAGGGGCAGCAGGGGTGTGGAACTCCTTTCTCCCGATGCCCGGGACATGCAGTTCCCGGGCATCTACATTTGGGCAAGCAAAGCTAAATGTACAGCGGGGAAGCCGCCGCATGTATTGTACAAGTGATCCCAGCGATGTCACTGAGATCACTTGTATAAAGCCTGCAAGTCTGCCATTCTCCATGGTGGGGGGGGGTGACGGGTAGAGGGGAGCATGGAGGAACCTGGCCTTGGGGCAGCAGAGAGAGTAAATCCGGCCCTGCCTTTCATGGCATTGGCATTGCATAAAACATTTCTGTTACACGTGTGGAAAGAACAGCTCCAGGCATTTTAAAAATTAGCACTGCGTGGGTTAAGTGTTTGTTTGGGTCTAGAAGCCGACATTCAGAAGATATACTCACCTGATCCTCGATTCTCGGCTCTCTCCCTCATCTCTGGTGGTATGTCCCTCAGCGTCCTCACATCTAATGCAAGTTAATGGACATGATGATGACACAGGTCCTTAGACCAACAGAGCATGGGGGAGAAGAGGCTGCAGGGACTGGTCTATCGTCTTTTTAATTTTAGGCTAGGTTCACACCTGCACTACACCGCACGACAATGCAGGCATCAATTGTAAGAAAAAAGGTACAAGTACCTTCTTTTTGCGATACATGACGCGTGGCTGTTTTAGCCGCAATCGTGTTCGGAAGCGAGGGTGGGAACGCGGCGGGAAACCATGCGATCCGCCCAGCATGACTGTGGTGCCATTAGAAATTAATGGCACACACAGCGTGATCGGTTCACACTTTGGCGTCTCCTGACTGCGCGGCAATCCGCGCGGAATTGTGCACGATTGCCACGCGGTGAGGTATTGTTACATTGTTAAAAAGATTCATTTTGATTGGTTGCTGCATTTCCCGCTTGGTATTTCTCTCCTTCTGCTTCTTAACTGAACTCTTCCCATGTTGATGGGAAAGTCACAGGTCCTGAAGGTGAATTGTGTAAAGAAATTGGGAATAAAGGACTCTACAGCTATATCCTGAATACCGGGAGAGTTCTATGCGTGATAAGGATCACCCGTACATAACAAGACGCCCCCAGCTCTTCCTGGGTACACAGAGATGGCGGAGGGTGCGGTGGAATAGACTAATGTGACGTCAGTAAAGCCGATGCTGATTGGTTGCTCTGGGTTACTGCACCGTGTTGAATGAACCAGCATATCCCTTATTATGGAATTCCACGGCTTCAAAGCATTGCGGATGAAGGAATTCCTTCTATGCTGAAGGCAAAAACATCTTGTAAGTATAAACGGATGCGTCATTGTCACTGCAAAGTGTGACATGATCCTGAAAATCTATCCATCGCCATTGTCTGGGGCTTCCATCCTCATGAAGTTTAAGAAAGTATTTAATAAGTAACATTAGAAATGAAACTCTGTGGGAATATTGAAATTATATATTTCATTAAAAAATAAAAAAATATAAAAAATGAAGCAGAAAAATGCATAAAATCCTCAGAATGACACGGTTTTATTTCCTGTTGATCCTGCCAGTGCGGTCCCCCACACTATAAGGGGTAAATGCTAGCTGATCTATGGGGTAGAGGAAGAGGCCATATTACTAACAGCATTCCTGGCTTCTGCAGGCTCCCAGGCACTTCAGACTCTGGGCACTCCCTTAGCATCATCACATATGATGTCAAAGGAGTGACGTGACATGACATATGTATGTGAGGAGGTAAGAGGGGACCGCAGCTGGGAGCACCGTAAACGGAGGCCTCAGGGGACCGGTCGCACAGGTGGAGGGAGCCCGCTGAAGCACAAAATAAGGTAAGTAATACAGCCTCTTCCTTTACTCCCAAGACTTAACAAGCAGTTAAAGGAGAACTATGGGGTTAGGGCTTTTCCCCATAGTTCTCCTTAGGGTAACGGGAGGACACAAACTAGCGTCCTCCCGTCACCCTAGGCTCAGTATACCGCGAGCTACAGCTCGCGGTATACTGAGACGCCGCAGCCAGAGCGGATCCTGACATCGATGTCTGGATCCGCCCAGCTGTGTGAGTGACAGCTGGCTCTGCCTATCTAGAGGCAGAGCCAGCTGTACCCGCCCCCTCCCCCGTCCAATCCATGTCATCGCTGGCGGATCGGGGAGAGGGGAATCCAGCCCCTCCCCTGTCACGGCAGAGAGCCGTGACAGGATCGAGAGGTGAGCGAACCCGGTATGTGTTCGCTCACCTCCCGATCTACTGAGCCCACCTGTGACAGTCTTATTGTCACAGGTCGGCTAGAACTATGAGGTGAGTGAAAAGCACTCACCTCATAGTTCTCCTTTAAGCTTTGCAGTGTGGGGGAGCCACACTTGTGCCCGTAGGTGGGCTTTAAAAGAAGTGGAAAAAATGAAGGATCTGCTGGCCAGATCAAAAGGTAATACAAATATGTTACAGGAAGGAAAACCAAAATCTGCTATTAATGGTAGTGACAGACTGCAACATGTAAGTATTTTTATTTTGTCCGTAGGCGAACATTGAATTAAACATGTAAGTATATAGAGCTATAGGAGGTGTCATTGCCAGCTTGGCTTGTAAGGTATGTGTTTATCAAACATCTTTCATCAGATAAATCGTGTTTGATTTGGAATATAGGGGCTGGGAGGGGGAGCATTCAGGTCACTGCTGCCTCTGACTGCTAGTGTCAGGAGATTTGGTGATGTCACTACTGTGCTGCTCACTGTTCTCCTTACTGGAGAGGAAGCTGTCTCTGAGGACCTGCAGTGCAAGGATCTCCCTGCTACCTTCTTTCTGTGAATCTGTGCTTTCTCCACCTCTCCTTCTAGTCCTAATCTGTTTACCTGTGATCAGGGGGCAGCTCTTCCATGAGAAAGCAAATCCTTTCCTCTCCCAAAATGGCCACCTCCACACAATGCAGAACAAGGCAAGCTAAGCCAGTAATGGGGAACAGATCACCTGTAAATACTGGAAATACCACTGGAAATACTGCTGACTAGTCCTTTGCCTCCTTTTTTGGGGCACAGCTTCCATAGTACAGGTCCCCTTTAAACCTGCACTTAAAGAGGAACTTAACCATTAATTTAAGGTCTCCCAAAAAAGTTCCTTTTAGAGCAGACTGTTACCCATATCTATGAAATGACAACAAAGACACATTTAGAAATGTTTAGTAATGACAATCTACAAACAGATACTTCTAGATAATTGCCCGATTTGTATTCTTTGCATACCTTATTTTTTATTTTCCTCCCCATTTTTACTAAGGGCACATGAATCCATCTCCCTTTACTTCCTGGAACTCTGGCACATGTGACCAGGACATGTGACCATGCACATCATCTCGGGGGAGGAAAATCCCTTTCCCTGAAAACTCATGAGATTACAGATGAGATTTCCCAGCAATGCTCTGCTGATGTAACCTTCCCAGGATGCAACGCTTGGCCACATTACATCACTAAAGCCCAAGAGGACCAGGAAGTAGAATCACAATAATTGTAAGTAAAAGAAAAATATGTTTGTTTAACTAATGAATGTAAGATGATTTCATGCTGAGGTCATTTTTAGGGAAAGGAGGTAAAGGTCCACTTTAACTGTCAAGGTTGTGTGTGCTTATTTCAGCTCTCGACCAAACTTTCAAGCCCTCGTATGGCTGGTGTCATAGCTGATCACATGTGCAGTACCATGACAACTGCAATGCATATAAACCTTGGCACATATAACTGCAAATGTATCCAAATGAAGCCTATGACTTTCTATAGAAGAATATTAGACAGGTCCTCTTGTCTGCCAGCGATGCAGAGTGCTGAGAAAACCTTTATTGGGTACTTTGGGTTGTCACCATCCTCTTTGGCACTCTTGGCCCTCAATGGAAGGAGTCATTCACGACTTATTTAAACTATCTCTATTACTACATCAAACAGGTAAATCGTTAGATTTGTATTTTCGGTAATCAGACTTTATTTTTAGCCGTCCCCGAATTTCATTTCCTTCTGCAGCAGCTGCCTGACGCTGAGCATTCCTCAATTCACAAGACTCCAATGCGAGCCGAGCTGGAGCCATGGGAGAGATCAGCTCCGTTACGGGAGCGGAAACTTTCACTTCAATGTAACGAAACGTCAGATTCCCCCGATTACTGGAAAAGCCACAAAACGCCATCTGAGGGAGAATGAATAATTACAAATAAAAACATGAACACAAAGGAGGAATTGTACCGGAGGGGAAAAGGAAAACACATAAGACACTTAAGAATACATGATTTGAATTGAAGGGACATAAAACCCTACAAAGGGACGGATAGTATAGTGTGCATTACAGTGGATTGAAGCACAAGAACAAAAATTTAATGTGTTGCAGCTCAGATGTGGCGGCTGCATTAGTTTTCCTTTTTTGGGCCCTTTTTTTTTTCTTAGTGGGGTTATTCACAAAGGAGCCAGAGGATCCAGCCGTAGCTTAGGCTGATCCTTCGGTTCTCTTCGGCCACCGGAGCACTTCGGTTCAGTCAAACCGAAGGGCTGCTGTACGGGCTATTCACTATAGCCCCTATAGCACCCGGAGGCGGCCGGGCAGCTCAGCCGAACTGAAGGCATATGCTTCGGCTCGACTGAGCCGAAGTGTCAGCCAAAGCGGGGCAAATGGCCTGCCAAAGGCCGGCCTTTTGTCCTCGCAAATTACAGCTAGGCGGAGCCAGACATGATCTCACAGCTGGCTCCGCCCAGTTGTAATGACAGATCAGCATCCCCAAATTACCTGGGGAGGCTGATCTGTCATTAAACAATAACAACTGGGCGGAGCTGGCCGTGACATCATGGCCGGCTACGGCCAGTGGTTATTCATTGGCCGGGACCTGGTAAAAGACTCTAGCAGGTGCTGGCCAATAGGAAACAGTTGGGTGGAGCTAGCTGTCACTGCTAGCTCCGCCCAATCGTAATTTTTTTTTCTTTTCAAAAAAACTTTATTTATTTTTTAAATGTATTATTTATTTACATTTTTAACAATATTTCTCCAACTTTTTTTGCTATTTGCTATTCTGCTACCACGGAGGTACCGAGTATGAATGCTCGGCAGCATTCAGCTATTTACTCACTGCCGTTCAGCCCCTATGAGAATAGGACGAACGGCAGAGACTGAGCGGCGGCTATATCGCCATGTGCGCCGCCATGTTTGAGTGTACCTTGGTATACACCAAGATGGCGGCACCTGCATGTTCGGGCGCCGCCATCTTGTTGTATACCAAAATATACTCAAAGATGACGGCGGGCATGCGCAGAGTGCGCCGGCGGCCAAGATGGCCTCCAAGATGGCGGTGGGCAAGCGCAGAACACACCGGCTGCCAAAATGTATGTATGCCCGTATATAGTTTTCCTATATTTGGGCTTATAATACATTTATTTCGTATCCTGACGAACCGCCACCAACATTTATTGAGCATGGTGTCATTCAACTGCCCCCCATGTACCTGAATTTTAGGGTTCTTCTCCCCGGAGGCTTCTGTGTTCAATTGAATTTGGTGCTGCTGTGCGTGGCTCCATGTCATTCAATCACAGAACCATTTCCAGGTTCTGTGAATGAATAAAATACAACTCCCATCTTCCACTACTGCGAAGTCATCACACTTGTAGTCCATTGATAACTTCCTCCAGCCCCATAACTGAAGGTCCATACGGAGGAATAGTCTGCAGTAGTCTGTGCATTGTACCTGCAATCCAATGCTTTGTGGCTCCAATGCCATTATTATTATTATTATTATTTGTTTGCTTGATTTATTTATTTGTTTTTGTATCTATTTCTTTATGTATTTATTTTGCAAACATTGGAATATACTTTCCAGCTGCTTTCCTAGAATTCAGCTTTATATAGACCCGTCCCGTTTTCAGGGTAAAAGTGTAGACCCCAAAAATAAAGTCGTACAGGTGGCAGAACCTCCAGACGTCTCTGGGGCAGCTGACTAAACGTTATAAAACATGCAAGTCTGCGCCATGTAAGAGAACAACATTACACTCATCATGTTACATAGTAAACACATGAAAGAAGTGCAGACACACGTGACAATGATATTCAGTATACAGCACAGAAGAAAATACTACGTCATATGTTCAACGACCATAGAACAGCAGCAAATAATTCAATGCTTGAAGCCCTTTTTAGGTGTAAAATAAAATAAAAGGGAATAAAAAGGAAAATAACAACAGACAATCGTCCCTCATCCATCATAAAGTGCAACTGAAGCCAAAACTTTATGGGATATTTTTTGTAAAGAGCGCAGAGCGATTAGAACCCCTGTCAGGTTTTTATTGCTGTCTGCGTCCCCTGTTAGTGAGATTCACCCTCTCTACTTGTCCTGGTGAATGTTATCACTGAAAGTGATAGCTTGTTCACACCGAATGCGGTGCGATTGGACGCGGTCAAAACTTTGCCTGTGTTCCGTTCCACTGCAAATGCAAAAAATAGAGCAAGCAGCATTTTTTGCGTTTGCAGTGGAAGTTTTGCCACGCGTCCAAACGCACTGCGGGCAGGGTCGCGTGCAAGCGCTACCATTGAATGCGATGCACCGCCA
>NW_017306589.1:881717-889082 GCF_000935625.1 Nanorana parkeri
TGGAATGCGCCGCATTCGGTGTGAACAAGCCCTGAAAGAGAATCACAAATTTTGGGTTGTCATCTAAACAGGAATAGATGGGAAATCTTCCAACGGGGACACAAGTTCTGGTAAGGGATTTCCATTCTTTGGAGGGATTTCCTCCCACTTTCTGTTATGTCTATTAGACAGATAGATGAATGTAGATCAGTGGTTCTCAGCCTGTGTAACCTTAGGACCCACATTTGTTCTTGGTCATTAAGTCGCGGCCCAAGTGGCACTGCAATTAAACGCACGGCATTAGGGTACTGCGCGTTCCGGTGCGGGCGTACGAACTGTGGGTGGGAGTTGTGTTTGGGTTACCATTCAAATGAATGGCAATGCAACACACCTCCCACACCAGAATGCACGTTAGGTGTGATTGTGTGGTACAATTTAACGCACTGTACTAGAACAGGCCCTCAAAAACACTGACATACATACACAACCACAGACACAATATCACACACTCACAGACATTCTCAAACACAGATACAAACTCCAAAATGTTTTCAATGTCCACCCAGTCTGCCTACCTTACGCGAACTGGAGTGGATCCTCAGCCTGGGGTTCAGTGTGGGCTGCTATGCCGTCATGGAGCTCCATCCATATGTGCATTGCTTGTACAGCTCCTTTGCATGCCCTGCAGAGGTGCCGGGAGCCAGAATGTGATGTCACTCCGGTCCAGGCACCTCTACAGGGCAAGTGAGGGAGCTGTAAGCAATGCATGTATGGATGGAGCCCCCCCACGGCCATAGCCCTGTCCCACCTCACCTCATGCTGATGCTTGGCGTCGGGCAGCATATTTCGATTGGCTGCTTGGCAAGAGAACTGACAGTGCTGCGCTAGGGGGAGGCTGAGGAGCCTCTCACCTAGAAAAGTGGAAGGCATGCAGTGACCCACTGAACACGGGGTCGCAACCCACCAGTTGAGAACCAAGGATGTAGATGAAGGAATGCATGGATAGATAAATAGACAGGCAGGCGGACGGACGGACAGATATGGATGAAGGGATGGACAGACCAGACCAGACCAGACCAGACAGACAGTGATGGAGGAAGGGATGGATGGATACTTAGATTCTAAGAATCTAGGTACTAAGCTTTTAGAGATTTGGGTTGCTGGTTGCACATACTTTTTCATACATTCATTGAAGGGAGGAAATATCCTCCGTCTCGGTGACATTATTTTTGGACTCTATGAAGCTCTTTCTTTGAACACAATCATAGTCAAAACTTTGGAATTTGTTGGAAAAAAATAAAAGAACCACCATAGGAAACGTTTGAAAGCGCTCATTGATATAGGAGCCATTGTTCCATAGAGTGGAAGTGATGGGAGGAATAAAGTCTCATTCTGGGAGGTATAGGAGAACACTGCAGTCTAATATTACAGTAAGTGAGGTTTTGTTTATTTGTGTAGCTGTCCTGGAGGATGACGTCTCTGACGCTCATTCATGAAACACAAGAGTTAGATATTTGGCTGCACTGCACAGACAAAGCCACTAATTCCAGCCACTGATAGCTGCTATGTATGAAGGAATGCTCATAGAAAGGGTCCGGGCATGGCCCATTCACACCATGGCGTTGTGTTATACGCACAGTACCATGCATTTAGCTTACATATCACACATTGCACCTAGTGTGCAGTAACGTTTGCTAGGAGCGTTGCGTTGCCATTCAGTTGAATGACACCCCAACCCACGGGCCGCCTGGAGATGCATTGGGGTGTCATTCAAATCAATGGCAACCCAATGCAGCTAGCACATGGTACTGCACACTAGGTGCAATGCGCGATAGTGTACACTAAACGCAATGAAGGGAATGGGCCCTAATGCATATCCAAACCCAAGAATAAAAATGTAATATATAATATGCTCCAGCATAGATGTGGTGACTGCATTCTTTTCATTTTCAGAACATCTTCTGCAAGTACATAAATACCTGTTGATCCTGCCAGAAATATTGTGTCCTTGTCACTTCCTGTGAGCTGCAATAAAATCACAAACAAAATCCGTCTTCCCAGCTACCTTCTATATTATACTAAACTATAGAAGTCCACCTCAGTATGAAATGGAGATGAGGAGGGGAGGAGGTGTTGGTAGACCAAATCAGGATAGCAGCCTAGGTGACAACGCTGCTCCTCTATAGATACATTGCAGTGAATGTTGTCGCCCTAGGACAGGAAGTGTGTTATTGTGGATACTGCTGCAAGTTCAGAAGATTAATTGATTCTTCACAGGAAAAGAAGGTTACAGATCGGCACACTGGCATGATCAGCAGGTAACTAGTAAGAATGCAAGGAAAGTAATAAATCTACAACATTTGATTGGTTTTCTTTTTAAAGCATGCAATGAATTTCGGAAACTTGGAGTTCCTTCAGAACATCTTCTGTCCTTGTGGGTAGTCTGTGGGTAGTTCTGAACTGTGTGTTGGGTTTCTGCACCATTCTTCAAGGAGAAATCCTCCCGTTCTTTGTTCCCTGGTTTCCAGAACTTCCTATAAGGCCCAGTGACTTAATATAACCATTCTGGAATCTGTTTAGTGTGTTTGGGGCATTATTATCTAGGAATTCAGAATATCAGGAGGGTTCACCTGGCCTCACCTTCCTACAACCATACAAAGCAATTATCTTACTTCCTGTCCTGATGACCAAAAAGTGGACAACATAGGATCTCCTCAGTGGGGTCACAGAGAGCAGAAGGATCGCCTCACCCTCCATATTTAACAGTTTGGTTATATGGATCCTTTGGATAACTTTCAGTGTAAACCCAACAAGATGCAGAGAATGCAGTGAAAGGCGACCCATTAGGGTTGCCACCTTTTCTTCAAGTGAAACCCGAACACTCTAGTGACGCGCGGGCATTTTTTGGGGAGAATAAGTCGTAGTTTATTCATATGTAAATAGAGCCACCCATTCATATGTAAATATCACAGTCAATACTATTTTCAGTGGGGCCTATCTTCATTTTGGTTGCCCCTGTCTGCCTGACATCATGTGTCTGGGTTTCTGCTGCCATGAAACCCGGACACAGCATTCAAAACCCGGACTGTCCGGGTGAATCCTAGACTGGTGGCAACCCTACGACCCATCAGAGTGTAGGAGGTTCTCCATTTCTCAAGGTCCTGGTTTGGAGCTCTGTACTCCATGCTTGCTATGCATCTTTGTGCATTGGCAAAGAAGAAGTTTTCCAAATGGCAAATCTACCATATAGTCTTGCTTTGTGTTACCATTGGGTTTCGGTGGTGTGCATAACTTGAGTTACAATTGCCTTTGTTCCCTTTACTTTGGGTATTCTTTCAAACCCCATAGATCCAAAAGGACAGCTCAGTGGCTTAGTGGTTAGCACTCCTGTCCTGCAGTGCTCAGGTCCTCTGTTCAAATCCCAACCATGACATTACCTGCATGTAGGGCTGCCACCTGTATGAGATTCACCCGGACAGTCCGGGTTTTGAAAGCTGTATCTGGGTTTCATGGCAGCTGAGACCCGAACACATGATGTCAGGCAGACAGGGGCAAAGAAAATTAAGATTGGGGCTACTGGCCCCCCACTGAAAATAGTCTTGACTGTGATATTTACATATGAATGGGTGGCGCTATTTACATATGAACAAGCCGCTACTCATTCTCCCCAAAAAATTTCTATGTGTCGCTATAGTGTTCGGGTTTCGCTGAAAGAAAAAGTGGCAACATTACCTGCATGTTTGGTTCCCCCTTCCCTACTCCAAAGACACGCTAGAAGATACATTGACCCTAGTATATATGAATGTGCAGTAGGGACCTTAGACTGTAAGCTCCTTTAATATACTACACTATGTTGTTAAGTGCTACATAATGTGTTGGTGATATATTAATAATACCTGTAATTAAAAAAAAAACAAATACAATAAAATGCAATGATTCAGTAAAGAGAGAGAGATTCTCAGGAGGTTCAGCAAACCTGGAAAATCAATTGAAGAATTCTTAGGAAGCAATTTAATGACATTTAAAGTTGGACTCTGGACAGTTAAAAAAAAAGGCAGCTATAGGGCTAATTCACACCAGACTCCAGTTCGTATCCCTGAGATCCCACCTGACCTTCTGCACCCAATTGTCTGAGATGTAAGCTGTCCAAGCACCCCGATAAGTTAACAAATGCACCCCCACTCAAGAAAGTGCTGGGAAAGGTTTGTCGCAGAATTTGAGTGTGGACCGGGATCCAAGCTTGGAGGGTTCTCAATGAGGAGGTTACAGGAGTGAAAGTATGAAAAGGACATTTCTTGACATATTAAAGGTGGGAGAAGACTTTTCAGCAGTTTCTTAGACTTCTTCCACTGAGGAAGATGGGTGCTCCCACCACCAATAGCATAGTTGATCTGAAGAGATGTTGTCCCTTAAAGGTCACAAGGATCCAATGCCTCCTACATGCAGGTTCTGCTATCCAGAAGTTAAAACACAATGTCCTATGCATGTATACTGACAGGGGACCCTCAGCAAGAGATAAGCCGGGAGACCCGGCACAGCACTGAGGAGACCCGCACAGCACTGGTGAGACCCGCCCCTGCCCGCACAGCCCTGGTGAGCAACACGGAGTATGTAGCTTCATATTATTCTGCATTGCTGTATAATGTATTGCTGGGATTTGTAGTCCTCTATACCTGGTGGTATTCTGCATTGTTGTAGAATGCATTGCTGAGATTTGTAGTCCCCGTACAGCTTGGAGTCAGTGGCAGTGCTACCAGGGTTGCATCGGTTGCAGCAGCTACTGGGCCTTGGTGCTCCACCACTGTCCTAAAATCATTAGTCTGTATTGTTTTAGAAAAACGGTCACATGACACACACAAAAAAAAGGTATCGTTAATTGAGATCGGTGAATATTTTAAGAAAAGTATCGGTACTCGGTTTTGAAAAAAATGGTATCTGTGCATCCCTAGAATGATCCTCTAAGTTGGTCCAGCAGGTTTCTTATACAATAATCAGTAGACGTTTTCACCCCTTACATTGATTTATGAACGTATGAGGAACCTGGTCTCACCGAATCTGTATAGGGACTTGTGGCAGCAGAAGTAAAGCCGCTCCTGCACCTGGCTGTCCTCAAGCTGTGCTGCCAATCACAATGCAAAGTACCTGGATGGGACATGTTGCTCTCTCCAATGCCTTGCACTGCGCCAAACACTCACCCAGAGTGACTCCTCATCCGGAGGTTCTTTGAAGTCTATGAATTGTGGGTGGAGGACGGCTCCAGCTGCACTGAATGAATCACAATTCAGGAGGGACTCCATCACACACATCGCACATTCACTGAACTTCATTCTGACATTTTATGGTCTTATAAACTGCTATAAGAAGGTTCATTATACTCCATATGAATCAGGGCGGCACATGCAGTATTGAAGGGTCACACAGCAGCCAAGCTTTCGGGACAAAAACGTTTATTCAAGAAAGAATTACAGTGAGAAATCAATATCACTTCAGCTTCCTAAAACCAGGCTCGTTAAAGATGAATTCTGATTGGCTGAAGTGTGTAAAGGTGCCCATACACCTTACAATTTATCTGCAGATTTTCTGTGGTCAGATGGAAAAAGTGCAACAGATTGGCCCAGGTGGAGATTACTCCATACACACAGTTTCGCGTAGATGGAGGAATCTGTTACACCTTTTACATCTGACCACAGAATATCTGCAGATAATTGTAAGGTGTGTGGCCAGCTTTAAGGAGAAATGCACTAACGATATAATTTATTGCATTCAGTTTCCTCTCTGCCCATCAAACAATTTCCATATTGAAACCGTTATCTTCTTTTGCTGAATCTCAGTGCTTCTGATTTCCTCCAGCCTCTTTTAGCCACTTCCTATCTACATGCACATTGATATGGACTTGGTGCTTGATAGTGGCAAATTGTGGACCGCGCCTGAACAATGTACATGACTGTGTGTAGTCTCCACTAGGGGCACCTGCGAATAGGACGCAGGAGCATGGTGTGTGTGTGTCCGTATGTCCGTGTCTGTGTGTCCGTCCGTCCGTGTCCGTCCGTGTCCGTGCGTGTGTACTTGTGAGAGTTCAACAATAAAAGTGCTCATACTTCTTGCACATCATTTTGAGTGCTGGTGACTTCTATTATTGACTGATTAACAGATTATGTGGATTGGAGCAATATTCACCATATTTACTCCCAGAGAATTTTTGTACAAGTCATTCTGAGTTGAGAAAGCTGGTTGCATGTCCAGTGAAACGTCTTCAAGAAAAATACAGCGAGTCCAGTTGCCTCGACTTATTTTTTACAGATAAACTAAGGCTAGGTTCACACCTAGGCGATTGAGCTGGTGAGCCGTTTTCAATGCATAGAGATATCTATGGGACCCTAACTGTGAGACAAGTGCCCGAAAATAGCTCCTGCACCTTTATTGTGTGACAGGAGATTTCTACCACGTGACAAATCACAAAAGGTATGAACAGCTTCCATAGACCTGAATGCAAATCTCTGTTTTTTTGCGATATCACGTGGCTAAATCCATGCGATAAATCACCTGGGTGTGAGTCTAGCCTCAGCTGTAGATCCTCCAATCATCTCTGAATTGGTGCTGACATGTCCTTCCTTCTGGAGGGTGACTACTTCTGTTCCCAATGGTCCGTGTGTGTTGTAAAGTAGTCACCGATCCAAGCTCACTCCCGTGATGGACTACAATCTCACATTTAGTTTACTAATCTGTATTGAGATTGTAGTCCATCCCGGGAGTGAGCTTGGAGCGGTGACTACTTTACATCACACACAGGGACCTATACAGTGGACATGAGGAAGTCTAGGGACATACCCTCTCTGGAGCGAGGATGCAGGGACCGATCAAATGCTCTACAACCAACATGAGATTTTTTTGTAATTTAGTTTAGATCTACTTTAACCGAAATTAAACATTAAACTTCTGATCTCTAAACTTGAAATTTGTTATTGCTTGATAATTGTAATATTGGAATAATTGGAGAATAATTCTTGACATGGTCTGAAAATGTAAAAATATATTTAAAAAGTATAAATACACAGATTTTTTTTTTTGATGCAGGAAAGGAGGTGGGGAGGGGAAAAATAAAAGCTTAAATTAAGGCCAGACCCTAAAGGTGGAGTTGGAAGTTGGGGGAAGGACTGGCAGAAGAGACAAGGGTTTATAGAAGCACAGAGAGACCAAGAGGGCTGGAAAAGAGAACTCGGATGGCCCAAGAGACTGCAAAATATTTCAGATTCTTAATCACACTGAGCGCACACACAGGGATCTTTTCACATACTGACCGACCCGTCTCTCCCTCCTTTTCCCCTTCACTTCCCTCTTTACTCACAGTTAAGGTTTCAATATACAGTGAAAACCTGAAACTTTAGG
>NW_017306589.1:889150-894813 GCF_000935625.1 Nanorana parkeri
TATTTAAAAAAAAAAAAAATATATATAGCTATAACCCATTTTAGAAAAAAAGAAAAGGACAGTAAAAAAGAAAAAAAAAAGACATTTTAGAATAAAAAGATTTAAAAGGAAATAAAAGGCACATTTTAGAAAGAAAAAAAAAAGAGATTAGGAGGAAAAAAAGGGGGGATTTTAGAAAAATTATTTAAGAAAAAAAATAAAATAAATCACATTCTTTTAACCATCTTGCTCTAAAATCAGATTCCTTTTGGCACAACGGCAAATTTTACACTTGGAAACAAAAACAAAAAAAAATATTAGTAGTGACTTTCCAAACCTCCCTGTTGAAATATCAGAATACTCTAGCAGCTCCGCAGTGGAATTATTATAAACTTGCAAAAAAAGAGAAAAGCAAAAAAAAAAAAATTATACAAATTTGTGTCACAGCCTTAAATTTCGGATTAATTGTATAGAACTCCTCCCATAAACGCAACGATCAGATTTTTCCCCCCCCCAATTTTTTTACGCTGTAATTTTTTCTCTTTTTTTCCCCAGAACGGTTCTAGAGACAAAGTTTTATATGCGCGACGGTGACACAGCTGAGCGAAGCGTGACGTAGCAGGCCTGGTAGTAAAATAAAAATGGCGTAGGTTTAGGAAGAAAGAGACAGCAGCCGGGAGATTCTGGTTTATAGAATGCCAAAAAAAAGAGAGGAGGGGGGCAATAGAGCCGCACCGTGCGAGACCGGGCCCAGAGGGAGAAGAGATATAGTGGGGGGCAATGCAGCGGAGGCAATGTGGCCAAGACATTATTGTAGAAAAGGGGGCTGTGAAAATAAATAAAACCCGCATTCCTGCATAGCAAAGGGAGGTCTAGGTACCACCAGAGTCATAGGGGCCCATTGCTACCTTGTACGGGCCCACATCTGTCTTCATACCATCCAGTCAGGTGTTGGGATTCGGATAAAGGGCGGGTCAACTTTTCCAAAATTAGCTTAATATGTGACGCTTAATACCATGGCAATCAATCGATTATTCAGGGCCCATTTATAGCTTTGCATTTAGAATGTTATGCCAACGCACAGCAGCGTGACACAACACACCATATGTAACGCATGCAATTTGCAGGACATCTGGGTGCGTTGGCAGCCTGGGACGCCCCTATAATGAGGTGGCATTTCATTGGGTCACGTGTGACGCTCTGGCTGGCATCACACCCAGCTCACTGACATTACTCTGGCTGGCAACCAGTGACATCAGTGAGCTGGGCAGGACGTCATGAAACCCAAACTGGCCCTGTTTAGTCCCCTCTCCGAAAATCCGGAACATCCACTACGAGCCACAGGAACATTCTACTCCCGGGACCAGCACCAAGGGTAACTCAGAAAGTTTGCCTGTCCCTGGCCTAGAGGGTTCATTTCTTCCAAAAACTTGCTTATATTGACCAGTCGTAATAGGGGGGGGAGGGGGGCGACCTCTGCACTTCAAATACTATCATGCTGCCGAGTCATTCTTGTGGCTGTCAGTCATGCAATACCTCATGGGACTTGTAGTTCCACAGCAGCTTGAGTGGCAAGGTTGTCTACCTCTGGTTTAGAATAACAGGACAATAAAAATTCCTTTTTTTTTTTTTAACTAGAAAGACCAAATTCCATTCTCTATAGATATAAGCAGAAACATACGAAGAAACAAATCAGACACATGCATACCGCACATACATCACAGACCGATGCTGTAGTATGAGAACCTACACAACAATGCTGCCCCCATTTGGTGCAAGCCGGGACAAGCACCTTTCTTCACATACAGATCCTGTACAGTGTTGCGGGTTCTCAATGTGCCAAAACACCCAGGATGGTTCAGACAATAAAAAGGAGACAAATATTGTAAACGAGATTTAATATTGCAAAAAAAGTGCTCTGTAGGACCATCCGTAGTCCTGCAGGTGAAGGGACCGGCTTCAGCTTAGGGACCACAAACAGGTCTAAGCCTAGAATTTAGATCTTACTGCAGCTATACATTTTGGGAGAACAACCCAGAGCGGCAAGAAGATCTAAATTAATTCTAGGTTTTTAATGCGTTACTTCATGCTCATCATTTCAAAGCCCTGATGAAGGGGTCTGACCCCAGAAACGTGTTAAGCAACACAATCATTGACCTTTTTTATGGACTCAGACTCTTTGGTGGTGCGTCTGTTTTCTGTCCCTAGGCCATCCCTATAATGGGGCAGCCTGAGGTGGCATCTCATGGGTGGGCGGCCACAGCGTCCCAGGTTGCCAAGAGCTTGCAGTGGGGTTACCTCAGCACGGCAAGGGTTAAGTGCTCGTTTTTGTCTAGAGATGAAAATATAAAAGTTATACTCACCCGATCCTCCAAGCCGAAGTTATAGATTGCACATTAAAAAGTAATGTCACCACATCCGTGTTTTTGACGGGTGAATGCATGTCAAAGTGCGGGTGTGATGTGCGTTCATGAAGCCTACGTGTGAGCGCCTAGGTTGTAATTAGGTGTGAACGGGGACTGAAGGAGTTAAATGTTTGCCTTCAAGCTCCTTCTCGGCAGGGGGACCGGTCTATGCTGCCAATTGAACTAGTGCTGAGAGATTGGTAAGGAACCAGCCCCCTGTGTATGGGAGGTTCCAGCTGCCCTATGCCCACCCAACTGCATCGTTTGCTTGGGCCAGGACACTATGGATCATGCTTACTAGCTCACTCACCGTGCTGGCTTAGCCTAACTTCAGGTAGGTCATGCGATACACTGCCAGGCAACTTGGTCAGTGGCAAGAGACGTAGCAGTAGTTCTCTTTTGGGTCACAGGAGGACATTTACTAATATCCTCCTGTGACCCAAAACTGAGTGTATGGCAGACTATTGCCTGCTACAGGTGAAACTCGAATTAGAATATCGTGCAAAAGTAATTGCAGTAAGTGCTGCAAAAGGGGCCCAAACCAAGTACTGAGTACATATGCATGCTTGTACTTTTCAGAGGTCCGATATTGTTCTATGTACAATCCGTGTTTTATTGATTGCATGTAATAATCTACTTTTTTGAGGTTGTGGATTTGGGGTTCTTGGGGTTTTCATGAGCTGTAAGCCATAATCATCACAATTATGACAAATCACGGCTTGAACTATCTTGCTTTGCATGTAATGAGTCTCTCTCATATATTAGTTTCACCTTTTAAGTTGCATTAGTGAAATAAATGAACTTTGCACGATATTCTAATTATTCGAGTTTCACCTGTATATGCTGGCAGCGCAGACGGTGTTCTATCAAAGTTTGTGACTACGTTGGAATGTGTGACCGGTGACGCGGTCACACATTTTAATGTAATCCTGCCCAGTTTTACAGCGATGGAATGTGTGACCGCCAATAGGTGAAGCATTCCAACACTTTGTCAGATGTTCCAGGGCAGATCGGCATCGCAGATCGCATGTGCAGGAGAACGGATCGACAGCTGATCGGTCCTCAAATGTCACTTCTATCCGACGGAGTGCGATTGCACATTCCACCGCACTCAAGAGTCAGATAGAAGCGACATTTTGAGTGACATTTGAGGACCGATCAGCTGTTCCAGGCAGATGGGGTAATACAGATCGGTTCTCCTGCACATGCAGTGAGCCGATCTGCCCTGGAACAGTTGACAAAGCATTGGAATGCTTGACCTAGTGGGCGGTCACACATTCCACAGCTGTCAAACTGGGCGGGATTACGTCAAAAGTGTGTGACCGCGTCACCGGTCACACATTCCAATGTAGTCACAAACTTTGATAGAACACCGGGACAGATTCCGACAATATTGTCGGAATCCACTCCGCTACCTGATTGACAGCAGGATGAGCGCATTTCACTCTCCCCATAGCTCTCCTTTATGGTGCCAGTAAACTAGCAACTTCAAGGGGTTACAGCGGCACCCATACTGCCACCATCTCACTGTAAGGCAGTAGTGTCATGGAAGTCGTCGCCTACAGCAAATCGCCTTCATCACATATTTATAATAAAAAACAGAATGCAGAATTTAGAGCTAAATTCTCTTTAATATTCATTCCAAGCAACAGGAATAATGAACGAGCGCAGAGTAAAGTGTAGGGCTACAGGTGGGAGGAGCCTGTTCAGGACCCTCCTACGAGGATCTGCCTCCTACAGAGTGTATTTAGCTAGGTGTGGGTCAGAACTGTGTGCAAACCTTCTCCCCTCTCCGCAGGCACCAGGGATTGTACCAGACAACAGAACAGCTTTTAAAACCTGGAAACGTCCTAGAAAGGGAGGCTTAAAAAGAGACAAAGAGGAGGGATACAGAGGAGGAGCCAAAAAAAAAAAAACAAAGCAGCAAAACGAATGCTCGGGACAGTGACAAAGACGAGGGAACAAACAAGGAGGAGCAGCGTCTAGCAGCAGAAAAATCTGGAAGAATAAAACAGAAACATTAAAAGTCAATCACCCCCAAGAACTCTCTATACAGAGGCCACAAAGAATCATGTTGTGGGGCATACAATAAAAACTCATCCGACAGACAAACCAAATCATCCGGAGGTGGGACTTGAAGGGAAACCTGAATGAAGGGGCCAATGGCGGCCTCTGAAAAGGCTCATTGCCTGGCTGTCATGCCGATCCATGAGCTCCAATTCTTTGAGTCACTGAAACAAGTATTCTGACTTTCCACAATGCATGCTTGTTCCAAGTCCGTGGCAGCCAGGCAACTAATGTTCCTTGGAGGTGTTAAAGCTGAACTCCCGGTAGATATAAAAGAAACACCATTCCCGGCCAGTTGACACCAGACACGATTCCAGCCGGAACTCGCGGCATGGCATTGCGGTCAGGCTCACCATGTTGTGGGGCAGGAGGGGGCGTGGCGGTCCATTAAAGTGAATGGCCCCATAGCCACGCCCTCCGACCGCACATCAATGCCTGCGGTCGGGTAAATGCTGCAATTTTGGGAACCGGGCCAGAACACACTGTGTCTGTCGTTAATGGGCCCTTACTGTTTTTTTCTAAATGCAAGCACCTGTATCTGACCTGGTATCAGCCTCTTGCAGACCCTACACAGCAGCGCTCAGACTAGAAGCGGGAGAAACAGCACAGCTGTGCTGCAATGCTCGTGTACTAACAAGGAGCATGCTGATAGGAAATGAGAGCAGAGTGACAGATGAACTCATCAGTCTGCTGTTTCTCCTGTCCAGTCACAGGCTGGGGAAGGACCAGGACCAGTCCTGAATGTGTTGCTTAATTTGTGAATATGAGGTCTCCTGCAGGGCTGTGTTGCGTGGCAGTGCTCTTTATATTCAAGGACTGGATGGACAGAGATAGAAACAGCCCCCATGTATCAGCCTGCCCGGAGCTCAGCTTTAAGCAACGACACCCCTCACAACAGGTACCCTTTAAAACCCACCTTTTGCAAATTCCAAAACTCAACATAATTCAGGAAGAATTAACTCCCCCCTCCCCCCAACCTCTTAAGAAAGTCCTAAAATCCTGTGCAATATAATCATCCTTCCGAAAACCAACAATAATTTTAAGAGAATGGCTTAAAAAAAAAAAAAAATACAACATAAAGGACATTCGATGTGTTTTTCCACTCCAGAGAAGAACATCAGGTGCAGAGGTCCTCAAGGCATCCAAAAAAACAGAATACAAAGCGGTCATGAATACCTCGAAACAGTTACAAGCAAAAATCAAAATTACAAT
>NW_017306589.1:894914-919420 GCF_000935625.1 Nanorana parkeri
TTAAAATTAATTTGTTACATATTATCCAAAACCCAAAAACCATCCCCACCAACCCCCCAGTATACACCAAAAATGTCAGCGCAGTCTGTCCCTGGCGTGCCCCCCCGGCAGTCTCTTCATTCCAACCCAGTTAGTGAGGACGCAAGTCCGGCACCTCTCTCCGTCATAGAGTTCTCGTCTCTCAGAAGGAGGACATCTGCTCAGCTACAACCAACCTTTCCAACACTTGGGTACTTTGATGTTTCGAGGAGGGGGGGTGGACAACGCACCGGGGTGGGTGGAGCACTCTTTCGAGACATCCATTTTATTTTATTTTCTTCGCATAGTCACCACTTTTGGATCAAAGATATTGCATAGGAGCGTCTCAATAAAAGATTCGTCTGTGGCACCCGCACGGATGCTTCCCATTGGAGGTCTCTTTGCGGCAGTCTTGGTTTCTGCAGTTTATAAACTCTTGAGGGTGCACATCTACCATCTTAAAGAAGAAGAAGCCTACATGTTGGACTCCGCGTTCCATCTAAATCCCGATGTGGAAGCCGTCTTTAGAGAAGTGGACCATGAACTGTCAATGGGAAAGGGAGGGTGGGTGGAGCAGTGTATGGCCAAGTTCAAGCAGTCTCTCGGGATAGCTTTTGTGTGGCGCCGATACCACCGCCACCGCTTGGAAAAAGGTCTATTAGAGTATGTGTATACTACAGCTGACTCTCGGGGAAGGAGCAGCAGTGCCGGGCTTGTTTAGAACAGTCCCTCATGACAGCTGGTGGGGGGCTTCCAACATCTCCATCAGGAAGGTGTCTATTGGAGTGTCTCCGATGAGCTTGAAGAAGAAGAGGTGCTCCAGACATTTCAGACCGATGGAGCGCAGGGCGGGAAGGCGGAGGAGTAGCTTTGCAAACCTTAACAGGGAGGACAAAAGGAGATTTGGTTTTGGCAAGATGAAATGGAACAATTATAAAATAAATTTGGGAACAAAAAAACTTTCTTGAATCTGAATGGTTGCTACAAGGGCTTTCCTCCGCTGTTTATTCAGAAGGCCCATTCACACTCACCGGCCACTTTATTAGGTACACCTGTTCAATTGCTTGGCGACACTAATTGCTAAACCAGCCAATCACATGGCAGCAGCTCAATGCATTATGGGCTCATTCACACCACATCATCTCCAGACCACACCAGATTGTTTCCGGACCCAAAATGCATCCCAGTGTATCCCTATGCTATTTCTGGCCTCTGTTCACACCAGCGCAGTCCAGACCAGACAAGAAAAATACTGCGTGTTTCATTTTATCTGGTCTGGAATGCACTGGAACTGCGGGCAGGCTCACACCATTTTCTGGACCAGATCTGGTCCAGAAAATGGTGTGAACCTGCCCTTAGGCATCTAGACGTGGTGAAGACAATCTGCTGAAGTTCAAACCGAGCATCGGAATGGGGAAGAAAGGGGATTTAAGTGACTTTGCACTTGGCATGTTTGTTGGTGCCAGGCGGGCTGGTCTGAGTATGTCAGAAACTGCTGATTTCCTGGGATTTTCACACACAACCATCTCTCGGGTCTGCAGAGAATGGTCCGAAAAGAGAAAATATCCAGTGAGCGGCAGTTATGTGGACGGAATTGCCTTGTTGATGTCAGAGGAGAATGGATGGACTGGTTCGAGATGATAGAAAGGCAACAGTAACCCAAATAACCTCTCGTTACATCTGAGGTATGCAGAATACCATCTGACGGGCTACAGCAGCAGAAGAGCACACCGGGGGCTACTCCTGTCAGCTAAGAACTGGAAACAAAGGCTACAATTCGCACAGGCTCACCAAAATTGGACAATCGAAGATTGGAAAAACGTTACCTGGTCTGAGGAGTCTCGATTTCAGCTGCAACATTCAGATGGTCGGGTCAGAATTTGACGTAAGCATGGATCCCTCCTCCTGCCTTGTATCAATGGTTCCGGCAGGTGGTGGTGGTGTAATGGTGTGGGGGATATTTTCTTGGCAGACTTTGGGCCCGTGATTCTATCATGTCAATATGGACCTAAATCTCTGAGGAATGTTTGCAACACCTTGTTGAATCTATGCCACGAAGAATGAAGGCAGTTCTGAAGGCAAAAGGGGGTCTAACCCGGTACTAACAAGGTGTACCTAATAAAGGGGCTGGTGAGTGTATAGCTCCACATACAGTGTTCTCATCCTCTACCTCTTAAATAAAACAACACAGCAATGCCCATCCCTCACCTTCCTTGCTGGTCAGGGTATTTCTGCTTGCAGTACGATTCCAATGATGCATAGACCTTCTCCCTCAGGACCTCCACATCACCTGAATTAGACAGTCCTTTGGCATCTGGAAAGTAAAAACATTGAAGTCTGATAAGTCCACAAAAGGTGTAAGCTGTGGGGCCCATCATCCCTATTCTTATTTCACTGGTTGGGGAGTCATCGATGTGGAACAAGCATCTGAAGTTGCAGGACAGCTCATCCACACGTCACAAATGTCATTATCTAATCAAGTATTGAAGCAAAGTTTCGCCCTGGGACATTCAACACTGTGAAGCTGCAATTCCTCTATTTCTATCTAGACAGCTTCTTTATTATCAATGAAAGGCACTCAGGTCCGAAATCTAATTTGTGGGCTGACAATACACAGAAATTTGGAGACTTGGTGGTGTCAGTCCTGCCCTGTATTCTCTTACCAATCTACTCCAACCCTCCTACTCCCTGCTCTTCACAGCATAAAGGCTAATCATTCTGTAGTCCCAAAATAAAGGACATGGAGTACTAATTGCTCTCCAGACAACTTTCAGAAGATCAGCAATGGCATTCTACACATTTCACTCTTTCAACAAAATCAGTGTGTCGATGGTACCTACCTGGGTTAAACAAAATAATCGCTCGCAGACAGCCGAGTTCAGTCTTATCCATGCGCATGTCTCTCATCTTAGACACAAGTTCAGTAAGCACTCTGCAAATACACAAGAACACAGTACAGAGGTCAGCAAAAGCAGAAGCCAATATGCAAAATAAAACGCCGTACGAGACCATGAGAGCAAAAACCTAACATGGATCGCCATTAATTACCTGTCAAATATGGCCCCCACCCCTGCACTGTGTGCACTATTGCGGTGGACATGGAGGCCGGTAGCTAACAGGATGCCGTCTTTCACAGAAATAGAGCGGTGGGAGAACGAGGCGATGAGGAGCTCATTCCATCCTAAAGAAAGAGAGGCATAGACAGGTTTATATACCGCATTGTACAGGGGGGGAAACGAACATTCGCTTTCTTTAGAAGTAAAGGTTTGTGAACACCTATATGAGCTCACGGACCTCCCATTCCAAAAACCATGGGCATTAAAGTAATATATTCTAGCCCCTACCACCTGCAGTGGAGTGGCTACTAGAAATTTAGTGATTGCCAGAGCTGTAGTCACTCCAGTTGAATTATAGTTGGCATTTATCTGGTTAATTCCGGGTGTTCTGGCATTGATTGGACCTGCCTGAGTGGAGTGCGACTCTGCTGTATTGTGTGAAAACCAATGGGGGACACCGACAGTCCACTAGCCAATTTCTGGGGTCTCGTAGCCAGTGGTGCATGCTGGGCCAAGGCATATATACTCAGGGGAATTGCCATGTGTTAGTCCAGGTTGGAGTTCTGTCCAGCCTGCCCCCAGGCTAGGCCTAGGAGTGGGAATACTCGAGTGGGGGAAATGCTTTGCTAGGCCTCAGGCCTGGAGGAGGCCTTTGCTACTGATTGAGGGAGAAGAACCAGGGAAGCTGCTGGCTGCGCCTCTCATGGATATCCTAAGCCCTAAACCCTCTCTCCCCATGCAAGAGTTCTAATAAACGTTCTTCAGCATTGTACTTTTGGCCTAGATCTCAGCTCTGTTGGACATAGAAGAGGGTGCTGTTAATGCTTGTGGGCAGCTGGTTGCTAAAATCCCCTAGACAGGCTATGGATGACCTGGGTATACCAGCGGCTCCTTCGGGGGTGAGCGCTACAATATATATATATATATATATATATATATATAGACTTTTTTACGTCCGTTTTTTTACAACGGGCGGACGGCAAGAGGTTTAGTTCTGTAAATTGTGAGGTGATCGGCCTCCATGGATCGGACTTGTTTTTCCAGAACATCACACATGATGATGGATTGGAATCTGGAGAACTTGGAGGCTAAGTCATCACCTCTAACCTCGTTGTTGTGTTCCCCAAACCATTCTCGAACCATTTTTGCAGTGTGGCAGGGCGCATTATCCTGCTGAAAGAGGCCACTGCCATCAGGGAATACCATTTCCATGAAGGGGCGTACTTGGTCAGCAGCAATGTTCAGGTTAGTGGTATGTGTCAAGGTAATATGCACACAAATGGCAGGACCCAAGGTTTCCCAGCAGAACATTGCCCAAAGCATTACATTGCCTCTGCTGGATTTCCTTCTTCCCATAGTCCATCCTGGTGCCTTTTCGTCCTCAGGTAAGCGTTGAACATGTACTTGGCCAGATTTGGATAGACTCCTGACAGTTAATTTTTTGCTGTCTGTGTATCATTGCGGATATTTCCTTTCACATCCTGCCCCAGAGATGCAACAGGAAGTTAGAGGAAACTTCTCATAGTGAGGGAACCTCCCCTCTTAAACAGAAACAGAAAAAGGTCTCCCCAAACTGTTACCACAAGGTTGGATGTGCACAATTGTCTACAATGTCTTCCTGTGCTGTAATATTAACAGACCTGAAACGCCTGACCTCAAAAATTTAGAGGGATGCCCATATAATTGTCTAAATAGTGTAGCACGTTACATCAAGCTAACTAAAATCATCTTACCAGCTCTGAGCAGAATGACCTGATCGTCCAGCGGCAGCTCAGAGAAATGGGGTATCCTCTTGGCCCATTCGACTAAAGTAAAGAGTTGTTTATCAGCAGCTTGACAGATGTTGGTAACTGGGTCGCTTGGCTGGAGAGAAAAAAAAAGGGGGGGGGGGAGCGGAAGAGCTCAATTAAAAATGGCCATGTTAATGCACTTCTCAGTTTATAAATGGTTATTCAGTAAGGCTAAAAAGAAACATGCAGAATCCAACACCCACCAAGCAAACTGGTAACACCCAGCGAAAGCAACAAGGCCATAAGCCTTACTATCAGCTTGAGAGGGGCTGTGTAAAGCTGGCCATACACTGCTGCTCTATTTTTTTCGCTCAACCCGTGGGCTGAACGAAGAAAAAAAATATAACAGATTCCTCCATCAATGCTACGAGCGCATTGGTTGAGAAATCCCGGCTGTTTCTCTTGTGTTCCGACACCAAACAAATACTGTCAGAGCATCCGAATATAGCCGGCAGTTCAGTGGCCGTCGGCTTTGTTTGGACAAGATTTTCAGACCAGCTCCTTTGATCAGCCGATTGAGGGATGCTGGCCTAAAGGGTTTCCGAAAGCGGCACTCGCTGTGTGAATTTCAGCCAGTTCCTCAATAACCAACCAAAATTTGCACACAGTGTATGGCCACTTTAAGAGATTGCGGGAAGTTGAAAATAGATACAGTGGTACCTCGGTTCAGGAACGCTTCTGTTCGCGAACTATTCGGTTCGCGAACAGGAAGTTCAGCAAAATTTTGCCTCCGTTTGCGGTGACGAACACAACCGCAGCCATTTTCACCGCTCTGACACATGGTCATGGCTTCCTCTAGTCGAGATCACAGTTTGATTCGGTTCATGACCAAAATCGCAGAACAAATTACGTTCGTGAACCGAGGTGCCACTGTATAGCTACACTAGCAGAATTATCAAATATTTGGCTGCCTAGGGGGTCAAGGAATGATTTGCATGGCTCTGCGTACTGTCCTAAATGAGGAATAATCCTTTGGAAATGTGATGGAATGAGACATGTGAATACATTTTGTTCTAGGAAGGTTTTACTGTGCTACACCATCAACACAGCTGGAGGGCTGTTTGACTCCTTTAGTCCTCAAGCTCTATGGTTATACTGTCTCAAAATATATTTAACAAATACATAAAGTGCATTAAGAAGCTTCTCATACTAACAGAAGTAAAAGAAATTCCAGCACCTATATTTGTTTAATGGTATTTCCACTTTCCCCGGCAAATTTGGGAAAACAAAATTATCCCCACTAACCTGTTAAGCACCCATGCCTCCTCTGCGGGAGGGAACCAGCCAGGGATTTGAAGGGTTGGGGCTGAGGGGGCAGATTGGTGGGGGTAATTCCATTTTCCCAAATTCGCAGCTTGGGCATAAGTACATGGATGCCTAGTATCATTCTATGCACAGAAGAATACTGCAGACAGCGGGGCCGTTCTCTCCAGCATTTAGGTTCTGCCCATCGTGGGAGGGAAAAGTGGGCCTGTGGCTTCACCAGACACATCTGGAAATATGGTATGTATAGATTTTTTTAATGTTATGAAGTCAGCTCCAAAAGGTTGGGGCCAAACGGGGTGGTGGGGGGCTAGCAAGCCTGGAGTTGTCCTTTAAGCAGGTCAATAATGGTAAATGCCCTAAAGCTACTGTATTGGTAGTCCTAGGCTACTGATCTTGTCAGGGTGACAATGGGATTACTGTCTGGCACTACAATAGTCAGGCAAATTCTAGAAGCAATTTGATAAATGCTTATTAACCCAACAGAGCTTCTCTGGTTGCTAAAGTAAACCTAAGGAAATGAAAGGATACAATGAAGCCAAGACCCCTGGACAGGTACTCACAGATCCACCTCCTTCGAGGCTTTGATCACTCTTCTGTTCTACGGCCAGCTCAGCATCCAGTATCTTCTCCACCGGCATGTCCTCATTGATGGTCCCACCATACTCCGAGTCTCCATCCCGCTCCCGGCCTCGCTGGCGCTCTTCCTGCACGGCTGAAGGAGGACACAGAAGACATGCTACCAGTTACAAAAAAAAAAAGTAAATAATATTCAAATTTAAAGCCCAACTCCAGCCAAAAAGGTGTTTTTCTTTTTACATAATAGAATGGAATAGGTTAAAAGCATTGCCAAGTTTGCGTTGCAGTCTGTATCTCAGTTTGGGAGATTTCTTCTCACTTCCTGTCTAGGTAACAAATTTCAAATGAACAGGAAGTGAGGTTTAAAGGTTCTCAGAGGGGACAAAGAAAACAAAATTCACAAGAGAGGTTCTGACCCATCCCCACTATCTGAAACTTGGCTGGAGTTATGCTTTATGCCAACAATGCTTTGAGAACTTCTAATCATTAACGGCCTCAACATTGCCATCTGTTCTGGAAGACTTGATTATAAAGCCCGTCATACACTGCCTGGCCCAAAAAAAAAAAAAGTCACGCTCTAATTTTTAGTTGAACTTCCTATAGCTTTGATTACGGCATGTATTCGCCGTGGCGTCGTTTCGATAAACCTATGCAATGTCACAACATTTATTCCCATCCAGAGTTGCATTCATTTGTCACCAAGATCTTGTAGTGATGATGGGAGAGTCGGAGCACTGTGTAAAGTCTTCTCCAGCACATCCCAAAGATTCTCAATGGGGTTAAGGTCTGGACTCTGTGGTGGCCAATCCATGTGTGACAATGATGTCTCATGCTCCCTGAACCACTCTTTCACAATCTGAGCCCGGTGAATCCTGGCATTGTCATCTTGGAATATGCCCAATGTGCCATCAGGGAAGAAAAACCCATTGATGGAAAAACCTGGTCAGTCAGTATATTCAGGTCAGCAGCTGACCACATTTTTGGGGCACATACCTTGACCTATTATCCAATGGCTCCAAAGGCTCTTACCTATTTGCTCAGCTAAATTCAGGTGGTGAATTTTTTGGGACAGGACTGCTGGTTTACATGCCGGGATTAGTATAGATGAAAACGGTCACTCAGCCACTTGGATCTCATTGCTGCAAGGTCTCTTATAAAACCCAAGCTTTATAGGTTGGATCTCCTCTTCCCTCTCCTCCTGGTCTTTTACAAAACACACAGCCCAAGGCTTCGTTTTGCGAATGGCCATGAAGAGAGAAATGGCGGACACACGACCATAGCATGGTGGTCTAGGAGTCCTGAAACGCTAACATCCAAAGGGCCCAGAATTACACTGGGAGCTGTACTACACCGGCATGTAAACCAGCAGATCTGACTAATGTAGATGAAAGCCAGCATGGCCAGGTTTATTTCTAGGCAAAGTAACGCACGCCTGCTTGAAGTCTGGTGAGTTTATGTCTGGAGACGGGCATTAAACACTTGTTCAGTGTACCTACAGGATATGTTAACAAAGTTTAACCAACAACGCTGAAAATGTTATAAAAATAACCTCGTGAGAGACTCAGAATCATATATAGAATCCTATACAATGTAGGCCAAGCTCTACGCAGCATAGGTGAACACCCTCCTCTAGTGGTCAAAGCCCTTACTGCAAAGGTTAGTCCAAAATCTGATCATTTATGTGTAAATCCAAGAACAAAAGTGTAATATGCAGTCATGGCCAAAAATATTGGCACCCCTCCATTTCTGTCATATAATGCACCACTTCGCACAGGAAATTGTTGCAATTACAAAGGTTTCGGCATTCTCATGTTTCTTTCTTTTGTTTGTACTGGTATGACACAACAAAGTGGTGGGTATATGGACTATAGCTCGCCATCTGAATGAAAAGGGACGCTATGATAGGAGACCCAGGGAGGACCCCACTGCTGACACAAACATAAAAAAGCCAAAACTTACCTGAGGAAGCCAAAATCCTTTTGGGAGAATGTGCTGTGGACAGACGAAACAAAATTACAGCTTTTGGTGCAGCCCATCATTCTACTGTTTTCAGTAAAAGAAATGAGAAAAAAATATACAGTCCCTACAGTCACACATGGGGGTAGGGGGGTCACTGATGTTTTGGGGTTGCTTTGCTGCTTAAGGCACTGGATGTCTTGACTGTGTGCATGGCATTATGAAATTTGAAGACTACCAAAGAATTCTGGGGTGCAATGGAGGGCCGAGTGTCAGAAAGTTGGGTCTCTATCAGAGGTCATGGGTCTTACAGCAGGACAACGACCAAAAGCAGAAATGGTTTCAGACAAAGCGCTGGGGAGTACTGGACTGGCCAGCAATGAGTCCAGATCTGAATCCCATAGACAGAGCTCCTGTGGAGAGATCTGAGAACAGCAGTTGGGAAATAGAACCTTCCAATATGAGAGAACCAGAGCGGGAAAGAAGAGTGCTCCAAAATTCCTGTAGAGAGGTGTAAGGAACTCATTGATGGTTACTGGAAGCCATTGATTTCAGTTATTTTTTCCAAGGGCTGTGTTACCAAATATTAATTGAGGGTGCCAATCATTTTGTCCCAATGTGTTTTGCGTGGAATGTGTCAGATTTGGCTTTTTTTTCCTCCACTTTTTTGTGTCATACCAATACAAACAAAAGAAATAAACATGAGAATGCCGAAACATTTGTAATTGCAACAATTTTCTGGGCGAAGTGGTGGATTATCTGACAGAAATGTAGGGGTGCCAATATTTTTGGCAATGACTGTATTCCAGCTTACCAGTCTTTAGATGTGATGGTTGCACAGGTTTTTTTTTACTATATCTACGGAGAAGCACCGTCATCACCCTAGGCTGCTCTTCCAATTGGGATTCAACCCCCCCCCCCACCCCCCATCACATAGGAAGAGGTGTTCTGTAGTTCCCAGACAAAAACTGGTGAGAGCTGATAACACTGAGATATTAGTTCAGTGCATAGGAAGGACGCTGGATATCCGACAGGATCAAAAGCTATTTTACAAATTACTTTTGTCTATAGACGGCCAGGTTGAAAATTGTCGGCTGAAGAGTGGCTGCTGCCAATCGGCTGTAGTCCTTATTCGGTATTCCGCCACCCGTGGCTGTCAGAATACAATAGCTGGAAAGGGAAATTACCCCATCCAGGCTCTGTAGCGTACATGGGGTAATAAAATGATTTCTTGTTTTCCTTTTCCAGCCCACGGTGGTAATGGCATGCAATCACCAGTACGCAGTTACACGCCAACCCGAATTTGCACATCCATGAAGGTCCAGGTACCCGCACTTGGACGCAGACAGCGCATCCCCAGACCTTCACAGATGTGCAGGTTCAGGTCAACGTGTAACTGCGTGCAGCCACGTCCTCCCATAGGGAAGGACAGGTGCTGCGTGTAATTGCTTGCAGTCGCCTGTACCTCCCTATGGAGGTACAGATGGCTGCACGCAACTGCATGCAGCACATGTCCCTCCCGGGATCAGGTCTCTGCACTGGCGTGCTTGCTGTATGGATGTGCATGCCTGTGCAAATGTGCCCTTACTCTGAAACTGCATGTGGCACCATATGAGCTAATAATCCAAACTAATAACTGGAAACTTACGCTCCATATAAAATGATAGCAAACAATGTAAAATGGCACTTACCCTCCCTCTTCATGCCGGTAGCCAGACACTTTTGATATCGGCAGTACTGGCAGCGGTTCCTTTGTCTTTTGTCCACAATACAGTCCTTGCTGTCCCGGCAGGTATAGGTCAGGTCTTTGCGGATAGTCCGTTTGAAGAAACCCTTGCACCCTTCGCAGCTGTACACCCCATAGTGCTTTCCTGTGAGGACACAAACCAGTACACTGTTACCAGGAGATCATTAAATGCCAGAGTTCTCTATACAGAATTAAAACACGTTTTTGGTCTGACCATATACACATTGATTTCATATCCAATTCATTGCTTGATACAAATGTTTCAGCAACTGGATAGTAAAAAAAAAAAAAGTTGCTCAAAGAACAGAAAACTTGGCTGTGTTGATCGCTATTAAACAAAAAAGGAGCCATCATCAGTAGGGATGACCTAATCTGCCCGGGTTCAGTCCAAGCCCGAAGTCTGCGAATCCTGAACGTAGCGCAAACTCTACTGAAGTCTATGGGAGGTGAACCTAGCTTCTTTTCTGGCCATTTTCAAGGCTAATAGGCAAACTATCGTTGAAGAAGGGCATAGGGAGCTGGGCACTGCCATGTACCAGACCAGGTCAGGTGCCTTGCAAGGCGGTGGCAGTCAAGCATGGGAACGACAATACCCAAGATCCCTGGCATACGTTTACAATATCGCAGCCATGGCATGTCATTTACTATCATGGCATGCAGCATTTTAGCAGATTGCACTGGACCGGAACGCAGGCACTAATGTGCCACGCATTCGGGTGCTGGCAATCGTACTGCGGGCGTGGCTGCGGTGCCATTGACTTCAATGTAACGCCATGCCCCCTCCCGTCCCTGAACGCAGGGGAGTCGGATGGTTTGCTTTCCAGTGCATTCCAGAGGCCAAACGCTCTGGAACGCATTCTTTGTGGTGTGAACCGGCCCTAAATGCCAACTCAAAGGATCATTTAGTTTATCTTTGAAAACACCCGTTTCCCCTCCTGTAGTTGTCTTCCGGGCTATAAGAGGTGTTCAACCCACTTACTATGAGCCCGGGGCATCATGGGCACATCACACTGTGGAACCTCACTAGAGAATGCTCACACGTCAAATATGAGAGCCAATCTGTACAGCACAGAGTACCACCCACTGCCAGAGCAGTGGAGCAGATGGGAGGAAATGAACAGGACCCCATTCATCATGTTACCGCCTAGAATTAAGGTAGGTGGGCAAGAAATTTTCCAGCATATGGATGGTGGCACAGCTTGTGCTTTAGTGTACGGTCACACTAGCTGGTATGCTAAAACGATCAATTGTAGCCTGCAGGCTGATGTCTGTGTGTGCTGGTGGTGGGGGGGTTGCCGTGCAGTGAGGAAAAATGTAGACATGCTGCATTTTTTTGCACCTCTAGTGTGGTGTGAACAGGGCATATTGAAAATAATTGTTTCAACGGCCCTCGTGGAGACCCACGGTGCTCAGGTTCAGAGAAAGGAAGGTCTCCGCAAATGGTGTCACCAAGGCCCTAAAAGTTGGAGCTGCCCTTCAAAACTGACCTTTACCCCCTTCGAATTAAAATCCCATCAGCATGCAGCACTTCATGCTATGAAATCATCTTACATTCATTAAACATCTTTTTTTCCCTCTTTTACCTACAATTATCATTTTTCCACTTCCTGGTCTTCTTGGGCATTAGTGGTGTAATCTGTGCCTAAAAGATGCATCCTGGGAAGGTTACACCACAGAGCATTGCTGGGAAATCTCATCTGTAAACTGCAAAATCTTGTGAGATCTCAGGGAAATGCATTATTTTTGGATGTGCATGGTCACATGTCCTAGTGACATGTGCCAAAGTTCCAGGAACTAAAGGGAGATGGATTCATCTGCCCTTAGTGAAAATGGCCACTGTGAGAAGAAGGGGGAGGAAAAGAAAAATAAGGGATGTGAAGAATAAAAAGCCGGCAATTATCTAGAAGTATCTGTGTGTGGATTGTCATCACTAAACATTTCTAAAGGGGTCTTTGATGTTATTTTTAGGAGACGGGTGAAGTTGCTATTTAACTGCCCTCCCTCCCCTCCGAACATGTCCTTTATCTTTACTTTCATGAAGTCCTATTTAGGAAATGACCCGGGACTTTGAAAAAGAAGGGATCCTAAGATACCCTGCCCTTCCATTTGAGATGCAGCAATGGGTGCTGAATACTAGAGGTGCACTGAAATGGAATTTTTAAAACTGAAATAAATAAAAAATGTCAGGCCGAAACCGATACCGAAAGTTTTTTATTTTTTCAAATTTTTCAAATATTTTATATTTATTCATTTTTTTATTATTTTTAACTTTACTTTTAGGGGCTTCGGCGAAATATTAGGGGTCTAAACAGACCCCTGATATTTCCCTTTTAAAATAGAAAAAGAGATTGAGAACACAGAGACCTCAATCTCTTTTTCTGTGTCCCCTGTTATCAATGAACAGGAATCCTCTATGAGTGTTCCTGTTCATTGATAACATGAGAACATTATTTGTTTACTATAACTACAATTATGAATGAATGGGGGTGATGTAGGGGTGATGTAGATCACTTCCCATTCATTCATAATTGAGGATATAGTTAACATATCCTCAATTATGTACACACACTCAGCGATCACTGATCGCTGAGTGTGTGTACCTTGCTCTCCCCTCTGACACGCTGTCACAGGAGGCTGATCGAGCGGTGTAGAGAGGAAAGCCCAGCCTCCTGTGACAGCGATGTCTCCGCCCACACACCGCTGTGCGATAGGCGGCTGAGCGGTGTGGGAGGAGACGCCAGCAGCTCACAGCGCTCTCTCACAGCGCTCAGCCGGCTGTCACTTTCTCTTCTCCCCGCTGGGACACAGAGCAGCGCCCAGCGGGAAGGAAAGAAATCAGGGATGCGCCGATGCATCAGCAGGAAAATGGCACTTTCGGCATTATGCCAAAAGTGCAATTTACGGTCAATATGTTTCGGCGGCCGATATATTGGTGCATCCCTACTGAATACTACCAACTGGGGGTAAGAGGAGAGGCAGTCACCATGTCTAAGCTCTGACCATTGAGAGTTGGAGCTTACACAGGGCTCCTCTACCTTGCTCCCAAAGGTAAAAAGATTGGCAGGGGCTGCGGGGTTACAGGGTTACACTAAGCCTGTGCTTGGACCATGCAGGACAAAGCAATAGCTTCACCTAAAAACTGAATGGATTTCCCAAAAGCACTTCCCTGATCTATGCTCTGTAGTTGTCTCTATTGCACAATAACAGCATGGCTACAAATGCAAAGACAACGCACAGACTCCGAGTCAATCTAAAAATGTTTTATACCCACAGCAACCCATAGCCTTCCAGCTGTCAATTGTGTGTTGCAACTGAGAATGAAGCAAGACCTGCAACTGGTTGATGAGGAACTACGGCTTCTGTTTTCCTCTTTTCAAGTTTAATTTGCTAACCTATTGCAAATCTAACTTTAGATCCAGTGATGTCATCACCGGGTCTCTGTGGCTGGTGAGAAGGGCCGTAAGGGTGCTGCATATAACTTCCTGAAATCAGGAAGCGGTGATAATGCCCACATGTGATGCTGAGCTTTCATAATGGAAAGAACTGAAATGCAATTATGAAAGGGGCGGGCCAGACAGTCTGGAGTGGAAAGCGCTAGATGATGCAGTGAAATGAGAGGAAGCAATTTCAGTCCAGGAGAGGAGCCGGTACAACTGTGCAAAACTTGAAGGGAAGGAGGTCAGCTTTAGGATTCCAATTTGCTGTACAGATCGTGCACTGCCATCTCTTGCCAATGCAACTGACTATTAACATTACTCTCCCTGGAGGACTCACTAGAGAGTCCCTGGGATTTCCCAATCTTTCTACACTGGGGTGGAAGGCTGCAGCTCACACACCCGTCTGCAGCTAACAAACCACCCCTCCCCTCCCAGCGTGCTGCTATCTGCATAGTAATCACACAGCAGCAGTGCTATGGGAATACACCGGATTCGTCTGCGAATACCTGGATATCACCCTCTCAGTTCTGATGAATACACCCAAATACCCATGCAATGGGCTCCCCTCCCGCACTGCAAGGGTTAAACTGCAGGAGAAGATATACAAGCTGTAATACTTCCCTTATCCTTCACTCCATCACATTACCTCTACGGTGTGCGACCGGTGCCGCAAAGCCTTTTCTCTCAGGCACTGCATCACATACAATGCAGGACCAGTGGCCCTACATTGTACATGAGGATGGCGAGGACCTGGGCACAGCACATGGAGAGCGGCGGAGAGAAGATTGCTGGCAGCCAGGGGAGTGAGGGATAAGGAAAGTATTACAGCCCATTCCTCTAACCCGAGACTTAAAAGAGAACTATGGGGTAAATGTTTTTCCCCATAGTTTTCTTTAGGGTCACAGGAGTACATATACTAACGTCCTCCCGTGACCCAAAGCTCAGTATATCGCAAGCTACAGCTCGCGGTATACTGAGACCACCGCAGCCGGGACGGATCCTGACAATGCTATAGGAGATCCACCAGGCTGCGTGAGAGCTGGCTCTGCCTATCTAGGAGGCAGCTGTGCCCGCCCCCTCCCCCGTCCGTTCCTCCAGTCAGCGCTAGAGGATCGGAGCGGAGCCACCGCTCTACATCGCATCGCATGGCTGCTGGTGTGCATGTGCCCAGTGCAGTGCTGATACTCATAATCGCACTTTTCTTTTTAGAACTTTATGTGACATTTACTTAAGTTCTATGGGCACAGCACAGAGCAATGAGGTTGTAATGAGCGTGACGCTCTGCGCTGTTCTGAAAAAAAAAAAGTACTGCATGCTGCTCTTTCAGCACAGAGCGCCGCAATGCTGTGGTGTGAATTAAGCCCATCTGAAACAAAACAAATTGAGTTGCATGGCGGCTGCACACTCACCAGAAGAGCGGTCTCCGCAGATGGCGCACAGCCTTTTCCCAAGGCCTGCCCCTCCGTTGGGATGTCCTTGCATGACTCTCATCCCCAGAGGGGGCTTCACATCTTCAGAGGAGCTGACTGGGTGCAGACTGGACAGAACGGTAGAATTTATCTGTAATGAGAAATATACAATGCAGAGGTTACAATGCATAGCAGACAACGGGGAATCATTGCTGCAGAGAAAATGTCCATTCAATACCGCAAAAGAACACCAATAGACTGGCCACCGCATGTCGCTTCACCAAAACACATCCTCCATTAGCAAACTACAGCCTGTGGTGTAACATCCAAATCCCCAAATGGAACCTTACAGGAGGAGGTAACTGAATAAGGAAGAGACCCAAATTGGAACAGAACTGCAGAACCTAATTTATGGGGATCTATGGTCAAAAGCTAAAACAAAACAAAAACAAACAAACTGTATTTTTAGATTGAATCTCCAGAGATTCTATCCCCCTCCTACTAACCAAATCCATCTAGAAGTCTGTAAACTTACTTATTAAAGATGCTCATAAGATGGACTTACTCGGGGCATTGAACACTTCACTCAGCCCTGCGAACATGCACTTCCTGGTAGGGATGCACCGATGCCGTTTCTTCCACTAGCTTGGAGCCAGCTTCTTGGGCAATCAGGAAGCCGGGCAGGGTGTCATTACCCACTGGCCGGCTTCTTGATTGCCCGGGAAGCCGGCTAGCTGCTGATTGGCTGGGAAGCCGACTTCCGGCCCAGGGGGCGGGCTCTATAGCCAGCTTCCCAGCCAATCAGCGTGAAGCCAGCTTCCCAGCCAATCAGCGTGAAGCCAGCTTCCCAGCCAATCAGCGTGAAGCCAGCTTCCCAGCCAATCAGCGTGAAGCCAGCTTCCCAGCCAATCAGCGTGAAGCCAGCTTCCCAGCCAATCAGCGTGAAGCCAGCTTCCCAGCCAATCAGCGTGAAGCCAGCTTCCCAGCCAATCAGCGTGAAGCCAGCTTCCCAGCCAATCAGCGTGAAGCCAGCTTCCCAGCCAATCAGCGTGAAGCCAGCTTCCCAGCCAATCAGCGTGAAGCCAGCTTCCCAGCCAATCAGCGTGAAGCCAGCTTCCCAGCCAATCAGCGTGAAGCCAGCTTCCCAGCCAATCAGCGTGAAGCCAGCTTCCCAGCCAATCAGCGTGAAGCCAGCTTCCCAGCCAATCAGCGTGAAGCCAGCTTCCCAGCCAATCAGCGTGAAGCCAGCTTCCCAGCCAATCAGCGTGAAGCCAGCTTCCCAGCCAATCAGCGTGAAGCCAGCTTCCCAGCCAATCAGCGTGAAGCCAGCTTCCCAGCCAATCAGCGTGAAGCCAGCTTCCCAGCCAATCAGCGTGAAGCCAGCTTCCCAGCCAATCAGCGTGAAGCCAGCTTCCCAGCCAATCAGCGTGAAGCCAGCTTCCCAGCCAATCAGCGTGAAGCCAGCTTCCCAGCCAATCAGCGTGAAGCCAGCTTCCCAGCCAATCAGCGTGAAGCCAGCTTCCCAGCCAATCAGCGTGAAGCCAGCTTCCCAGCCAATCAGCGTGAAGCCAGCTTCCCAGCCAATCAGCGTGAAGCCAGCTTCCCAGCCAATCAGCGTGAAGCCAGCTTCCCAGCCAATCAGCGTGAAGCCAGCTTCCCAGCCAATCAGCGTGAAGCCAGCTTCCCAGCCAATCAGCGTGAAGCCAGCTTCCCAGCCAATCAGCGTGAAGCCAGCTTCCCAGCCAATCAGCGTGAAGCCAGCTTCCCAGCCAATCAGCGTGAAGCCAGCTTCCCAGCCAATCAGCGTGAAGCCAGCTTCCCAGCCAATCAGCATGAAGCCAGCTTCCCAGCCAATCAGCATGAAGCCAGCTTCCCAGCCAACCAGCATGAAGCCAGCTTCCCAGCCAACCAGCATGAAACCAGCTTCCCGGGCAATCAGGAAAGTCAGATTCCCTATGATGAGGGAAAGATTAATAAGTACAAAAAACTTGTTTACATCTGAGCCAAGTAAAAGCGATCGTGAGATGCCTCCTGAGAGAGATGATTATGGACGTCACAAACCCTGTAGCCTTCTAATTTCCAATGCAAACACATTCAAAAGGAGTGGGAACAGAAGTGCTGAGTTACTGCCACAAGGGGGAGCAGAGCTGCTAAGTTACTGCTAACCGTGTTTCCCCGAAAATAAGACAGTGTGCTGCGGCCGGCTGGCGTGTGGGCGGGGCTAGAGCTGCGGCAGGCTGGCGTGTGGGTGGGGCTGGAGCTGCGGCAGGCTGGCGTGTGGGCGGGGCTGGAGCTGCGGCAGGCTGGCGTGAAGCGGTAGAAGGGGGAGCTGAGCTGCTGCATCACTGCTGGAAGGGGGAGCCGAGCTACCGAGTCAATGCTTGAAGGGGGGAGCAGGAGAGGTACTGAGAAACCTTCAACAACCTCAGTGCTTCTGCTGCAAAGTTTGAAGAATTGATTCACAGAACCTGCAGCTACGAAGTCAGAGAGGGCTTAAAAGTCATTTAATGCTAGTTAAGAATATGCAAAATACTTAAATATTCATGGCCACGCAACAAAGTTTAAAAATACTTGTTTTTATGAAAACTTGCAGTTATCTTAAATCAGAACTCGACATAAAAAAAATATTTAATTATCCTTAATTCTAGCAATGTTTTGTGCCCTGTAGCAACAGGAAATAAACAGTGCAGCTTCCCTAATCACCCCTCCGCTCCCAGTATCCAATTGAAGGGTCAATGAGGTCAAAAACTCTGCTCCTCATCTCCCTGCATACGTGTCCCTAAGAAGGTGATTAAAGGAAGCCAATATAAAAAAAAAAAAAAAAACATATTTAGGTATTTATTGTTGCTGTAAATCTACCACGTGACTTTTTTTTTTTATAAAATACATAAAAACGGCATTAACTGGCTTTTTAATATTTGCTGGAGTTACACTTTAAGAATTACATTACCCAGTTCCTCTGACCACCCACCACTCAGGACAAAACTAGCAATTTGAGGCCTCACGAGCTCGCGCAGGAGATATCTTGCTTGCACATAAAATAACAGAATGATCTGAATGTATAGTCACCAGCAGAACGGGATTTGCATGAATGGAGCTTTTGTATTTGGCCTCTGATACTTCTCCTAATAAAACCACAAACAATTAACAGAACTCTTAACAGAACATGAGCCTCCGGCGGCTGAACGATTTGCTCAGCCCACAGAACTCTAATGACTCCACAGATATCGGTGATATGAAACGATTGGTCTCATTTGACTGAGTAAACATTTATTTCCATGCAAAGACCTTCTGCCTGACACACAACCTCATCGATCAAACCGGGAAGAACGTTCTCAGTCTGTGCTTAATGGGAGAGCAAAGAGAAGCAACTGATTGGCTGTTATGGGAAATTAAGACAAAATGTTTGTCTGTCTCATCATCAAGGCCTAACGGCAGCATATCCGAAGACCATATGAACTTTAGGTCTGCCTGTCCTCCCATCGTACTGCCCTCTCTGCAGAACCTAGCCGGAAAGGTCAAAAGGCTCATTTACACTGGCATGCACATTGATACGTCATGCACGCCCGTGAAGAGACCTGCTCTCAGAAGGGACAGGTGCTGCGTGCAATTGCATGCAGCCGCCTGTACCTCCCTATAGGAGGATGGGACTGCATGCGGCTACTCATGGACCCGATCCTTTACATATGTGCAGGTTTGGGTCAGAATGTAGCTGAATCTTCCCACAGGAAGGTAGAGCCGGCTGCACGGAATTACACACAGCACCAGTCCCTCCCGGGATTAGGTCTCTGCTCGGACGTGCATGCCGTACAGATGTGCACACCGTGTGAATGAGCCCTAAAACTCATCCACTCACTTGTTATAGCTCGTCTTATAGCTCATTGGCCTAGCTCTACTCAGGCTATCCCCCCTTCAGTCCATCATGAATGTAGCTGCTAGACTCATTCACCTAACCAACCGCTCAGTGTCTGCATTCCCCCTCTGCCAATCCCTGCACTGGCTTCCATCCCCCACCCCCCTCTGCCAATCCCTGCACTGGCTTCCAATAGCCCAAAGGATAACATTCAAAATATTAACAGTCACTTATAAAGCCATCCACAACTCCGCCCCGGGATATATCTCAGACCTTGTCTCAAAGTATCACCCTAACCGTCCACTCCGCGCTTCCCAAGACCTCCTGCGTTCCAGCTCCCTCATCAACTCCTCCCATGTTCACCTCAAGGACTTGTCTAGAGTCTCTCCAATCCTATGGAACTCTCTACCCCAACCTGTCCGTCTATCTCCCACACCGACTGCCTTTAGGCGATCCCTTAAGACTCATCTCTTCGGGGAAGCCTATCCCACCTCAACCTAACCGCTCAACCATCACGTTCTCAAATAATCATCCCAACACAGCTCCCTCCTCATGTATCACTTCTCCCTCCCTTTTAGATTGTAAGCCCTCAGGGGCGGGGCCCTCCTTACCATCTTGTCTTGAATTGTATTGTGATTGTAATGTCCTTCTTATATTGTAAAGTGCTGCGCAAACTGTTGGCGCTATATAAATCCTGTATATTAATAATAAAACCTATCACTTGGAGCAGACTCCAGTCCCAATAAATCCCGCTTTCTCCAGCAAAAGTATAATGGGCAAGTGCTGGCTCTGTGTAAAGCCAAAGGCACCGATTGGCTGCCTCAGCAGCCCCAGTATAACTAACAATTCATCGGTCAATCTGATTTCAGCAAACCGAATGTCTGATTTTTGGTTACCATTGAAAAAGAAATCTGCACATCAGGTTTGGCTACCGAGCAAGACTGATGGAGTGAACCTCTAAACATTAAACACTAGAGGGAGCAATTACATGTCTACAATAACGTAACATGTCCACATTGGAATGAGATTTAAAAAAAAGGAATTACTTTCAGGAAGAACTCCGAGCAAACCAAATACAAACCCTTGCAGAATCTCAGTTTTGGGTGGACTGACTGTTTAATTGTATTTTCTATCTTTGCACATAAAAAGGAGACGACAAATACCTGAGGGCTGCTGACAGGTCCGTATCCTATAGAAGGTGTGCCCGGAATTCCAGGGGACATTGAGGGGTTGATGACAGGAAATGGGGAACCCAAACTGCCGAGCGGAGAGTTCACAGAGGAAGTCATCGCAGATCCAATCATGGAAGGGTGGAGAGGCGCACTATGAGGAGGTGGGGTGGCGTTGAGGGAACGTCCGAGGGGTGGGCTGAGAGATGATGTGTCTGGGCTTTGGCAAACTGTGGAGAAGGAAACATTGATACCAATAAAAATACACGCCATGCATATCATGTGACCACAACATATAAATAGACAACATCCAGGAAAACATGATTATAGAACAGTGAAAGGCCGTAATTAGAGCCGGTGTCACCTGTTAACTTCAGCCAAAACTTTAGTAGAAAACACAAAAGAGTGATGACAAAACATCATTCCAAACATCAACTACTACTGCTTAAATAATACTAAGGTTTGGTGATCCCTCTGGTGATAATAAAGATCTGTATAGAGGAATTAGGACCTCCTTCCTCCTGCTGGGGATCCCTCTAGTGATAATAAAGATCTATATAGAGGAATCAGGACTTCCTTCCTCCTGCTGGGGACCCCTCTAGTGATAACTAAAGATCTATATAGAGGGATCAGGACCTCCTTCCTCCTGCTGGGGACCCCTCTAGTGATAATAAAGATCTGTATAGAGGAATCAGGACCCCCTTCCTCATGCTGGAGATCCCTCTAGTGATAATAAAGATCTGTATAGAGGAATCAGGACCCCCTTCCTCATGCTGGAGATCCCTCTAGTGATAATAAAGATCTGTATAGAGGAATCAGGACCCCCTTCCTCATGCTGGAGATCCCTCTAGTGATAATAAAGATCTGTATAGAGGAATCAGGACCTCCTTCCTCCTGCTGGGGACCCCTCTAGTGATAATAAAGATCTATATAGAGGAATCAGGACCCCCTTCCTCATGCTGGAGATCCCTCTAGTGATAACATCTATATGGTGTAATAAGAACTTTTGTAGTTGGGAACTGTGAGGAACACCTGCCAGCTTTGTATTGCTGTTGTGACCTCATGTTGAGGATTTCCCTCAATTTCTGTGTGGTCACCGGTATAGGAAGTGAGTAGAGCTCTCCACAAAAGAACACAAACACTTAAGAGGAACGTCGGCCTTACAGTAGTGCAGCCAATCAGATGCATTCACTGTTCAGGTTTTCCGACAGCTTCATCCACGCTGTTTAGCAGTTTTCTCTTCTATGGCCATTTTTACATTGCTTCTCTCTAACCACAACTAAAAGTTTGTTCGAGTTTTAACATCTGAGCTGCACTTCTGTTTCCTATGCGAGCTACACTCGGCCTCTATGGAGCACTTTAGCGCTAAGCATTTGAAGGGCACGTTCCAAGATTTCATCACACAAGCAGGAAAGTGGAGGAAAGTAAAAATCCAGCACACACACACCGCCCCACGCACATCCGCAGCTGATTGGCTGGACAGCTCTGCACAGAAACCCCTCATAACTACTGATTGAGCAGCACAGCCAAGCATCTGGGGTACCAGTACTGGGTAATACAGCTCGGCTTACCCATCACAGAGCCAGTCCGGCATATTCCGCCTACAAAATGATGAAAAATATGAATTCGGGGTGAACCCTTTCACATTTGGATTCTCCGATGTAGCAATAGGAGACTCTGGCTGACACAACCCCTGGCAAACGGAGTTCTCATTTCTCCAGAGACGACGCTGCGCACATCCCGGTACAGCCGACGTCTGCAGCCAATTAAAACACGATGGAAAATTCACTGGGTGTAAAACAAACAAAGAGGAGCGGAGCGCTGGGTGCGCCTGACCGCGGAGGAGACATTACTCCTCGTCGGTATAAGACTCACCTGGCCAACGGCTCTCATTGACGCAGCCGATTGGGCATTTACATAGTTACATAGTATTTGAGGTTGAATAAAGACATTAGTCCATCAAGTCCAACCTATTAGGATCTCATTCTAGGAGTCCAAACGTTTCTTAAGGTATTTACAAATAGCTAGGATGCTTTTTTTTCTTTGCACATCATTTCTGTTCACTATATTATGGTTGATGGTGAGGACGTCATACCTGACCCACATTGCATGAACATTCTTGGACCATACACATGTGTGTGTGTATCATATGTAACGATTGTTTCATTCGGCAGCCACATTACAATTCCACAACTGGTCATCCAATGTCTAAGGCCCCACTGACTATTCAGCATGAAATGTCCTTGTATCGGCTTCCTGGTTCTTCTGTGCGGAGCCTTGCATGGTCATCGCTCCCAATCCGGGGAAAACTTCACACCCAATTTCTCCCCAGGCCCGCTGCTGATTGCCTTGGTTCTTGGAATGGGCAACGCTGGGGTGGCAGAGGTTCTTGGAATGGGCATCACTAGGTTTTGTAGAGGTTCCCTGTAATTGGGTTCACTGGAGTCGTAGAGGTTCTTGTAACGGGCAACGCTGGGATCGTAGAGGTTCTTGTAACGGGCATCGCTGAGGACTTAGCGGTTCCTGTAATGGGGCTCACTGGGTTCATACAAGTTCTTGTAATGGGGCTCACTGGGGTCATACAAGTTCTTTTAATGGGGCTCACTGGGGTCGTAGAGGTTTTTGTAATGGGGCTCATTGGGGTCGTAGAGGTTTTTGTAATGGGGCTCACTGGGGTCGTAGAGGTTCTTGTAATGGGCATCACTGGGGTCGTAGAGGTTCTTTTGGGCCCTCACCCTGCGGATGAAAGCCTCCAAAACATCCAGCATGGCTGCTCCTGAATCCTTCACGAGTCTGAAGTCGCTAGGAAGAGAGCGCTTGTTAGGCGCTACACTGGTTGTGTTCTGGCGCTCCCACCGCTATGGAGCCAAAAGTGCCAGCATGACGCTCAGGTATAAACGGGCACCATTGCATTGTTGTGCTTCAGGAAACATGCAACAAATCCCTAAGGTGTGAATGTGGGCTGAGGATTGTTGAGAGGTGTAACTGCTCCGGTTTCTCTAGGGGCCGGAATAAAGAAGATGTGCTCACCTGATCTTCTGTTCTGCGGCAGCAACCGTTCACCTCTCTCTCCCCCTCCAGCTGTGGTATGTTCCTCTGCATCCTCACATCTAATGCGTGGGAATGGACTGTATTAGACGTGATGACGTCAGTTGGGCTTAGACCACCAGCGCCCGGGGAAGAGGAGGCTGCGGGGACCGGTCAAGCAGTCAGGCTGAAGGATCTGGCGTTTCTTTTATTTGAGCCCCTAGACCAGAACAAGCAGGTGCAGGGGAAGCCCCACGGCAAGGGTTAACTTGCATACCTGGAGTCCTCCTTTAATGTCAGCTTTGTCGTGCATCTCCATACGGCGTACAAAGATATTTCCTTGTCCTCAGATCTCCTCAATGGAAACATGTTGCCTGGCTACCTCAGGGCTCATTACAGACAAGATCACCGAATGCTCATTCTACATTTTCCATGCCAACCCCATTATCAGGCATGAGGCGTCATTTCCGCAGGCACGATGGTTACCTGGCTTTTGGAATCCATCACATATAAATCAATTCACCATCCCACGCCCCCGCCCCTTTAGTACACATGTCCATGCGCTCGCTGTGTTTAGGCGGCACTCATACCAGAACTTCAATTGTCCCCTAAATTGTATGGCAAATGCCAGAGGTGCTGAATGGGCCCCATTATGAGTCACAGCAACAGCCGCCGTCCAGCACTGCGCACATCACAAATCTCAATCTGCCGATGTATTAGAAAGTTTTGGATTATGGTCACATGACATATGTTGTATTTTATAGCTGAACTGACAGAGGAAATACAACGGGGGACTTTAACCTGCCGAAGGATTTGTATTTCTGTCCATCCAGTCCTAAGATCGACACAGCTCTGACACATCCCAGCCCTGTCTGGCAGCACGGAAGACCTCATTATTACTTACAGGTCTTGTCCTCCCCTCTGCCTATAATTGGACAGTTAAAGGAGAAGCAGGAGAATGAGTCAGTCTGTTCTCTCCTACTATCAGCATGACAGTGTGCAGTGAAATCATGGAGGCTGTCAGTGCTACATCTGAAAATTCCAGTTACCTGGCTGTCATGCTGATCCAACGGCTCCAGTTAGGGACTCGGGACGAGTATGCAGGGCAGGCGCTCTAACCTTCATGATATGTACAGTACATGTATACCGGGTTTAAAGCATACACATCACAATCTGTACGGCCTCAAGGAGCCGGGGCCTGC
>NW_017306589.1:919849-920441 GCF_000935625.1 Nanorana parkeri
GGCCTGCCCCCCAATACAGGAGCAGGGGCCTGCCCCCCAATACAGGAGCAGGGGCCTGCCCCCCAATACAGGAGCAGGGGCCTGCCCCCCCAATACAGGAGCAGGGGCCTGCCCCCCCAATACAGGAGCAGGGGCCTGCCCCCCAATACAGGAGCAGGGGCCTGCCCCCCAATACAGGAGCAGGGGCCTGCCCCCCAATACAGGAGCAGTGGCCTGCCCCCCAATACAGGAGCTGCCAGGATTTCCTTTCCAGCTGCATTGACAACAACTCGAGAAAACCTCATAGATGAGGTACCAGCTGTCATTTGTAAGGAGCATCGGTGACCCGGCTCCGGGATTTGTTCATCCCTACTTTAAAGAAGAACTCCGGGCAGAATAAAAATGAACCCTGGCGGTGGGGCAACCCCTGGCACAGTAAGGGTTAACGGCTCGTTTTGGTCTAGGGCAGGGGTAGGCAACCTTGGCTCTCCAGCTGTGCTGAAACTACAAATCCCATAAGGCACTGCAAGCCACAGGCATGACTCCTAGAGTCAGAAGCATGATGGGGTTTGTAGTTTCAGCACACCTGGAGAGCCAAGGTTGCCTACCCCTG
>NW_017306589.1:920454-928654 GCF_000935625.1 Nanorana parkeri
CCATTGGCTGTGGTATGTCCCTTGTCATCCTCACATCTAATAGACGTGATGATGTCACGGATCATTAGACTGCTGGAGCCCCCGGGGAGAAGAGGCTGTCAGGACTGGTCTAGCAGCCAGGCAGCACTGAGGATCAGGTAAGTATAAGTTATTTATTTTACATCCTAGACCAAAACAAGCAGTTAACCCTCGCAGTGCCGGGGTAGCCCCACTGCAAGGGTTCATTTTTATTCTCTCCCAGCGTTGTTCTTTAAGCTCATCATATACACATCAACCTGAACTTCACCAAAACTGAGGAATGTTAGAGCGAGGCGAAACTATCCAATCAGACAGGTCCAGCGGCCACGCGTTATGCTATGCGCAGTGAGCGCCCGCTGGTAGGGGCCGTACAATGAACTGTTACCACACATCCGCCTTGTTTACATTGTTGTTGACACTCCATTCACCTCCAGGCAGAGCAGCGCCGTGTGACGATGTGCGGCACTTCTACAGAGCACACAGCAATGCGCCGGTATGCGGTGACCACGGCCCATAGGGGACCATCGTCTTCTCTGCGCCCCTGCGCTGATCAATGGAGATCATTGCACCGGGTGTGACCGAGCCCTGCAGCTCCCTACATACGGTACAACCTGATTGTACGATCTCCTTTAGGCTGGGTTCACACCTAGGCGTATTGAATATGCGCGTTGTTCGCGCGTTACCGCGATTCGCAGTACAAAAACCGTGCAACGGACGCGCGTTTCCGTGGGCTACTTGGCTGTATCCCAATGAAAACGCAAGACCAAAACGCCCCAAAGAAGTACATGTACTTCTTTGGGCGTAGGCCGTTTTGTATCGCGTTCGGACGGGCGGAAATACGCCAAGGTGTGAACCAGACCCATTGAATACAATGGGATTTAGATGTTTGAGCGTTTTGTAGAGCGTGCGTCGAGCGTTGAACGCGCTACAAAACTTTCAGGCGTGAACCAGGCCTTAGATCTGCCAACAGTCACGTAGCACAAGAGTCTCCCGAGTGGATTCGGATGCATAGATTAGACAGAGCCGCATATCACATCGATGTTCTGTCCCATTGTGACGTGTGCAGAGAAGTTGCCTTTAAAGGGTTAGTTCACCTTTGCAACAGTGCAAAGACGAGGGGGCCGGAACTTTGATGAACACGGGGGGGGGATTTATCAAAACTGGAGGAGATTTGCACGGCAGCCAATCAGCTTCTCGGTCTCATTTTCAAATGTTATATTAACTAACTGAAGAGAGATGATGATTGGTTGCCACGGGCAACTGCTCCCGATTCCATCTGCTCCAGTTTTGATAACCCCCCCCCCCTCCACCACCATTGTGTAGCTTTAGGAATTGCAACACCGGTAGGCCCATTGCAGTGTGCCCTCGGCTTGGCTGAGGTACTAATAGGAGCGATCAGCGCTGTCCTGGTTGCGATCTGGGATGCCGCACATGTTGGGCGCACCCCCAGCATCACTTGAATGAGCGCTCTTCTGCCTGCGTGTGCGCACTCCTGCCCCTGAGCTCAGCCGCTGTGGTGACAGAGGGAGCATACGCAGAGGGAAGAGCGCCCATTCAAGTGGCGCACCCAAAGTACGGGGCGTCCCAGATTACAACCAGGACGGCGCTGATCGCTCCCAGTACTAGTGCTCCAGCCACGACGGGCCTACAGGTGCTGCAATTAAAACTACAAATCTTAAACCTACACAACGAGGGGAATTAATTAAAACTGGAGCAGAGAGAATCTGCAGCAGTTGCCCATGGCAACCAATCAGCTTCCCTGTTAAGTTATACTATGAGAATGAAACCAAAAAGCTGATTGGTTGCCATGGGCAACTGCTCTAGTTTTCTTAAATTCCCCCCAATGTTTGTAAACGTCCTGGTACCCTTGTCTGCACAGGTGAACTAACCCTTGAACTCCGGGGCAAGCTAACTCGGCACTGTAGCTGTTGTAGAACTACAAGTCCCATGAGGCATTGCAAGACTCTAATGGCCACAGGGATGGCTCCCAGAGGCAGAGGGATGATGGAATTTGTAGTTTCAGCTCAGGTGGAGTGCTGAGGTTGCCTACCGCTGCTATAACTGACCACAAATTACTATATACACAATCCCTTAGTAAATATGGCCATAGTGGTAAAGCTGGGGACCGCTTTTATTATCGCCCAGATGGCATGCATTGGTTGGGATCCCCAATACCACCCGACACTTGGCAATGTGCTGCCTCCCAGCTGGGCCTTGTAGTTCCCCAGACATGCAGAGGCCTACACAACGCCCAGCACCCCCCAACCACACACAGGTGAACCACAAAAGCTTTCAAGCCCCACACTCACCCCTTCTGTCTCCCATCCCGGCCAGGCCCGTGTGTCTCTTCTGGCGCACCGTCCAGCGTTCCGGGATCCCCGCACCCCTCCACGGATCAGGCCATTCCCCAGCCAGCCCACCGAGTAACCAGGCACCGCCGCTGATTCCCTCCCGCGGTCAGCCCGCACCGGACCCGCAGCCACCAACTCTCCCACCGCCCCCCTCGGCCCCAGATTACTTCGGAAGCGGAAGAGCCGCCATCTTGCTACACCCCCAGACGGGGCTCAGCCTCCCAGGAGGAGGAAAAGAGGGGGCGTTGCCTCCAGCCGCAAAGCGAACAGACAGGCCGTGGACGGTGGATTGGCCGCTTGAAGGGGCGAAGGGGTGGCGGAGGGGGACCTGCGGAACCGCCCGCGGGCTGCCAGGTGCTCCGCGGGAGGGTGTAGTAAGATGGATAGCCCACTTAGACAATGACCTGACGTGACCCCAGGAGAGAGGGTGTGGCAAGATGGCCGCGTGTCGGTCACAAGGCCGATTGAGGGAACGTCTAGGAGCAGCAAGATGGCGGTGCTTCCGGTTTCCTTATATGGACATATTTGTGTTTATCATCTTGTGGCGAAAAAGAATAAAACAAATCTGGCGGTGAAATTCAGAACTGCTAATCATGGGAGGGTGTTGTATAGGCGAATGGAGCTGTTTTCATGATAACAGCTTGGCACATGTGAGCAGACACAAATCCCCCATTGTGCTGTGCAGAGGTCATCTGGGTACAAGCACACGCATCCTGATAGAAGACAGTCTGTGCTGCCCGGGAGAAACCAGCAGCTGCTCACCATCGACTTCTAGCGACGCGCTAGATAAATAAATGCACCTTGGGGCAACGCTCTGCGACGTGTACTCCGGAATCTGCGCGTTGGGGCGCATATTTGAACAATCTCATTCTGAATCGCAAAGTGCACCAAAAATACAGCGTGCACTTTTTTTTTTGGTGCAACGCCATGCACTTACGTTGTAAAATGCCCAAAACACCCTCGTGTGTGAATAAGCCTTAAAAAAATGGGCAGGGCACGTTTCCGAGGTTATATTTTCTTAGACAGGAAGCCAGCAACAGCCTAGAAAATAGGTCTCCACCACCACGAAACCACATTATACAGCTTAATAAAGCCGTGGTATAGTGTCTGTATGTTTTCTGTGTTTACTACGTGCAGGATGTACAAAATAAACAAATGTTTATCTCTAGGGCCCAGGCATAGGCAACCTTGGCACTCCAGCTGTGGTGAAACTACAAATCGCATGATGCATCTGTCTGGGAGTCATACCTGTGGCTGTCAGAGTCTTGCAATGGCTGTTGGAACTTGTAGTTCAGCTGGAGTGTCAAGGTTGCCTACCCCTAACCTAATATGGGCATGTGGCCATATAAGGTCAGTGACCTCAGCCCAAGCATCCCGCCATTTTTTGGTGGTCAGCTGCGACGTGGGGAATGCCCCGTCCTGCAGTTGATTGGTTGGAAGCCCCCATGCAGCCAGGTGACTCACAAAGTATTGAAATCAGCGTGACAGCCAAGAAAAAGGAGGTTACGGCAATTGCATAGTCTGTGTTTCTTGAATGGATGCAGTACATCCAGCTGCCTGTAACATCTGCTTTTCTCCAGTAGTTCATCTCCACACATTGCAGGCACATCCCATTCACCAAGCTGCGTTCACAGGTGTAGCTCGGTCACATGATGGAGGGAATTTGTAACCTTACATGAAGGAGAGATAGCTCGCAGGCATGACTCATATTACTGCATGCAGCCATTAAAGCCACCGGCAGGCAATACTATCATTCGGATACACGTTGCCAGCAGGTGCTTTTACGTTCTGCGCTGTTGAGCCTGTGGCGTGTACGCACAATTGCCGCTTGTAAAAGGCCACCGCAGGTGAGCAGACTTGGAGTCACAAGTAGAGATCTCACAGCTCAAGTTCCAGAACTGTATAGGAAGCGATTCAACCTGCTGGCACTAAAACCTAGGGCTCATGCACACAGGAACCTAAAATGCTGCATTCAGATCCGAAATGTGTAAAGCTTCCTATGGATCTAACCGCAGGAGTATCGTATACTATGGACCCCTCTGCACAGCTGTGTGTTGAGCAGTATTCCCCTTGTAGCGTTGAGCTGAGTAAGGTTAAAGTAGAACATTTTGTGTCCACGGCCCGACTTTCACTGTATGTTACTCAGTACTAGTCATGTAAGCTGCGGAAAAATTCAGTTCAATTCGGATATTTGTTATTTCGGGATTTGGTTCCGAACGAAATTCGAATTTTCGTTAGTTTCGGATGAGTTTACGAATATTCGTTGCGAATACCACAGAAAACCATCTACAGATATTAATACTAAAGCTGAAGCTCCTAGATCCGAATGGCATCCGGGATCCGAATTTCCGAAATGCATTTGGGAGCTCCAGAAAACAAGACGGGTCTGGGAGCCATATACATATATTACTAACGCTGAGGCTCCCAGACCCGAATGGCATTCGGGAGTCTTGACTTTCCGAATAACATTCTGGAGCTCCAGAAAGCCATATGAGTCTGGGAGCCATATTAAAGCTGAGGCTTCCAGACCTGAATGGCATCCGGGAGCTCTCGAATGTTATTCGGAAAGTCAAGACTCAATTTGGGTTTTGGAGCATCAGTTTTAGTATTATGTATATTAGGGATGCACCGATACCGAGTATTTGTGTGAGTACTCGTACTCGCCCAAATGCTCTGATACCTAGCACGAGTACTTCCTGTATCAGGAAGCCGGGCAGCTCGTCATTACACGCTGCCTGGTTTCCTTATTGGCCGGGAAACTGCTCCATGCTCTCTCTTCACTTGTGATGAGAGAGCATGGAGCCGGCTTCCCTGCAAATCAGGAAGGCGGGTAGCGTGTAATGACGCGCTGCCCGGCTTCCCGATTGGTCAGAAAGCTAGTCAATCCGGGTGCCGTGTAACGACGCAGCGCCCGGCATTCTGATTGGCCGGGAAGCCGGCGTCATGCTCCCTCGTCATCTCATGAATCATAATATTAAGAAACTGACCTAAAATCATTAGTTTGTATTGCTTTAGAAAAAATGTGACCTGGTCCTTTAAGAAAAAGTATTGGTAATTGGTATCGGCGAGTACTTGATCAAAAGTATCGGTACTCGTACTCGGTCTTAAAAAAGTGGTATAGGTGCAGGGGCGTAACTAGAAATCACAGGGCCCCATAGCATAATTTTGTATGGGGCCCCGTGATTTCTAGTTATACCCCTTGCAGAGCCCACTCGAGATCCCACCTGAGGGTGACTCTGCAGAGCCCACCATAGACTCTCTATGGTGGGCTCTGCAGGATCACCCTCAGGTGGGCTAGTCGCACTCCTTACCTCCTCCGTCGCCAGGCCCGCCTCCTTCTTCGTCACCAAGGCCGCCTCCTCCCCTGCTGCCGAGCACGGGCCCGCCTCCTCCTCCACTGCCGGTGACGTCAGAGGCTCGCGACGTTGATAGAACACCGGGTCCAGCCTGCTCCCCCGCTGCTGCTGGCTCTCATTGACTGTGGAGACGAACGCGCCGCTGCACAGATGATCTGAACAGCGGCGTGTTCGTCTTCAGACGCCAGTGAAAGCCACCGGCAGAAGATCCCATAGCGACCCAGGCGGCTCCCACGGCATCTGGCCGGGCCCCACTGTGCTCCGGGCCCCATAGCGACCGCCTGGGTCGCTATGGTGATTGTTACGCCACTGTATCGGTGCATCCCTAATGTATATATAAGTAGTATTCTATAATACGAACGAATATTCGTAGCGGCTACATTGTGACCCATATATACATAAAACCAGGGACGTGCGGTCAGGGAAGGTAGAGCCTCACCTAGTATTATGGAGGAAAAAGCTGTCAGCTTCAAGTCTGAAGCTGACAGCTTTTTCTCCATTCAGAGCGGCTTGTTACAGGTTACACAGCAGGGAAATCCTCCCCGCTCTGTAACCTGTCATGGACGGAGCGCTGCCTGTTAATTACAGGCAGCACTGCATCCGGCTTTTGACAGGTAGTTAGGTTACACAGCAGCGGGCTTCCCCACTGCTTGTGTAACCTAACTTGGTGAGGCAAGAGCTGTCACAACCTCTTCTCTGTGTTAGAGGTGTGAGCTCTGTGGAGGGCTTGGACCAATGGCAAAGCACCATCGGTCCAAGCTGTCCAATCAAAAAAAACAAACAGTGAGGACATCGATCTCGATGCCTCACCAGTGACAAGCAAGTGAGTGACAGGAAGGCTCCTCCCTTCCTTCTCCCCACACAGGTTGGTTACTGAGCTGGGGGCGGGGCTTCGGTGGGACAGGGCAGAACTTCAGCGGGACGGGACAGAGCTTCGGCGGGCTGGGGGATGTCTCACCCAGCACAAAAGGCACTGCACGTCACTGCAAAAAACTAAACCTGCGGCTCCCAGACCCAAATGGCATTAAGGAGCTCACGAATGCAAATTCGGATTCAGACCCATTCGAATGCATTAAACTGATTAACACATCTGATTGGCCAGAAAAGTCACATGTCCGATTTGATTTCGTTTTTGAACGAAATTCGGACGGGATCCGAAATTCAGATTGGGACACATTCGGATGCATTGGGATTCGGAAATTCAGATGTGTCTGAATTTCGGAAAATTCATACGAATTTTGATTCGGAACGAAACGAATCGCACATGTCTACTCAGTACGCATGTAAATGTTTTTGGGAATGTTTACATGTTTATTACGTAAATGGACATGGGCTGCCTCTGCTGTCTAGTGTATGCCTCATTCAGGGCCAAGGGGGAGACGTAAACATAAACAAAGTGTAGGTGGCGGCACGGGCAAAGAATGACTGAAGGTGGAGGTCATTATGCACCTTCGTCATTTATATTTACACCCCCTCCCGCACCCACTAGAAAGCAGCAGCAGAGAATGACCGCAGCTTTCAGTCATTCTAAAGGTGGCCATACACTTTACAACCCTCGCAAGACTTTTGTCTTGCGAGGGTTGTAAAGTAATAAAAAAAACGTATTTTTTGTCCATCTTGGACAGGCAGATCGTACTTGCGATCACTGCAATGAGGGGCGGGCTTCCGATGACTGCAAACGGGCAGTGTGGCAGTTGTCGAACAAGCAGGCCACTAACTCGCCGAGAAGCTTAGGATTCCCGGTGGGTTTTCCAGCCAGCTTGTTCGACGGAAGACGTGCGACCGTACAGTAGAAACGGTCGCATGCCTTCCATACACTTTGCGATTATAGGTGACCGAAATCCAAGGTCACTCAGCACCTGCACCGCCGCTGCTGCCTAACACAGTGTTCACATCTCCCCCTTGTTGCTGAATGAGTAATTCACTATTCAGTGTCATTATGCACCTGAGCTGCAGTCTAATGAATGACTCGTGCAGGGCCAGAAGGGAGATAAACAAAGTATAGACGCAGCAGAATGACCTCGGCCTTCAGCCATTCTTTGCCTGTGCCGCCACCTACACTAATGTCAAGGTCATTCGGTGACGCCGCTGCTGCTTGCACATTGTTGATGTTTACACCTCCCCCTGGCCCTGGATCAGTCATTCACTAGATAGCAGAGGCGGCACAGGAGTAGAATGACCATTCAGAGTGACTAAAGGCCGAGGTTATTCTGCGTCGAGCTGCTGCTTAGTAAATGATTCATGCAGAGCCAGGAGGGAGCTGTAAACATCAACATTGTGTAGACAGCAGTGGTGGCACAGGTGCAGAATAACACCTGCCTTCAGATATTTTGAACGGATGAAAGTCAAGGTCATCCTGTGCCGCCACTGCTGCCTAGTGAATAATAACTCATTCAGAGCCAGGGGGGAGATGTAAACATCATCACTGTGCAGACAGCAGGGCCGGGGGGATATCAAAATTTTATAGGCAGGGCC
>NW_017306589.1:928735-931724 GCF_000935625.1 Nanorana parkeri
AACTTTGTAAAGACATTTGGCCTGGGGGGGATATAATCACTGTTTATGCTGCAAGTCTGGGGGTATATAAACATAAACATGGCGTAGGCAGCAGGGCCGGAGGGGTATAAATATAAACACTGTGTAGGCAGCAGCGGGGATGCAGAATGACCTCAACTTTTAGTCATCCTGAGGGAATGGCTTTGTACATGGTATGCATCTCATCTCCATATGGACATACATGTGCTGTGTTGCACTACAGCCTACTTTTTACTCAGGGATCCTGCGTAAATGATTACATCCGTGTGCGCGAGTCCTGAAGCATCAGGTTGATATTTTTTGGACATATTTTTAGGCTTTGTACAAACGAGGAAATACCTGTAACCCACATCCAGCAGCCATGACGCGTCTGGGGAGAGCTCTGACACTATCAATGGTGTGTCAGCCATCCTCCATACTTTATTATATTATTTGTTGTTTTTTTTTATGGCCTGAAGCTGATGTTTTGCTGCTTGTCTGTACTGAGCCATCTAGCACAGTACCAAAACTTCTACACACCCAGTGCCTGAGAGGAGTCAGAGCACACTAAGGATGCAGGCCAATCACCTGCAATCACCTGCCAATGACCCTTGTGTGGACGAAGCCTTAGGCCCCGTTCACATTGAGCGGTTCGCAAATCGTTTGTCACGCAATTTGCATTTTGCGCGATATCGCGCGATTTGTCGCGCGATATCGCGCAAATGCTTGCATTGAGCAAGCTTGAATCTCAGCTAAATCCGCTCCAAAAAGGGTCCTGCTGTAATGAAGCATGTCCCACGACAGCAGGACCCTTTGCCCTATTGAGAAGCATTGGAGAGCGATATCGCGCTGTAAATTGCCGCGATATCGCGGGAATTACCGCGCGATAAATCGCTCAATGAGAACGGGGCCTTAGGCTGTATTAAAGTGTATCTAAACCCAAAACAAAAATATCATATATGGCAGCGTACCAGTCCTTAGATGTGGTGGCTGCATTTGTTTTCTTATATTCAGGTGACAACGCTCACTCACTGTACTTCGTCTGTGGAAGGTGTTGTCACCCTAGGACAGAAAGTACTTTAGAATTACAGAGCACATCCCCGAGAAGGAAAAAAAAGAAAAATCTTTTTTTTTCCCAAAAGAAAAAGAGAACTGTTGTTGTAACGCCCTAAAAAGTGTTGAGCTGAAGTTGGACTCTAATTTGTTTGCTGCTAACATCTCTATAAAATGACATATCCATCTAAGTTTAACCTGCCAACAGGGTGACAACCCTGCAGTACATTTCACTGCAGAGCCAACATGATTTTCACCCTGAAATGGAAAATTAACAGATCTAATAGAAGCATCAAAAAACAGACTGTAACATATGAAAAGGAATTCATATACAGAATACTATCATTAAAGGTATCAATTCCATACAGTTAACAGAATACAATATTTTAACTATAGGGCACAGAGACAACCCTAGACAGATAGTGCTCAGCTATAGCCCTCAAGGACCAGTAACAGTGAATGGGGGCAATGCTCAAAGCTATAATTTGTTGATGTGTTGTTTGAAAGAATAAGGGAGCGATTTATTTAACTATCGCCCAGTCATATGCAGGGCGAATGCCGTTCGCACGGCATTCCTGCCACTAGATGGGGCCAAGGAGCATAGCAATCCCTATGCTCCTCGGCTCCATCTAGTGGTGCGAAGGCTGTGCAAACGGCTTTCACCTAGCGTATGGCTGGGTGTAAGTTTTATAAATCGGCCCCTAATTGTAAGGGCTCAATAAGGGGCCAATTCCTATGCTCCTTGGCTCCATCTAGTTGTGGGAGGGCTGTGCAAACGACATTCGCCTAGCGCAATGGTTCTCAACCTTTCTAGGGCCGGGACACCTTGGTAAGATTTGCCAAGTTGTGGTGACCCCCAACCGTAAAATTTAGGGATGCACCAATACTAGTATCTGTGTGGGCTCTCAGGAGGCTAGTGGCACTCTCTGGTGGCGTCCAGTGCGGGCTCTGTAGTGCCTAGTTTTGGGCTCTATGGTGATCAGGCATTCACCTCCCCTCACTCCTGCCTGCTCCCCTCTCTCTGATCCTCTCCGGGCCACTGCTGATGCAGCGCCACCTAGGAGAACTGACACTGCCACGCTAGGAGGAGGCTGAGGAGCCTCTTACCTAGAGCAGCACAAGACACGTGGTGACCCCCTCAACTGTGGGTTGCGACCCACTTTTGGGTCCCGACCCACAGGTTGAGAACCACTGGCCTAGCGTATGGCTGGGTGTAAGATTTATAAATCTTCCCCTAATTGTAAGGGCTCATTCACACGGCATGCCCGCCCATGCAGAGACCTGCTCCCGAGAGGGACAGGTGATGTGTGTAATTTGCCTGCAGACTTCTGTACCACCCTATACGAGGACACAGCTGCGTGCTAACCTGAACCTGCACATCCATACAGGTCTGTGTGCCCGCACTTAGACACAGATGAATGTGCAGTTTCGGGTCAGCGTGCCCCATAGGGAGGTACAGGTGGCTGCACACAATTACACGCAGCAGGTTTCTGCGCGGACGTGCACTCCCGTGTGAATGAACCCTTTTGACCAGTAATGAATGACTTACAGCTTTGTGAGCTGACCCATATACTGCCATGTTGGGGTGCAGCTGTGAGAATTTAAACCCTCACGTTCTCAAACAATTCATCCCCACACAGCTACCTCCTCATGTATCACTGGCCACTCCCTTTTAGATTGTAAGCCCTCATCTTGTCTTGAATTGTATTGTGATTGTAATGTCTTCCTTATATTGTAAAGCGCTGCGCAAACTGTTGGCGCTATATAAATCCTGTATAATAATAATAGTAATTGGCAGCCTTTGCAAAGTGATCAATACTAATTATCCCATAGTCTGCGTGTGAATATGCTTTAAAGTTATTCAATGCTCTAACGCTACACGCCTTTATTTCATTTATAAATAACTTCCCCCCGCCCCCGCCTTGCCCGAACCACAGAA
>NW_017306589.1:931967-933013 GCF_000935625.1 Nanorana parkeri
AACCCCCCCCCCCCCCCGGTTTGCACTATAAACATAATTTCAGTGTTGTAATAAACGGGACAAAATTTGCAGAATTAGAATTGTCTGTTTGCACTATAAACAAAATTTGGGTTTTGTAATAAATGGGACAAATATTAACCACTTGCTGATCAGGTGTTACACCCCCTTCCTGTGGCGGCCATTTTTCAGTATTCAGCGCTGCAGTACTTTGACTGACATTTATTCCGTCATGCAACGCTGTACTGAAATTAATTTTATACAATTTTTTGGGACAGATAGAGCTTTCTTTTGGTGGTATTTAATCCCCACTGCAGGGTTTTATTTAAAGTGACATTAAAGTCAAAAAAGTATTTCCCTCCCCCCCATGTTAATGTCAGCACTTACCTTAAATGATGTCTCTTAATCCAATCTTTTTCTTTCCTGATGTTTTCATCTGTCCCTACAGCGGTGCGGCGGCTCTCCGATCCAGCGCTGACTCCTCTGTCCTTGCTGGCACTTCCGATCCAGCGGCGTCTGCAGGCGGGTGCACGCGTCCATAGACTTACCTTGCGTCTCTGCTCGTCTCCCGGCCGAAACGAAGTGCGCATGCGCCCGCCCCAGGATGCTTTACGGTCGCCCGAGCAGTTTCGGATTCTCGGACGGGAGCGTGCGGCGAAGACGGGGTAAGTTTAAACCGCTATTAAATCGGGTTTTTTTTTTATTTTTTAAAACTTTTTGCCTATATCTACTGCTTGCTAGCAGTAGATATAGGCAAAAAAACGGAGGGTTTAGAAACCCTTTAAGAAAACTGTGTTAGCCCCTGTGTGATAGCAATAAAGGTAAGTAAAAAAAAGTAATAAAATAAAAGTAAAAATAAAAATTGATAAAAAGTACAATAATAATACAAATTAAAAAAATTAGTAAAACAAAAATAAGAAATAACAATTAAATAAAAAGTTGAAAAAAAAAAAGTGATTAAAAAAGTGTAAAAAAGTAATAATAAAAAATTAAAACTAACCATGCCGCCCCCTGCCATGTTCCCAGGTGGGGGGGGGGGCTGTTCCGGG
>NW_017306589.1:933311-937453 GCF_000935625.1 Nanorana parkeri
GGTAGATGGGCGCATTGAGAAACCTGGCCTTGGGACAGCAGAGAGAGTAAATCTGGCCCTGTATGTTGGCAAGTATGAGTTTACACAAGTTTTCCTTTCTTTGTTCCTGACTAGTGAAGAGCTCGGGCAGAGATCGGGAAATGTCTCAGTGCCTGTGATTGGCGCTGCGGCGCTGTCAGTTTCCTGGCGGGCACGCGGAGCTGCGAACACGCCCGAGCCCATCACTATTCCTGACAACCAAACAGCTACTGGGGAGGGTGGCCATGCATGGGCAAAGCACAGGCTCCCTTTACCTATAAAGCATATGACTGGGCGATAGTACCTGAAAAGCTTTATTTGCGCCCCTAGACAAAATGAACACTTAACCCTTGCAGTGCGGGAGTAGCCCCACTGCACAGGTACGTTTTTTCTTTGCCCGCAGTTCTTTAATCCCTTTGACATTGCTTTAAAAATGTCTTCCAGTCGCCTGCAGAAACTAGTCAAATGATGAGCATTTCCAAGTAATGAACAACACATCATAGAGAGTCCCAAGTGTTTAGAGAGTTGGAGGAACAAAACTGAGGACCATTGACCTCTGCAATGAAGGAAGGAAGATCCTAGGAGCACATCTTCTACCCACCATGTACCGTCCTCCAGCATTCCATTTTATTTATTTTTTATTGTGCACATTTGTTCCCCAGGGAAGGTCAGAGGGAACGCGTATATAAATAGCTGCAGAAAACACGGTCATAGGTTACTGTGTGCATAGAAACTCCCTGCAGCTGCTTCATAGGGGCAGAAAGAACGGCCACAGCTGCTGGAAATGGCCAATATTGGTGAAAGATCATCGGAGGAAAACTCATATATGGAGAGTTTATCCTTTATGGTTCCCGGAGCTAAATGCTGCAATGTCACGTGTTCTACACCCGCCAACTCCAGTCATTTATTAATCAAAATTCTATGATATTTTCTTGTGCTATTGGAAGCCATTGCCAATTGAGGATACTTATGACTTTGTAATGTCCATAGGTTCCATAGATTTTCTTACCTGATCCCTGCTCCCTCCGACTCCCTCCAAGCTGCTAGACCGGTCCCAACAGCCTCTTCTCCCCTGGGCTACGGCAGTCTACCGGCCACTGATATCATCTTATGTAGGTTCCGTGGACTTGACTTGAGGACACCGAGACATTCCACCAGCTGGAGCCCAAGGTAGAGAGGTGACCACTGACCACCAGGAAGCTGGGATCAGGTAAGTATATCTGCTTTACTCCAGACCCCAAGACAAAACCCAGCACTGTTCTATTAAAGCCCGTCTCTGGGCAAACAAAAAGGTACCCTTGCAGCAGAGGGGTAGACCCATAGGTAGGGTATATTTTGTTTGCCTGAAGATGGGCTTTAATAAAACCGTGCTCTGAAGGTGAAAGAAAATCGTGAATTCTGGGTTATCAGCAGAACAGAAATACATTGGACATTTTCCAGTGGGGACACTATTTCCGATGACCTTCCTCACTTGGAAGGATTTCCTTTCACTTCCTGTTGTAGCTATTGGACAGGAAGTGAGGGTAAATCGCCCCAAATGGGATACATCATTACATACAATGGTAACACTAGTTCTGGTGACCCTGCTGATTTCCCTCACTTTGGTGTCATTTCCTCTCATTTCCTGTTGTGGACAGGAAGTATAATCTCCCCAATGGTATACAAATAGCCAACAAAAGCTGACAGGGGTTACTCTCTCCAAAACGAAAAAAAAAAAGTTTTGGCTTCAGTCCTACTTTAACTCTAAATTGATGACCCGTAATGGGCATTAAAGCGTCGCTTATGGACAATCTTAGTCACTGTAGTTTGTCACCATATCATGGGCACGCACTATTTTAAAGAAGAACTACAGGTTTTAGTGGGGCTACCCCCCCCCCCCCCGCACTGCAAGGGTTACCTGCTTGTTTAGGTCTAGGAGTGAAAATAATGAAGATACACTCACCTGATCCTCGGTCCTGTGGCAGTGAGCGATCACCTTTCTCCCCCTCTTTTCTGACTGTGGCATGTCCCTCAGCCTCCTCACAACTAATGAATTTGCATGAATGTGATGATGTCACAGGTCCTTAGACTGCCAGGAGCTAGGGGAGATGATGCTGCAGGGACTGGTCTGCCAAAAGGTGGGATTGAGGATCAGGTGAGTATTTTTTCTTTATTTGCACCCCTAGACCAAAACGAGCATTTTACCCTAGTAGTGCTGGGGTAGCACCACTGCAAGGGTTCATTTTTCTAAAACCTGGAGTTCCTCTTTAAAGCTTTGCCTGTGGATAATTGTGGGTATCGTCGTTTGTCACCATTTCATGGGCACGCACAATTTTAAGGCTTGGCGTATTTGGTATCTATTTACCTGACCCGACCTCATCTTTTATATTTTACCCCTAGAAATTGAGTAACAAATTGTGTAATTGTGTTTGTGTGCACTATAATAAACTTTTGTACTGTGACCTAAAATATTGCAGCTACCACCACTTTGTTCTCCAGGGTCTCAGATTTCATTAAATATTTAATTTTTTTGGGGTTTGAAGTAATATTCAGGCCTAAAATGTGTATTTTAACATGATAAAAAGGTCCTGCAACAAAGTATTCAATTTACAAGTAACCAACGGGAATAAAAATGATACAATTGTTACAAAGTACAGGATTTGATTGCGTTTGCGTCTTTCCATTAGATAATTCTTGGTTCAGGTCATATTAGCCGGATTGGTTGCCGTGATTGGCTAGCCATAACCGAGTCCGCTTGTTAAATGGTACAAATTGCAGTAGGGGGGTTACACATTGCAATCTTGTATCCCCCGGGATAGAATACGGCCGCTCTTTCGGCATTGCGTGAAGGAACTATGTTTCCATGAAAGAATATTTGAACGCTGGCGTCATACATTCCAGGGTCAGACACACGGAGGAAAGTTGCAGTGCCAGTAAAACAAGGTGTGCCGCCTTCTATGCAGCGTCCGCACCTCACCCATTGACTGGGAGGGAAGAACTAAACTAACAGCAGAGATGGATTTTTCCATCAGGGAGACGTTCATATCCTATAAGTCACTTCTACTGTAAAACACATAATAGAGCTCGTTGGGATCAGGAGCAGGATGTGGCCTGGAGTTCTCAGGAGTTCCATGGGTTGCATTGACTGAGAATGGGGAGAGTTCTTTAAGAAATCTGATCCAAAAGCAGAGGTGTTTTTATCAGATTAATAGTTAAAATGTAACTGCAATAAAATAGTTAAAATTTAACAAAACCCAAATAAAAAAAAAATAGAGTTTCCATTATAAACCCAAAGCCAAGATTTTTTTTTGTTATCAGTGACCAATCAGATAAATAGTTAAAATGTCACTAAAATAAAATAGTTAAAATGTAACTGAAGCCAAATAAAAAAAATAAATAGAATTTCCATTACCATATCCGTGGCCATAGTTGCCCCCCATCCCGACACAGGAAGCCACAGGACCCATAGACATCAATGGTTGTATGACGGGTATACTCCGGTACTTTTGTAAACTCGGGCATGCGTGTGAACATTTGCCCTGAATGCAGACATGCGTTCGGGGCATATGTTTGTACTCATCTGCAGAATTACAAAAGCCCCGGTGCATATCCAACGTACAGCCATTCATGTCTGTGGGTCCTGTGGCTTCCTGTGCAGGGAAATACCAATATTAGATGTACGGCCCCATGTGTCCATGTGACCAATGCCTTAGAATCTTGGTGCTGGACGCCGGCAGGGAGAGGAAGGGGCGTTCACCTGGTGGGATAAGGTATGCCGCTGGGTCCCCTCCTCTCTCTCCTGCAACTGTCAGGCTCTCGGTCCATGACGGAGTGCCCGACTTTTTCAGAGGGGGTGACACCAAAATTACTGTCAGATCGAGGAATCACCGCTGTTTACATTGTATTCTGACCTGTCAGAATACCCGATCAGAGCAGGCAGCTCATTGGCTGCCGGCTCTGATCATACAAACATTTTCCTCCCTCGATCCTCTGAAAGGGGAGCCGACAGCCCCACACACTGTGCACATTTCAGCCGGTACATTAAAACCTGGCCGAAATTCGTCCAGTGTATGGGCACCTTAAAGGTGATATTGATTGATAATATCATAATAAATTGATGAATAGTTTACAAAAAATGGTGCTCC
>NW_017306589.1:937478-948973 GCF_000935625.1 Nanorana parkeri
GACTTCAGCTGTGTGAAAAGCATCCATGTATGATCAGGCATTCATAGTGAACAGGAATTTGCTTTTCATATAGCTGCATCACTGAAGTGAATATTCGCAGATTTTGCAGTGAAGATTCTGAACTCCTTTAGTAAATCAGTCTCGTTGTTTTGGACATCAATTGGTGCTATCATTTTTTTTCTCCTTCAGTTTTCAAGCTTTCTCCTTTTTCATATTTTTTTGTTTGGACATTTCTGCTCCAATGTCAAAAAAGAGCTGTGTGGATGTATTATCAGCCGGTCATGTGACCACTGCCAAGGTGGTGGTCATGTGGTCTCAGCTGATGGAGCTTAGGGGAGGTTGTTGTTCAGGCAGAGCAACCCAGAGAGGGGATTTGCCTTAGCAATTCATTTATCCTTTGAAAGTGACCACATGATCAATGTCTTGACAATGACCATAAGACCAATGCCTTGACGGTGACCACAAGATCGATGCCTTGATGGTGACCACATAACCAATGCCTGGAGAGTGAACACATGACTGATTCCTTGACAGTGGCCACATGACCGATGACTTGACAGTGACTATTTGACCAATGCCTAGACAAGTACCACATGACTAATACCTTGATAGTGACCACATTACCGATGCATTAACAGTGACCACCAGACCAATGCCTCGATGTTGACCACATGGCCAATGCCTTGACAGTGACCATATGACCAATGTTTTGATGGTGACCACATGACCAATACCTTGACAGTGACCACATGACCAATACCTTGACAGTGACCACAAGACTGATGCCTTGGTGGTGAACACATGACTGATGCCTTGATGGTGGCCCCAAGACTGATGCCTTGACGGTGACTATAGGACTAATGCCTTGACAGTGAACACATGACCGATGCCTTGACGGTGGTCATGTGACCAGGACCATGCACATTCTGTAACAATCCCAAACACGGTCTTAATTCTCAGCACGGTATGTCAGCATTGCCATATCTGCCTGCGATCTTGCTGCTTCTGATACAGAGGGTGAGATGAGTCACTGACACGAGAAGAGAGAAGGAAGAAAATTGTTTATTCAGTAAAAACAAGTTTGGCAATACGGCTCCTGTGATAGCGTGCAACCGCCTGGCCACCGCATACAGGAAGTTACACTATTGAATCAAAGCCAAACTACAATGGGAGGTTTAAAGTGAACCTGTCATGAAACACAGAGCCTGCCTTTGCTGACTTCTTGCTGAAAACGCTGCTTGACCTACAGAATGTCAGAAGTCCTTATCGGCAAAAGCGTTCCAGGTCAGTGACTAGGGCAAGAGGGTTAATATGACAGCCAGGAAATAAGCATCTTCATGTCTCTGTATTATAAACAATTATATATTTTTTTCAGTTCTTAGGAATGGAAAATTGCTGCATCGGCTGAGCTCATGCAGCTTCTTTGCAGCCACTTCTATATGCACCTCTAAGGGCGGGTTTCCCGATGGTGCCACTTGTAGTTTCCATCAGAATACTGTGCGACAGGGTGACAACACAGGAGTACAATGGGGAAACGGGAATAGAGCATTGTCACCCGATAACAGGAAGTACCTGAACAAATATTCCTAGCATGGCAGAATCACCAGGTATTATTTTAATAAAAGGTAAGTCAGTTTAAAGATAGTGAAAGTTTTCTATCCCTATATGAGCTCTTAGTCATTAGGTATACATGAACTTTAAAATATGACAAAGGATTCCAAGAGCGCCACGGGCGCTGAGAGACTGCACGGCAATGATCGTCTCCTGTCATGAACCGGTATCTGGATGACACCCCAGGAAAGTGCGCTTTTAACAAGTCATTGATAGCAAGAGTTCCCTTTAAGGCTTTGTTGCTACTATACAAAATGATCGGTCCGCCCAAAACAGCCCTCCAGCTACAAATACCATCATGCCTCTGCCTCGGAGAGTCATGCTGTCAGAGTCTTGCAACGCCATATGGGACTTGTAGTTCCACAGCAGCTGGAGGGCCTGAGTTTACCTACCCCTGTTTTAAAGGAAAACTATAGTGTATCCAGAAGCGTCACCATGCCCGGGTGTCACCTTGTGCAGCTCCCGGGTGTCACGTCACTGCTCATGCTGGTTGCACCATTACACACATGCGTGTAATGCGCACTTACCTGCAGGTGGCCATCTTGGTGATGACGCCGGCAAACAGAGGAGGGGGACATTCATCCGGTGGGATAAGATATGCCGCCAGGTCCCCTCCTCTCTCGTGCAGCTGTCGGGCTCTCGGTCCATGACCGAGTGCCTGTTTCTTCAGAAGGAGTGACACGAATATGACTGTCGGTCATTTTGGTGTCACCCCCTCTGATGGTGTCACCTGCTGGGGGCTGCAACCCCCCTTGCTTTCAATCAATGTGAGAAGAGCAGAAGAGCACCGTCACTGTGCAGTAGGACTAAATGAAAAGCAGAGAACGCATATGTAATGAGCAATAACGCTGCCTACACATACCTATGGATATACTAACTACAGATATGTAAAGATTTATTTAAAAGAAAAAAAAACACACATACTGATAATGTTATTTACATAGGACATCCCCATTAAATTATATTTAAAAATGTAAAAAAAGACAATAGAGTTTATTTAGAGCATGGCAGACCATTGCAGAAGAGACCCTGAGATCCTCACAGCACAAATGAGTTGCAGTGAGCTTGAAATGACACACAGGAGCTCTGCACGGCAATGGCGCCATCTAGTGGCCACACAGGAGATTGCATTTCCCCTGGCACTGCATTGTCTGCATTCCTTGTGCAGGGTATGCGACTCTGACCTCATTCATAACAATCTACATAAAATGTGTGATGGTACGAACAGTTCTAAAGATGGATGTGAAGTTATTTATAAGGGTGCTGAGCAGGCTTCAATAAAGTATATTTTAAGCCAAACATTGTTTTATAATTTTGGAGTAAGACTAGGGATGAGCTCTGATTCTAAGTAACTAAGAAGTGCCCTTGGACCACCCGCCTGATCAGCTGCGGGCTGGGGCATTCCCTGCTGCGCAGCTGAACATAAAATAAGGGAGGGGATGTTTTGCTGACATCATAGACCTTATATGGCTGCAAAGCCATAAAGCATCACCCTATACGTCCCCTCCGCTCTTTAAAAGACCTCCTGCTTTCCAGCTTCCTCATTAACTCCTCCCATGCTCGCCTCCAGGACTTCACTAGAGTCTCTCCCATCCTATGGAACTCTCTACCCCAACCTGACTGCCTTTAGGCGATCCCTTAAGACTCGTCTCTTCAGGGAAGCCGATCGCACCTCAACCTAACTACTGAACTATCACTTTCTCAAACAATGCATCCCCACACAGCTACCTCCTCATGTATCACTGGCCCCTCCCCTTTTAGATTGAAAGCCCTCACGGGCAGGGCCCTCCATCTTGTCTTGAATTGTACTATGATTGTAATGTCTTTCTTATACTGTAAAGCGCTGCGCAAACTGTTGGCGCTATATAAATCCTGTATAATATTAATAGCCATATTGGGTCAATTCCCTGGTTGGGGCGGCAGCGGAAGGAGAATCCTCCTTCAGTGCTGGCATTATTGACCTTATATGAGGGCATGGTCATATTGGGTCAATGTCATTGGCCAAATATAGGCATGTGGCCTTATAAGGTCAATGACATCATGGCATCCTGCCCCTTTGCTTACATGCAGCTGCAAGTAGGGAAGTCCCTGGTTGGGGCGGCAGCGGAAGGAGCTTCCTCCTTCAGTGCTGACATCATTGACCTTATATGGCGGCATGGCCATATTGGGTCAATGTCATTAACCAAATATAGACATGTGGCCATACAAGGTCAATCACATCGCTATATCCCGCCCCTTTGCTTATGTGCACCTGCAAGTGGGGAGTTCCCCCGGTTGGGCGGCAGCGGAAGGAGCTTCCTTCGTCAGTCCAAACCTGAGATCATCGCTAGTTAAGACCTTACTTGTACTCGCCCAAATGCTCCGATGTGATGAGGGAGCATGGAGCCGGCTTCCCGGCCAATCAGGAAACCGGGCAGTGTGTAATGACTCACTGTCGGCTTCCCGATTCGGGAAGCTGGCCAATCAGAAAGCCAGGCGCTGTGTAATAACGCGGCGCCCGGCTTTCTGATTGGCTGGCACCTCATGATGGGGGGAGCATGGAGCCGGCTTCCCAGCCAATCAGGAACCAGGCGCCACGTAATTACACGGCGCCCAGCTTTCTGATTGGCCAGAAAGCTGGCTCCATGTTTTCTCATCACCTAGTGACAATAAGCATGGAGATGACATTCCCTGCAAATCAGGAAGCCAGGTGGCGAGTTATTACACGCCGCCTGGCTGCCTTAATGGGACTTCCACTATCGGTAACGGCGAGTACCGAAAAAAAATATATATCGGTATACTGAAAAACCGGTATCGGTGCACCCCTAATTTCCAACCCTTTCACATTCTATCCAAAACTTTAAAAAAAAGTTGAAAAGTATTTTCAGGGCCCATGCACACTTGCGGTGTGTTAATGTGCATTGATTATGAAATATCTGCTAACACAACAGATAAAAAAATGCATGGACCCTTTGTTCATGGCAAGGCAGAGCAAGAAGAGGCTGTGGAGGCTGGTCTAGCGGCAGAGCAGCATTTTCGCCTCCTAGACAAATTGAGCTGTTAACCCTTGCAGTCTGGGGGTAGCCCCATTGTAAGGATTAATTTTTTAAAACGCTGGAGTTCCTCTTTAACCACTTCCCGTCTGCTGAACGTTGAAAAAAGGCCGGACGGGAGTCTTCTGGATGCAGGTGGGCCCATGAGCGGGAAACCGCCAGATTTTTAAACAGCCAGCGATGGCTGCTTACATACAAGCGGTCTGGCCTCTGTAAAAACACCCGATCGCTTGTATGCTGCATGTCTCTGTGGCCCCCCCCTACTTACCTCTTCTCGTGGTCGCAGTCCCCGCAATCCCGGGCGTCCGATCCGGGATGGGCGATGTGGCTTCGTGCACAGAGAACGAAGAGAGTTCAGTACATGATCTCCCTCCACTCTCTGAATGCAGGAAGTGATGTATATTACATCACTTCCGCATTCCTCTGTCACTCTCTGGTACAGGAACTGAAGAGAAGCTGATGAAACAGGTCTCTGGGGGTCCCTAGGTGACATTAGGGGTCTTAGAGACCCCTGATGTCTCCATAAAGGGGACCTGTCACTGTAATTTGATATCACATAGGGGGATTCTTATTCCCCTATGTGAAACCAATAAAGTTAAGTGTAAAAAAAAAAAGTAACAAAAAAAATTGGTCACAATATAAATAAAAGTTACACAAAAAACAAAACCCACAAAAATGTTTAAAGTCCTCCACCCCCACATAGATGCGCAAAAATGCATTAGGTGCACCTACACGCAAAAACGACGATTGCGCCAATTACGCAGCACATGTTACATATCGCCACCAACGTTGCAGTGAGAGCAATAATTCTAGGGCCATCAATCACTGATAACACTAAACTGATGAGCGGTAAAATCTTTTAAATCGTCGCCTATGGTCAATTTTGGCTATAGTAGTATTTCGCGATTTCTCGGGGGCGTGCGCAATTTTAAGGCTTGATACGTTTGGTGTCTATTTACCCGTCGTGACCCCGTCTTTTATATTTTACCAAAAAATTGGGTAATAATAAATGTTTAATAACATAATGTAGGGAAAATAGTTTATTTTTTTATATTCTGTACTTTTTTAGTTATATATTAAAAAATAAAACCCCCAGTGCTGATTAAATACCACCAAAAGAAAGATCTGTGTCCCCGAAAAATTGTATAAAATGAATTTCAGTACAGCGTTGTATGACGGAATAAACGTCAGTCAAAGTACTTCAGCACTCAATACTGAAAAATGGCCGGGACAGGAAGGGGGTGTAACACCGCGGTCATCAAGCAGTTAAGTGGCTGATTTATAAATGTTCCGCCAGGCATATAGCTGGCTGATTGCCATTAGTACAGTGTTAGTGCCACTAGATGGCGCTAAGGAGTATAGGAAATTCCAGCTTTAATCAGCGCCATCTGCTGGCACAAGCTATGTATGACCAGCACCCACCCAGGCTATGTACTGGAGAGAACATTTACTGTATACATCAGCCTGTGATCAGTAGACACAATTTGTAATACTATTTCTATGTTTTTATTGCTTGTTTCTCCCTTTTACAGAATCCGGAACCAAAACTAAACTGAACATTCGGCTTTTTCACATATATCTACACCCATTATCCTCCTGTAGCGATAAAGGGACCTGAACGTGTTATAAATAATCACAGAGGACGCCAGGATCTTCTCCATCTTTATCAGAGGAGGAACCCTACATTGCTACATCTTTTCTGCTCAGCGACACATGGTTACAGCCGGTCAGTCCCCCGGAATTGTATCGGGTGGTGTCACTCTGTGATTTCCTTCTATTACAGGGGTGGGAAACCTCGGCACTCCAAATCCCATGAGGCATTGCAAGACTCTGACAGCCACAGGCATGACTCCCCAAGGCAGAGGTATGATGGGATTTGTCATTTCAACATAGCCAGGGCCGGATTTCCCGCAAGGCCACTGAGGCCTGGCCACGGGGCGACAGGGGTGTGGTATCTCCCTACGCTCAGGACATGTAGTTGTTTTCTACATTTAGTCCTGCTTTGGGCCAGCAGGGCTAACTGTACAGCGGGGAGCAGCTCCGTCGCTTACAAGTGATCTCAGTGATGTCCCCGAGATCACTCGTACCGCTTCCCCGCCTTTTGGCTAAGATCAAGTCTAGTATCTGTCCTTATCAGTTTCCGGTGGGGAAAAGAACCGTCCTGACGAGGGAATGGTTACTTAGTCCTCACTGGAGTGAAGGTGGGTGTTTGAGGCGGCTCCTCTTTGAGAGGGGGGGGGGTTCCTCGGCACTTATGATACTGATGGGGATGGGTGCTTGCTCTGTCAAGAGGGTTCGGGAGGGGCAGACAGGGCCGGTGCTGCCACTAGGCAGCCGCCTAGGGCGCACTGCTGCCAAAGGTACAGCCTCGAACACTCACCCCCTCCACGGCGCCCCTCGTCTATGTCAAAAGCCAATAGCAGGCTGGCTATTGTACCCGCCCACTGAGCAGAATTGAGAGACGACTTTCTCTCTCTCAAGTCCGCTCAGTGGGGGGGTTTCAATAGCAAGCCTGCTATTGCCTATTTCAAAAATAGCCAATAGCAGTCTAGATATTGCACAAAGTAGCCTAGCACCAGCCCTGGGCGCAGAGGCCCGCAGTGCTGTGTCCCACACTTAGGTGTGGGACCCCACAAGTGACTCACCTGCACTAGGTCACGGCCCCAAAAGCATTTTCTGCAGCACGTCTCTTGGGCAAGCCTTCTGGCTAACCCGGGCAATTTTTATACCTTGGCCGGAAAGGCCTGCCAGGTTTGTGCACCGGCACTTATTTACGCACACTTTTACGCACGACTGCACGTTTTTTGCCTCCAGATGACGGAGGGTGCAGGTACATTCGGGTGCCCGTCCTGATGTTAGGGGGGGAGGTTCTACGGTCTACACATGGGCTTCTCTGCCTTCCCCCACTTGGGGGGTCTCCCTTACCTAGTACTTGAGGGTCCTGTTTCAACAGAACCGAGGATCTGGGTCTGCCGGCCTTCAGGTAGGTGGACCCAAGTCTTCCTTGCCCCTGTCAGAAGCCTTGCGCCCCAGGAGGGGTTAGGGATTATTGAGGCCCTTCCTCTTCAGGAGGAGGACCACAGCACCCTCGTGCACTTTTTTTGTGGGTTGTGATTTCACGATTCACATTTTTTGTTCACATGGAAGTCGTATTTGATGCACACACCGCGGACTTAAAAAAAAACACTTGTATGCAGCCTGCAGGTCCGTCCTCCCCCCACCAGCTACCTATCCCTGCAGGCCGGAGATCCTCTCTTCAGGATGGAGAGCGGGGAGCAGAGCGGAGAATGTCCGTTCTATGTAAACAGTGAGAGGGGAGAGCTGCACCCCCAGCCTTCCCCTCTCAGCTGTCACAGTGTAGCCAGCACAATGCTGCGCTAGAACTCCTGTATTGGAGGTGACAGGTTCAATAAAGAGAACCTGTCACCACCAAATACTATCACACAGGGGCTTGTTAGCTGCTGTGTGATAGCAATTAGACATGTGCACCGGCAAAAAAATTATTTTCGTTTTGATTCAGATTTTGTGATATTTCGTTTTTCGGGTCCGAAAGTCAATTCGTTTCGGGATTCGGACGAAATTCATTAGCGGTAGTCCCTATGAATTTTCGTTTCAGTAAAGTGACATTAAAAAAAAAAATTTTAATGTCACTTTGCTGCAACGAAAATTCGTCCACAAACGAAAACGCGTACAGACTACCGCTAACGAATTTCGTTTTCGGAAATTGAAAGTTTCGGAAGTTTTCACTCGTCATTTCTGTTATTCGGAGATTTCGGATACCTCCGAATAACGAAAATTCGGCCGAAAAACGAATTTTTCCAAAACGAATCGCACGTCTAATAGCAAAGGTAAGTGAAAAAAATAACATGAAAAAAAATTTGATAAGAAAAACAAATTATAAAAAATAAAGAAAAATTTAAAAATAAGAAGTTAAAAAAATATACAAATTACATTTCGGAGCAGCTTGCTTTGCAACAAAAATTAGCAATGCACCTGGTGCACGGTAACGCACGGTGTTGCATACAATAGCGTGCATGTCATTATTGCAATGCTATGGTGCAAATCGGCCTGCAAAGTGGAATTTCCTTTGAGGCCCGAAACTGTGCCTGTCAACCAATCAGCTTCCATGTTCAGATTGTTCGGTTGAGGTTTGAAAATGAAAGCTGGAAGCTGACTGGTGGCCGTGCAGCTCCACACTGTGTCTGCTCCGGTCCTGGGTGACACCGCCGACATTGTGAGCTCTCCGGGTCAGAGGCACGGAGCAGGTCAGACAATGGCAGCCTCCGCTAAGAGTATCTCTCTTCATTATGAGCGGCGGCAGGATCTGCACTGGGAGAAGTAGAGGCCACTCCCCCATCTCATCGGAGGAGGGGGGAGGGGAGGAAGTGACGATCCGTGCACAGGACGAGGCGGGCCGCGATCAGAAGCTTTGTGCATCGCTCTGACATCCAAAGAGCCATCGGAGCGCCGAGCGAGCGCCGTGTGATTGACAGGTGCGGAGAGTGCGGGTGAGTACAAATGCGGAACACCTTTCCCGCACACACACATTGATCGCACCCTTCCCCCACCCCGAGCACACTGCACCCCTCCCCCCACACCCTCTGCATGTCACCAGACACTCCTCTCCCAATTCATTTCCTAAACTCATCGCCTGCAACATTCACCGGAGGAACTCATCTCTGCAACATTCACCGGAGGAACTCATCACCTGCAACATTCACCGGAGGAACTCATCACCTGCAACATTCACCGGAGGAACTCATCACCTGCAACATTCACCGGAGGAACTCATCACCTGCAACATTCACCGGAGGAACTCATCACTGCAACATTCACCGGAGGAACTCATCACTGCAACATTCACCGGAGGAACTCATCGCCTGCAACATTCACCGGAGGAACTCATCGCCTGCAACATTCACCGGAGGAACTCATCACTGCAACATTCACCGGAGGAACTCATCACTGCAACATTCACCGGAGGAACTCATCACTGCAACATTCGCCAGAGGAACTCATCACTGCAACGTGCATCAGAGGAACTCATCGCCTGCAACATTCACCGGAGGAACTCATCACCTGCAACATTCACTGGAGCTAAAGAGGAACTCATTGCTGCAACATTCACCGGAGCTAAAGCGGAACTCATCTCTGCAACATTCACCGGAGCTAAAGAACTCATCTCTGGAACATTCACTGGAGCTAAACAAGAACTCATCTCTGCAACATTCACTGGAACTTATCTCTGCAACATTCACCAGAGCTACAGAAAACCTCATCACCTGCAACATTCACCGGAGCCTGCAACATTCACTGGAGCTACAGAGTACCTCATTACCTGCAACATTCCGGAGCTACAGAGGAGCTCATCACCTGCAACATTCACCGGAGCTAAAGAGGAGCTCATCAGCTGCAACATTCACCGGAGCTAAAGAACTTATCTCTGCAACATTCACCGGAGCTACAGAAGACCTCATCAGCTGCAACATTCACCGGAGCTATCGAGGAACTTTTTGCCTGCAACATTCACTGGAGCTACAGAGTACCTCATCACCTGCAACATTCACCGGAGCTACAGAGGACCTCATCACCTGCAACATTCACCGGAGCTACAGAGGACCTCATCACCTGCAACATTCACCGGAGCTACAGAGGACCTCATCCCCTGCAACATTCACCGGAGCTACAGAGGACCTGATCACCTGCAACATTCACCGGAGCTACAGAGGACCTGATCACCTGCAACATTCACCGGAGCTACAGAGGACCTCATCACCTGCAACATTCACCGGAGCTACAGAGGACCTCATCACCTGCAACATTCACCGGAGCTACAGAGGACCTCATCCCCTGCAACATTCACTGGAGCAAAGAATAACTAATCGCTGGCAACATTCACCGGAGCTAAAGAAGAACTAATTTCTACAACATTCACCATAGCTAAGGAGGAACTCATCACCTTCAACATTCACTGGAGCGAAAAAAAGAACTAATCACCTGCTACATTCAACGGAGCTAAGGAGGAACTCTTTGCCTGCAACATTCACCGGAGCAAAAAATAACTCATCAATGGCAACATTCACAAGCTAAAGAAAAACTCATCACCTTCAACATTCACCGGAGCTAAAGAGGAGCTCATCTCTGCAACATTCACCATAGATGAGGAGCTTATCACCTGCAACATTCACCATAGATGAGGAGGAGCTTATCACCTGCAACATTCACCGCAGCTACAGAGGACCTCATTGCCTGCAACATTCACCCGAGCTAAAGAATCATCTGCAACATTCCCCATAAATGAGGAGGAGCTTATCTCCTGCAACATTCACTGGAGCTGCAGAGGCCCTCATCACCTGCAACATTCACCATAGATGAGGAGGAGCTTATCACCTGCAACATTCACCGGTGCTAAGGAGGAACTCTACTGCCCAGCAAAACGTTTCTATGGCCCCTGGGGGCGGAGCTCTTCTGCTCTTCAGATGTCTCTGATCTCCCGTCATGTCTCTGTTTGGAGGAGATGATTTGCGGGGGAGGACATCATTCCGCTCTCATTGGCCGAGCTCACACTATACAATCTGATTGTACAACCGCCAACCACACTCCGTACATTCCACAGCTGGCGGGATCTCACTTCCTTCATCACTCTTATTTCTACAACTCGCTGTGCAGCAGAATCCGGAGCAGCACAAGGAGTCAATCAGTTATGCTGCAGTGGTCCTGTGCTAACAAGGATCATGCTGTTAGGAGGAGAGAGCAGAGAGATGAGCTCATCCGTCTGCTTCTTCTCTTTTCACTGCCCAGTCACAGGCTGGGGGATCCCCTGGATGCTATCTGCTTGTGTGCGGGGGGGGG
>NW_017306589.1:949080-971932 GCF_000935625.1 Nanorana parkeri
AGGAATCTGTGTCCCCATTAGGGAGATTCACCCTCTCGATTTGTCCTGGTGACCATTATCACTGAAAGTGAAAGAAAATCCTACATTTTGGGTTGTCACCAAACCAGGAATAGATGGGAAATCTTCCAATGGGGACCCTACTTCAGGGATTGCCCTCTCTTTGGAGGGATTTGCACTCACTTCCTGCTGTACTATCCGGACAGGAAGTAAAAGGAAATCTTCCTAATGAAGACACTAGTTCTGTTGACCACCAGGAATTTCCTCCCATTTCCTGTTGTGGCTGTTGGACCGGAAGTAAAGACACTAGTTCTGTTGACCACCAGGAATTTCCTCCCATTTCCTGTTGTGGCTGTTGGACCGGAAGTAAAGACACTAGTTCTGTTGACCACCAGGAATTTCCTCCCATTTCCTGTTGTGGCTGTTGGACCGGAAGTAAAGTGTGAAAATCCTCCAATGGGGACACTACTTCTGGTGACCGTGCTGACCACCGGGGATAGCCTTACTTTGGAGGGATTTCCTCTCACTTCCTGTTGTGTGTATCAGACAAGAAGTAAAGGGAATAGGGACACGAGTTCTGGTCACCCTGCTGACCACCAGGGATTCCCTTACTTTGGAGGGATTTCCTCTCACTTCCTGTTGTGGCTGTCAGACAGGAAGTAAAGAAAGGGTGTTATGGAGGGGCAGGAGAGATGGATATGTGGCCCTCACCTTTCTTGTCTCTCGGCAGGTAAATATGAGCACGGGCAGGTCAGACACGAGCTCGAAGCGGAAGAGGTCGACGCCTCAAAAGTTCAGAAGCCGAAAACTCTTTGCTTCTTCCAGACATGACATTTTAGAGGTAAGCCGCTGCCGTGTCCAGGACCCGTCCACACGCATGTTGAGTTGGTGTCTCTGACGGGTGATCGCAGTTTGCGTACCATAAACATCCGCCATCTTGTGTGGTAATGGCTGTGGGCGCAGAACCTGGGGAGGCTCACCTTAAGATTCCCGCCTTTACCATTGTGACCTGTTGATGTTTATATATTACTCGTAACCAGGGATGAGATTCCAGTCTGCGGCCATGTAGAGTTCAACCAGTTCGCAGTTTTCTGAACGGGTCTACTAAATGGCCGATTCACCCGCCCGCTGAACCTCCGGCCGCTGCACCTGGAAGACATCCATTTAGTGGTGCCTCTTAATGACAACTTTCAGTTTGTTAGTTGCTGGTGACCTCCTGTGTCCTAGCAACCCATGATGCTGTGTAGGCTGCTTGCCTGCATCCTAGCAACCAGTGACATCATTGGTTTCTAGGAACAAACGTAGAGTTTCCTTGTCGCACTCCTTACCGGAAAACCCCATGAGGGGGGGAGCTCGTTATGACTGTGGATGGCGCCGCCAGATAATGTAGGTGAATGGATGTCACCGGCACTCCAAGAGTATTGTAGTCCAAAGCATTCGTTTATTGAGCGTCATGTCATCAGAACTATGAAGTTTCAGTAAACGAATGCTATGGACTTCTAAGATGCTGGTGACATCCATTCACCATTATTGGTTTCCAGGACGCAGGCAGCCGGCCTGCACAGTCTGCCAGGATAAAGGCAGCCACCAGCATCCTAGCAACCAGTGACATCATTGGTTTCTAGGACACAGGCAGCCAGTCTGCCAGGATGAAGGCAGCCACCAGTATCCTAGCAACCAGTGACATCATTGGTTTCTAGGACACAGGCTGCCAGGATGAAGGCAGCCACCAGTATCCTAGCAACCAGTGACATCATTGGTTTCTAGGACACAGGCTGCCAGGATGAAGGCAGCCACCAGCATCCTAGCAACCAGTGACAATGTGCAAAAAAAGGGGGTCTCCCTTTAAAATCTAGATCGGACCCTTATGCTAGATAGGGGTCTAATATGGATTCTATTGGGGGGAACTCAGCGCAAAAAAAAAAGGTGTGGGGTTCCCCATAAAAATCAAACCGGACCTTTGTCCTTGTTGAGGATCTGCCGTGGATTTTAAAGCTAAACTCTGGGAATAAATTATTATGTATACTTGCATTGGTCCAGCTTGGCCCTGTGTAAGTATGCACATGCCGTACCTGGTGGGCCCCTTAGGGATCTTGTAAAGCACTTTAGTCCCTGGAGCTCACACAGTACATTATAGTGATCTTCCGGGTCCTGTATGCCGCTGTGCTGAGTGACTTCCTCTGCTGCGAAAACATAGCGGGGTCACTCGATTGGCACAGCGGCCATTCAGAGAACATCTACTATTTCTGTCAATGAAAACCAGCTGTTCTCTGATTGAACGATCCACCACTCGTCCAATCAGAGAGCTATTATTTTTATCAATGAATATATGGCGCTCTCTGATTGGACGTGAGTTGGTAATGTCGCAATCCACCCCTCATCCATTCAAGAGAACGCCATATATGAATTGATAAAAATGTCTGGAGTTTTTTGAATGGCCGCTGTGCCGAGTGAGTGGCCGCATTGTGTTTTCAGAGCAGAGAGGAAGTCGCTCAGCACAGTGGGGTACAGGCCCTCAAAGATCGCTGTAAAGTACTGTACTGGCTCCGGCTACTACAGTGCTTTACAGGATCCCCATGGGCCAACCAGGTACGGTATATCCATACTTTGGGCCAAGCTGGACCAATGTAATTATGCATGATAATTTTTAGGGATGCGCCGATACAGTTTTTTCGGTTACGCGTACCGATACTTTGCTTTTGGTACCCGCTGATACCGAGTACTGATAGCGGTGCTTCTGCTGGCATGGAGCAGGCTTCCCAGGCAATCAGGAAGTGGGGCGGTGGGTAATGACGTACCGCCCGCCTTCCTGATTGTCCAGCAAGCCGGCTCCATGTTGTTTGGCCGGCTTGATTGTGATTGGCCGGGAAACCGGCTTCCCAGCCAAACAGCATCAAGCCGGCTTCCTGGCCACTCAGGAAGCCCGGCGGCGAGTAATGACCTGCCTTCCGGCTTCCTGATTGGCTAGGAAGCCGGCACAATGCTAATTGGCTGGAAAGCCGGCTTCCCGGGCAATCAGCATGGAGCCGGCTTCCCTGCCAATCAGGGAGGCGGGTCATTACTCACCCTCACTCTGAACACTCCATGTTCCCCTACGGCAAGATTTCCTCTGACCAGAAGTTCCGGTATCGTGGAAGGTATCAGAGCATTTGGGCAAGTACGAGTACTCGGCCAAATACTCGGTATTGGCACAGATACCGATACTAGTATCGGTATCGGTGCATCTCAAATAATTTTATACCAGGAGTTCAGCTTTAAGGGGGACCTGACGCAAAATAGGGGTCCCTCCCAAAATCCATAGCAGACCCTGATCTCAGCACATTTGTATTCTTGCATGGGTTCCCCCTGTAAAATCCATACTAGACCCCCAATCTAGGATAAGGTGTCTCCTCGCCTTACAGGGTTCCATTGGGGACACCTTTGCATGCGCACTTCCACAGACACTACATACGCCTCCTCCTCTTCCTGTTTGCATCTATGGGGTGTAAAGCCGCTTCCCTACTCCTCCCTCCCCAAGTGAGTGATTGACAGCTCAGTTTGAGCCCGCCCTGTCTCTAGTTCAGGCTTGAAGTGACGTAGTCTGGGCGCACGCGGAACTTAGGGGAAGAAATGCTTTGGGACCCAGTGCCGCTGGTGCTGAAAAAACAGAATCAGAAGTATATTTGCACACAGAGGAACGGAAATATTTACTGGAGATTGATTTATGGACTCCATAGTAAGACTACTGTCTGCAAGGGCCCCGAGGGCCACACAGTAACTGCCAAATGGCCACATGCAGCCCTGGGCAGCAGGTTGGACACCAGGACCCCAAACAGTCCCGCTCATTGGTGTTGGTAGTCGTGTCTTGTTAATACCCTGTTTCCCCGAAAATAAGACCTGGTACTATTTTTGGGAATTGCTAAAAGATAAGACCTACCCCGAAAAAAAGACCTAGTTGTGACCATTCCCAGGGCCGGTGGTGGCATAAGGGGGAACTTAAAGAGCCGCGGGAGAGGCAGGAGAGAATCAGCGGTGCCAACAAAGCCAGCGCTAGAGGAAGCGAGGCGGCACCGGAGGTAGCAGAGCCGCATAAGCCGATGTTTCCTCTATAGCGCCGGCTCCTGTCACAGGCGGAGTGATACCAAATACACTCCGCCTGTGAGGAATCGATAGTGAAAGTGCGCTTCGCTTATTCTGGCCAGCGATTGGCTACCAAATTGCTCTTGGAAAGGTACGGCCCCCCTGATTGCCCTGATCACCATATTTTTGTACATGAATACGTGTAGACTTTTCTACATAAATAAGTGTGGATTGTACATGAAACAAATGTACCCCCCAAAATAAGACCTAGTGTGTTTTTTTTGAGCCAAAAAAAAATTTAAGACAGTGTCTTATTTTCGGGGAAACACGGTAATGGGGTGGCGGTTCCCTTATGAATAAAGAATTATTGTGACTTCAAATCACACAAACATGTTCCGCCATTATCAGGAAGTTAGTCAATAGCGATGATATAAAACCATTTCCTTTTAACCCTTGTGATACCAGCAGCCAGAGTACTCCCGGGCCAGAGATGGAGGAGCTCAAGAGGAGCAACTGAGCCTGTCCAAGCTCCCGGTGACCCTGCAGAACAAAGAGAACATGCCTGAGAAATGTCCCAACGGGTCGGTGACATCGGCCAGGGGGAGAGGACGGCCGAAAGGGAGCAAGAACAAGACCTTCCCCACCTTGCCTACGAAGGTGAGATCATGGAGAATGCCGCCATTCCTTCACTTGACCTGGGCAGCGTCTCGCCAGTGCAGGTCTACTTACCCCATGACATCTCCTGTTCCGGTAATTCTTTCTAAATAGGTGTACGCCGTCCGCGAGGGGAAGCCTCCTATGTACTCCTCCAACCCAGAGGATGACGATTATATTGAGTCTCCGAATACATCCATCACCCCACACAGAGGAAGAGGGAGACCGAGGGGCAGCACAAAGGTAGGACGCAGTAAGCCTATTGGGGTTGACGGGACAAGTCTAGGGTCAGCTCCTCAATGGGACACCAACAGGAAACTATCCAAAACGAAAATGTTTTAATGCAAGTCAGTGGACCTGCATAAGATGTGTTGACCTCAGCGGTCCTTAGACTGCTGGAGCTCAGGGAAGAATAGGCTGTGGGGACCGGTATGGCAGCCAAGAGGGACTGAGGATCAACTGCGACAAAATATGGTACCCCAAATTGTCGATAGGCAGCGCTTTAAACGCCCTTTTAGGTCAACAGTTTAGAGGTAACTGAATATTGGCCTGGAAATTTTTGCTCTGGCTCTGACTGGTGCAGGCAGTGATACCTAACATGTGTAGTGCGGTCTTTGATTTCGTACATAGGTGCACGCGACTCTTGTTTACGTACATAGGTGCACGCGACTCTTGGTAAGCACGCGGGGACCGGGACTTTCAATGTTCTTTTAATTTATTTTTAAATTGATTTTACTTAATTTAAAACAAAAAACATTTTACGTCATTGCAATCACTTAGGAGGGCTCACCAGCCCCCTATGTGATGGCACATTGGAGTTGACAGGTTCTGTTTATGATGACGTTAAGTATCTATTAGACTCCTAGTGTCACCTTTCCACTGCAAAGAAGCTGTTCAAGTGCAGATCGTGCTTAAATAGCTTCTTCCCTGTCTTCTCTATCTGGGGAATGACAGCTGAGTAACCAGAAGTGATGCAATCAGCATTGCTTCCGGCTTCATTCATCGGCGGGTGGAGATCGGTGAGAAGATGTTGACCGGTCTCTCTCCCCCTACCCGCAGACACCCGCGGGGGCAGCAGAGCCTGGAAGCAAGGCTGGGGTGTCAGAGGGGTGCTGTCCTTACCGGCCCCTTAAAAGCAACCGTTGGCTGTACACATCTAAATGGAGTCCTGGCGGCTGTAGTTTGTTTAAAGGGGCCCTCGTATGGCATACGTCGCTGGCAGCAAAAGGGTTAAGCGATGTGTAGCTCACTGATCGAGTTCACTCACCTGATGCTGCTTTGTAAATCTTTTCAGCTCTGTATTTTAATTAGAGGTTACGGCCCTGAAGGGGTTTCCATTATCTGGGATGTGTTCTGTCTTTCTAGGTAAAATCAATCGGTGATGATGCCCCAAAGAGATCCAGAGGGAGGCCGAAAGGAAGCAAAAATAAGAAGCCATCAAAGGCCACCCTACTGGTGAGAACAAGAATTACAATGTAAGATTAGGGCACCAGTGACCATGTGCAGCTTCTCAGCTTCTGCTTTCCATTTACTGATGAGGATTCATAAGGATAAGTATCTCTGCAGTAAATGCACATTTACACATGTTTTGTCCCTTTTAAATATGCTGCAAATCCAGAACAACATCTGTTTCATGTCACATAAATCCAGTGAGCTCCCAGCTTCCTGTTTGAGCTGACAACTCTGCTGCACTGACATAACAAGCAGCACCGTCAGCCCTGCCTTCCCCCACCCTTATGTTATGGATATAAGGAGAGGAGGAGGTGCTCTGTAGGACAGTAGAGAATAACTGGGCAAGGCTGACCACACTGCTTGGGATTTCGGTGCAGCAGAAAGTGTTGTCAGCCAAAAACAGTTCATTAGGAGCTAGCAGATCAGTAACTTTTTAATTTTTCAGTATTTTATATTAATTAATAATTATTAAATGTATTATTAATTCACCTTGCAGTGGGGCTACCCCAGCACTGCAATGGTTAAGTGTTTTGTGTCGAGGCTCTAAAATAAAAAACATGTACTCGCCTGATTCTCCGTCCCTTGGCGTCCTCACATCCAATGCAAGTCAATAGATGTGATGATGTCACAGATCCTCAGACAGCCAGAGCCTGGTAAAAAAGAGGCTGAGAGGGCCGATCTGGCAGCCAGGTGGGACAGAGGATCAGGTGAGTATATCTTTTTTTATTTTAGAACCTAGACCAAAAGCAGCAGTTAACCTGTGTTAGCTGAAGTCAGGCCCCATTCACACCTATATTTCAGGTGTGATTAGTGATTCCTGTGTCAGGAACTTGTGATTTCCTGCAGCAGGAATCCTAAGCTGCCGTTTACAAGTGGCAGCTGTCCAGTTAATGTTCGAGTGACAGCCGCTGCATTTGAACGCTGGCACTCTGCATGTAATCGTATGTAAAGTCCGTCTATATCTACTAGTCCATCAGACACTGACCTCTACATAGGGTGGCAGTGCTGCTATCCAAGTGTGGCTACGCTGCTGCCCCATAGATACAGTGGATGATTGAGCATAGCCACCCTACCATAGCAAGTGTGTTACTGGTTGAATCACCAGGTGAAAATAAAGGGGGGGGGGGAGGATAACTTATTTAGCCACCATGTTAAGGGACTAGTAAGCTGAAATATATTTTATAATAAGTTTACATTTGTTTGTGTTTAGGTTCTGATACACTTTAAAGGGATGAAACATGGAGAATGTATGTATTGCAGAAATGTACTCTATATGCCTCAGATATACTCTTTGCACATGACCGGTTTCTCTTACTCTCAATTCCAGGAGTTCCTCTTACATATGTTCTTATTACTATATAAGAAATAGCCAACACGGTCTAGTATTCTATAATTATGCTCATCGAGGTCATTCTGCAGCATCGGGGTTCACGGTGTTACAACCTCTAACTTTTCACATTGTTCTCTTCCTGCTCTGCAGAAGATGATCACAACAGGAAAGAATATAGGGAGGGGTAGACCTCGAAAAATCCCGCATGAAACTAACGAAGCAGGTGAAGCCCTGACGCCGAAACGGGGAAGAGGGAGACCAAAAGGAAGCCTGAATAAAGCAAAGTCAGCAAAAAGGGTGAGACGCTTTCCCCTTCATCTTCCTGTCTGTCTGCCCCCCCCTTCCCCCCCGGGTACCAGTACGTTCCACATCTTCCTTCTCCTTCTGTAGACCTTAGACAGCTGTTGTTCAATGCTTGTAAAATGGACAGGATTAGAAGACGTGGCCCATTCTTTCTACAGTATACTGTGGTTGAGGCGCTGCTGGTCTCAGATAAGTATATAGACCAGGGATGAACTGGTCACGGATGAGTATATACACCTGGGATGAACTGGTCACACATGAGTAGATACACCAGGGATGAACTGGTCACAAATAAGTATATACACCAGGGATGAACTGGTCACACATGAGTAGATACACCAGGGATGAACTGGTCACAAATAAGTATATAGAACAGGAATGAACTGGTCACAAATAAGTATATACATCAGGGATGAACTGGTCACAAATAAGTATATAGACCTGGGAGGAACTGGTCACAAATAAGTATATACACCAGGGATGAACTGGTCACAGATGAGTATATAGACCATGAATGAACTGGTCTCAGATGAGTATACAGTATAGACCAGGGATGAACTCGTCTCAGATGAGTATATACACCAGGGATGAACTGGTCACAAATGAATATATACACCAGGGATGAACTGGTCACAAATAAGTATATAGAACAGGAATGAACTGGTCACGGATAAGTATATACACCAGGGATGAACTGGTCACAGATGAGTATATAGACCTGGGATGAACTGGTCACGGATGAGTATATAGACCAGGGATGAACTGGTCACAGATGAGTATATACACCAGGGATGAACTGGTCACAGATGAGTATATAGACATGGGATGAACTGGTCACGGATGAGTATATAGACCAGTATGTGAATGGCCAGCTTTAGCCTTACCAAGCAATAATTTTATTCCTTCACTTTTTTTCAGCTATCTCTTGTGTCGGGGTCCCTGGAAGGTAAAAAGAGAGGACGTCCAAAGAAGATTATGTTGCACCACTCTACTTTATTGTCTTTAACCCCAAAAAGGCCAAGGGGGAGACCGAGGAAGAAAGGGAGCTTGGAAGCAGTGCCATCGAGTCAGGATTATCAAGAGGTAACCAATCAGATGCCGACACGCTGCTCTCATTACATACATGAGACCAAAAGTGAAGCCACGGGTCAAATGCTGAAGGCGAGATTTTTTAACTGTTTCTAGGTAGAGAGTTGGGAAATGATAGAACTAGTGTGCCTCTTACTATGAGTAGATGCCTTCAGGTTCTTTACTGGTGGAGTGTAGGAAGGTTTCCATTGTCTTGTAATGAGAAGCTTTGCTGCTGTAATATAAGTGTGCTGTGCTATTGGTCTATCACTGTGATGGATGACTCTAATATCCAGTAAGTTAAAGGAGAACTATAGGGGTCAGGGCCTTTTCCCATAGGTCTCCTTAGGGTAACAGGAGGACACAAACTAGCGTCCTCCCGTTACCCTAAGCTCAGTATACCGCGAGCTATAGCTCGCGGTATACTGAGACGCCACAGCCTGAGCGGACCCCGACATCGATGTCGAGATCCGCCCAGCTGCGTGAGTGACAGCTGGCTCTGCCTATCTAGAGGCAGAGCCAGCTGTACCCTCCCCCGTCCGTTCCGCCAGTCAGTGCTGGCGGATCGGAGCGGGGAGAACCCGGCCCCTCCCCTGTCACGGCAGAAAGCCGTGACAGGATTGAGAGGTGAGTGAACGCGGGTATCTGTTCGCTCACCTCCCGATCTACTGAGCCGACCTGTGACCGTCTCATTGTCACAGGTCGGCTAGAACTATGAGGTGAGTGGAAATCACTCATCTCATAGTTCTCCTTAAGTGGGAGCGAGCAAGGACAGCAATACCAGTTGATGTGTTTTGATTCAAAGGGTCTCTATGGCCAAAAACAAAAAAATGTACTTCTATATTGAACTTCTATCCCACTCATAATAACCATCCTGATCTAGAAGTGTGCAAACTTACTGAAGATGCCCATAGGATGTATTTCCTCAATGCACTGACACAATTTCACTCAGCCCTGTGAATATGAACTTCCTTGTGTCACCACTCTCATAGAGCCTGCCTTCTGAACTACAACTCAATGTCTGAACAATGTAACATTATCATTGCTTGCTGTAAGCAATGCATGATGGGAAATGTAGTCTTGAGAAATTTGAGATTGCATCACATCAAGCGGCAGGGAAAGAGACAAAAAGCACAGTGGGAACCCAGGAATTTGTTGGAAGTGATGGGCAGACGGAAGGCAGCGCTCCCTGCTCCCTACATAAAAGGGATTTTTTCAAGTAAGCTTTGATTGCATTATCAAAAACAATTCTAGTATGTATTCCGATTACAATGCTGATGGATAGTAAATGCTGGGACTTTAGAAAACCTTTAATGTCCTTAGTCATAGTACGTAGATAAAGTTACATGTGAATACATATTTTGGACATTGGACCTCCTGCTGCCTTCTGTCACCAAATCATATATAAAGAGTACCTGTTGTTTTAAAGACAGCAATAGGTTTTTAAAGAGGGATGGTGATGTTAGTAGATAATACTTTGTATTTTCAGCTGCAAAGGTGTTAGTGTCCTTTCTGATTTCTTCTAGTGAAGTGGACGTGATTAGAATCTCTCCAGTAAATATGTAACAATACAGTACAGTGAGGGAGAGATACAACCAAAGTCAGTGTATGCTGACCATACACCTTAAAGCAATGGTGGCGAACCTTGGCACTCCAGCTGTTTTGGAACTACAGGTCCCATGAGGCATTGCAAGGCTCTGACAGCCACAGACATAACTCCCAGAGGCAGATGCATGTTGGGATTTGTAGTTTTGCCACAGCTGGAGTGCCAAGGTTCGCCACCACTGCCTTAAAGTGACACTAAAATCAGGAATTAAACCTTAAAAATACCTTCAAGTCTCTTAACTATTAACAACAATGTATCTTATTTGTGTATCACTCGGTTGCATATCCTCAAATCATCTCTGAATTGGTGCTGACACTGTCCTTCCTTCTAGAGGGGGACTATTTCTGTTCGCTGTGTGTTGTAAAGTAGCCACGACTCCAAGCTCTCTGCCATGATGGACTAAACTCTCATGTTTAGTTTACTACTTTGTATTGAGATTGTAGTCCATCCCGGGAGTGAGCTTGGAGCGGTGACTACTTTACAACACACACAGGGACCATGGGGAACAGACATAGCCCCCCTCCAGAAGGAAGGACAGTGTCGGCACCAATTCAGAGATGATTGGAGGATCTACAGCCGAGTGATACACAAATAAGATACATTATTGTTAATAGTTGAGGTACCTGAATGCATTTGTAAGATTTATCTTCTGAGTTTAGTGTTACTTTAAGATTTCTCTTGTACATCCCCACTTGCCCATTCATGCTGAAGAGCGTGGATGGGGAATGTCCCCTGCCAGCCATTGTATTCTTCAAAGCATAAGAATATTTCAGAGGCGCTGAGAGAATTTCTTTGTTGTTCTTTTTGATAGCCCCAACTTTATCTGAGCCTGAATGAAGCTTTACTGGCTTATGGTTAGACAGCTCAATGACACTTGGCAGGGTTATTCACAAAATGGTGGAGTTTGGAGAAGGAAGGAGAAGTGAACAATCTAGGACCACATAGCTGAACTGGAAACATTCTCCAATTCAGCTCACTTTCCAGTTCCATCCTCTATGCTATCAAGGGCGCCGGCTGTCAGAATACCCGAACAGTCACTGCTCCTTCACCAATTTCCCACCTGACATTTTGAGAAATCGAATTTTGTCCAGCTGGGCAATGCCGGTGTTCTATCGAAAGCTCCAACTTATCGAGTTCTCCAGTATTAATATGGCCGCCGTTTGAGTGGGACACCTGAGAATAATAACGTGCTGGATTAGTGTGATCCTACTTCATTTTAATACTTCATTGCTGTGGTGTATAGGGCAATGCGGCGGCTGGCGCTCGTGCAGAAGAGCTTTCTTGCCCAAGTCTCTTAGTTCTAACTAAACCGGAAGTCAGGCAGTTGGAGAACTCGAGGAGTTGGAGCTTTCGGTAGCACACCGGCAAGGCCACCCACGGATCGACTTTCCACCAATTCAGCAGTAAACATCCGAAATTCAATCCGCGTTTGGCCACCTTTATCCTTACCGAGCAATAACTTCTATAATCCTGTTTTCTTTTTCAGTTAGCTCCTTTGTCGGAGTCCTTGGAAGTTAAAAAGCGAGGGCGCCCAAAGAAGATTATATTACATCACTTTGCTTTAAAGTCTTTAACCCCAAAAAGGCCAAGAGGGAGACCGAGGAAGAAAGGGAGCTTTGAATCAGTACCGAGTCCAGATCATCATGAGGATCATCATGAGGTAACCAATCAGATGTCTTCATGCTGTGCACATGACTCGCATGAGACCAAAAATCGAAAACTGATGCCAAGAGTTTGTTTTTGGATCGAGCGGGGAAAGGTCAGAGCCCGTCAGGATTTTAGTGTTCACACTATACTTGTTGAGGAGATTTCCCCTTACCTGATCTAATAATGACCACACAGGATGTAAGTGAAAATCTCCTCACCAAGGATGGAGAGAGAGCACTAAAACCATGATGGGGGTTATAATCCTCCCCCCACTCTGCGGGGGGAAAAAAGTTATTTTATTGATATGTCTACATTGGAGATCTTCTCTTCCTTTTTGTGACTATCCTGGAAGTGGGAATAATGAAGTACTTCCTGCGACATTTATATTTTTGAATGACTATATATACCTTTTTCTTGATGTCTTCGGGCCAGTCACATAGTGACGTGACTACCGTTCCCTTCATTATCCTCCTGTGGGCCTAGGCTGGCGTGATGACATCCTCACACGTTGGGGGTTGTGTCAGTGACTACATGAGAAAATAAATGGATGTCACTGATGAAGGGGACCCTGCTTGGCCCCGAAAGCACTCGTTTTGGTGACATGCCGTTCCAATAAACAAACACTTTGGACTGCATTGTTGGTGTGCTGGTGGCGTCCATTTATTTTGTACTGTTTGGCGGCGCCATCGGCAGTCACTGCGAGCACCCCCCCTCATCTCATTTGGGGTTTTCCCGGTAAGGAGTGCGACAAGGTATCTTTATGTTTGTTCCAGTGACTACATGGGGTCACAGGAAGTATGTTGAATGATGTTAGGTGTCATTCAATCTGGAAGAGGACCAGCAGCAATGGACAGAGAGGAAAGTCTGCATGGGGACAGTGCTGGAGACAAGGTGAGTATTACAAAGAGAACTACATTATAAAATTTTAAACACCTTAAAAAAAAAAATTAAGTGCCTTTTAAAGCAGAACTCTGGGCAAAATGGCTATTAACCCTTGCATTGGGGCTACCCCTGAAGTGCAAGGGTTAGGTGCTCGTTGGTGTCTAGTTGTAAAAAAAAGAAGTTATACTTGCCCAATGTTTTGAGCCGGCGGATTCTTAGACCGGTCCGTCCAGTCTCACTCCTGTCTTCTGCACTGCACTTAGGATCCTTGAGTCATCACGTTCTATACACAGTGTATAGGATGCGAGGATGCCGAGGGACATGCCGTCGCTGCAGCAGAGGAGAAGACGGGCTTCAGGGACCCGAGTAGCTGACAGCCAGCTCCAGCGTTCAGGTGAGTATTGGAGGGTTTTCCTTCTGTGCCTGTTCTGGAGACAAGTCATTGTTCTGGACTTCCCCACATTTCCATTCTCGATGACAGTGGATAATGGGGAGCAGTAGAGAGAGTGAATCTCCCCTGTGGGGTAACACAAGCAGGAAAGAATAAGAGAGGTTCTAACCCTTCCAATATAAAACTAAAATCAAGTTTGGCTTTTAGATGCACTTTAACCTGTCCCTGTTATTTTCTCTGTTTCCTTTTTATTTTTGTATTTTTAAAACCAAAGAACGTAAAGAATATGTGAACTGACACGTCTGAAAATGTTCGGTATTTGCCATTTGGAATAAAGTTTTTTGCCGTTTGAATTTTGCAGTTAAAAAGTTCGGAATCCAACACAGAGGATGAAGATGATGTGGACAGTGAGGAAGACGATGGCGACGATGATGATGATGACGATGATGACAAATAAGTGTGTGACCATGACAGAAAACTGGTAAGGATTTTTAGGAAATGGCTTCCATCCTTTTTAAGCTTTGTATTATCTAAAGGACTTAATATATTTATGATTGAACTTTCACCTTCTCACATTTTCTACTCATGACACATAGGGACTGATTTGTAACGCGTTCACTCAGTATATAGCTGTGTAAACTATATTTGCATCATGTTTCTGCCACTAGATGGAGCTGAGGAGCATAGGAATTTCCTTTTACTTCTCAGCTCCTTCTGGTGGCAGTAATGTGCTGGGACAGTCGTTCGCACAGCTATATACTGGGCGAATGCCTTAGAAATCACTCCCTAAGACTGTGTGTTTTTCAGTAACCAAAGTCAAACTTCAGTTTTGTTGAGGGAAAAAAAGTTCTCTCCAGGACAGCTTTATATTGTCTGGATTTTAACCACTTCCGGACTGGTGTGTGTGTGTGTGTGTATATGTATATATGAGCAGGGCGAAGCCAGTGGAAACTCTGGTGGAGGTCCGCAGCGGTCCTGACGTGCAAATCAGTCGTCCGACCTGGGTATAGGGGCGAAAGACTAATCAAACCATCTAGTAGCTGGTTCCCTCCGAAGTTCCCCTCAGGATAGCTGGCGCTCGGGCCTTCTGAGTTTTATCCTATAAAGCGAATGATTAGAGGTCTTGGGGCTGAAATTAGGGATGCACAGATACTAGTATCGGTATCGGTGCCGATACCGAGTATTTGGGCAAGTACTCATACTTTCCCAAATGCCCAGGTACCTTCTCCGATACCGGAACTTCCGGTCAGAGGGAGATCTACCCCTGACCGGCAGTGCCGACGGAGCATGGAGCCGGCTTCCTTTCCAACTAGGAAGCTGGGCAGTGGGTTATGGCCCGCCTTCCGGCTTCCTGATTGGCTAGGAAGCTGGCTTCACTTCTTAGGCAGCCTGGCTTCCAACCAATCAGGTAGCACGTCATGACCCTCCTCCCAGCTTCCTGACTGGTAAGGAAGCCAGGGTGCCTAGCAACAAGTGAAATTGGCTTCCTAGCCAACCGGTGAGGTGGGTCATGACCCGCTGCCCGGCTTCCTGATTTGTCAGGAAGCCAGGCAGCCTCTGGAAGTGTTCAATTGCCTGTATTGGAGGGCAGGTGAGACATCAGGGGTCTAATATGAAATACCCTTCAAGTAGTGCCAAAGTTATTGACGAATAAATCGGCCCATAACAGAAACGTAAAAATTGCTCTGGTTTATGGAAGGTGTTCAGGTGTGAGAGATGAAATGATGAATTACCTTTTCTTTCCCGTTTGCTTTAGATCACAGATTGACCCTAAACTGATGCCAACACTAACCGTCATGTTGTTTGCTTCTCTGCAGGAACCCCTCTGATGACCAGCCCACAGCAGAGTGAATCTAGAGCTGAAACAACTTGTCCAAAGAGACAGCTTTTTTTGTATTAGCGGGGCAGTGTAAAATGATGTACATTTCCATGTGTAGTGACGTTTTTACAGTTGTGCGATTTTTCCAGCTGCCGGTTTCGGAATTTTTTCTTTTTTTTTTTTTTTCTTTTCTTTTTTTGTATGTTAGCCAAGCTTAAGCGTAACGACCTGCGGGAGAAAAAAAACAAAACAAACAATATTTTTACAATGTGAATTGTAACGAGGCAGACATTTACATGTTACCTGTTAGCATCAATTAGCCTTAATGTAGTCGGGATGTTTTTTTTCTATTAAGTGATAATCAAGCTCACCATACAAGATGGCTTTGAATTCAGTTTTGTTGTAGGGACAAAAAGGGTTAATTTACAGATGGGAAGATGCTAAGAGGCAGAGAAGGAATAGGGCAGAATGGGGCTCTAGGCAGGGTAGCAGCTTTGCCTTCCTCCATCCCCACCCTCCCTATGATTGACATTGATAAGGATTGCAATAGGCACAGATAAGTGGATCCATCTGCATTGCCCACTCAATCAGACACAAACAGCCTGCAAGCACATCGTCCCTTGGGGTGTGATGGCAGGTGCAAAGCTTTGACTAATTGTGTGCTTGCTTATTTTACTGAAGGGTATGCACCATAGGCAGCCATCCCTACCCATTTCCCCTATGATTGACTTTCATAAGGATTGCAATAGGTACAGATAAGTGGATCCATCTGCATTGCCCACTCAATCAGACACAAACAGCCTGCAAGCGCATTTTCCCTTGTGGTGTGATGGCAGGTGCACAGCTTTGACCACCTTGCTTATTTTACTGAAGGGTATGCACCCTGGCCATCCATTGGGCCCTGAGCTTCTCTCTACAAGCTACCTTGTAAATGATCTGGCTTTACTAAGTCAAAAAACTCAGTTTACCCTATTGTGTGCATTCACCATGATTCTCATGTTTCTTGGTGGGACTGTACCACCTTGTCATATGTTTCTGTGCTTTGCAACCTCCCTTTTATGCTCAAGTGTGTTGGTGAGCTTTCAGTGAACTGGCAGAGGGGGTGCTGCTAGGAACACACTGGGCTGCATTTTTCCCAAACTTAAATGCAGAAAAAAACCTCATAATACAAAGAACTTTAGATATCAAGGTAGCTAGTTACACAGGATGAAAATTAGAATCATCTCAGCAGTTATGCTGAATCAGTATAAATTGCCATATTTGTTTCTGACGGGGGTGAGCCTTTAATTTTGCACCACTGCATCTGCCCTAATTTACATATGTCTCTCCATGTAATAATATACCACTGACTGGCAGATAGGTATGCGAGGCAGACTATAGGCCAGTCAAAGTTGCCATAGACTAGCGTTGAGCAACCCTTTCCCCAGCAGCTTGTGAGGAAGTCCCATCTCCAAGTCTGCTTCATTCCCAGTTCCAATGGCTGTTTGGACATACAATATATGGCCAAAATTTTTTGGGCACCTGACAACCACCCCATTTTGAGCATGTTGGACATCCCATTCCAAAACCATGGTCATTTTTATTGAGTTGGCCCTCAACAGCCTCTATTCTTCTCGGAAGGCTTAGATTCCAGAGAGTGTCTGTGGGATTCTGTCTCCATTCAGCCATTTGTAAGGTCCGGTCCTGATGTTGGATGAGAAGACCTGGCTCACAGTTGGCATTCCTATCCATCCCAAAGGTGATCCGTAGGGTTGTGGTCAAGTTTCTGTGATGGTCACTTGAGTTCCTCCACGCCATCAGACCATGACTTTATGGAGCTGGCTTTGTACATGGGCCACAGTCATTGAGGAACAGAAAAGGGTCTTCACCAAAGTGTCACCACAAGGTTGGAAGTTCCCAATAGTCTGCGCAAAGGTGGGCAACTCCGGCCCTCCAGCTGTTGCAGAACTAAGAGTCCCATGAGGTTTTGCAAAACTGACCGTTACAGGTATGATTCCCAGAGGCATGTAGGGATTTGTATTTGAAGCACAGCTGGAGGGCTGGAGTCGTCTACTCCTGGTTTTGTATAACGTACTGTCATCAGTACCATTGACTGGAAACCTATGAAATGAAAATTTTGGAGGAAAGTCCCCATAACGTTGGCCAGATAGTACAGTTCTGATAGCTAGAACTTTGCTCAACACTCCATTTAGATAGATGTTAAGCAAACTACAGAGCAGGGATCGGCGGCAGTAACCTCTGCATTTAGAACTTCTCTGTTATGAGCAAACATGGCTGCCCTGACAATACATGTTCTGGTTCCATTAGCCCGGTACGATGAATGGATGAGAATCAGGCAGTATAATTGTTACCTGGCTAGCAATAACAAGCGCCGCTTTAGCATGGAAGACCTCATTTTTGCACCCAAAAATTTCCAGACTCGCTGGACGCGGCGCACTGACGATCGCAGCACACGCCAGCGGGTTGGAGAGCCAATTTGTGTCACCGCGCGTTACTCTGGGTAAAACATCTGCACATCTATGTTCAGACTTCAAGAATGCTCTGCTTACTATTCTCCTTTTGTCAATGGCCCTCCACTGTCATGAAAACTTGTTTTTTTTTTTTTGTTTTTTTTTTTGTTGCTTTTAGATATAGTGTGGTGTTATGTAATCAGTTTTACAAAATAAAATGTTGACTTAATTTTTTTCCCTCTCTATCTCTGCTTCTTTTGATGGATACCTGTACTGATCGTGTAATCTGTGAAGGCTTGTTCACACCAAGCGCGGAGCAGATCCAGAGCAGAGCAGGTGCAGACCGGATCAAAACTGCGTCCAATGTATTTCAATGGTGTTTTTTGCTCCAGTTCACATCGCAGCGTGCAGTTGCAGAGCAGATCCAGAGCAGGTGAAAAAACTGCAGCAGGCCCTATTTTAACTGCTCTGGAATGCATCAAAAATGCATGCCAATGCCTGGAACACACTGAAAGCCCATTTTAATCTTAAAAAAATATATATTATTATTTTTTTTAACCAAAAAGAGCCCGGAACGCGTCAAAAACGCGTCTAAAAGACTAGCGTGCGTGTGCAGAAACCTGACCGGATCTGCTCTGCATTTGGTGTGAACAAGGCCTAAGGGGTGATGAATACCTGGAAGTTTACACAGCACTCGGCATGCATGTACTTCACATGAACTATATGACCTACTGAAGGTCCGCTTCATACAAGCAGTGGGCTGGCTCTTGGGAGGAATTATGCAAATATTAAAATGCCTTTATGGGTGGGTGTCAGTCTGGAGGAGTGGGCAGGTTGTATTTGCATGCAGACCACCCTAGGTAATGGCCACATGTGAAGCTGAGCCTCCATGATTGAAAGCACTGAAATCCATGAAATGAAAGGGGTGGGCCAGGCCGGGGAGGAAAGGATAGAAACAAATTTTTAGTCTTTGCACGTGTGTGTGTTTTTGTTTTACTGTTGGGGGGGCTTTGGGGAAATATCGGGGGTCTAAACAGAGAGAGGAGCCGGTACAACTGTGCAAAACTGAAGGAAAGGAGGTCAGATAGAAGACTGAAGGGAAAGCCGGAGATCAGATAGATGACTGAAGGAAAAGCCGGAGGTCAGATAGAAGACTGAAGGAAAAGCCGGAGGTCAGATAGAAGACTGAAGGGGAGGCTGGAAGTCAGATAGAAGACTGAAGGGGAGGACGGAAGTCAGATAGAAGACTGAAGGGGAGGACGGAGGTCAGATAGAAGACTGAAGGGAAGGCCGGAGATCAGATAGAAGACTGAAGGGAAGGCCGGAGGTCAGATAGAAGACTGAAGGGGAGGACGGAGGTCCGATAGAGGGAAGGCCGGAGGTCAGATAGAAGACTGAAGGGGAGGACGGAGGTCAGATAGAAGACTGAAGGGAAGGCCGGAGATCAGATAGAAGACTGAAGGGAAGGCCGGAGGTCAGATAGAAGACTGAAGGGGAGGACGGAGGTCAGATAGAAGACTGAAGGGAAGGCCGGAGGTCAGATAGAAGACTGAAGGGAAGGCCGGAGGTCCGCTTAGGTTTAGAAAACTCAGCAGGTAAACTTTACATCAAATGTATGGATGTTAATATGAAATAGAATGTAGATTATATTGACTGCTATTGGGAGATATGGGAATGTAGATGAGCCCCCTAAAGGTCAACGGGGATTTACTGCACAAGCACGGCCAAGAAGAGACAACGGAGGCCGGGCCCATCAAAATTTGGTAGGTCTTAATTTCTGCACGGGAAGGGAGCAGTGACATCCATTTAAAAGATTAGTAAACTTTGTTTTAAAGTGAAGTTATCCTTTAAAGAAGAACGCAAAGAAAACACATTTTATCAACCCTTGGCGTGGGGTAACCCCCGCACTTCAAGGGTTAAGTGCCTGTTTTTGCCTAGGGTAAAAGAAAAAAAAAGTTATACTCACCCGATCCTCTGAGTGAGCTTGCTCTTTGATTGGTTCCTGAAGCCTCTCTTCCCCTCCACTGCAGTGGCCTCTATTAGTTCCCCAATTTTCCAGCCAGAGTTTAGGTCGACCTCATGGTCCATCCGATCTCATCCCTACCTATGACCCATGTGCGATATAGTAAACTAACATGCAAAGTTTGGTTCTGCTTCAGCATATATTTAGTCATAACTTTTTTTTCAGTTTTGGGTAGAGCAGGAAATTATTTATAGGTGTCCCATTGCAGAGATTCCCTTTCATTTTCTGTTCTGCAGACACAACAGGAAGTGAGGAGAAATGTCTGCTTAGTAGTCACCAGGCCATGTGTCCCGATTGAAAATTTCCCCTCACTCCTGTTCTGGTGACCTTTAAACTGTTTGGATCTCCCATCACTTTCTGTCCCAGTGATAAAAGTCACCAATACAAATAGAGGGGTGAGTTTCCTGAATGGGGACAGCACAGCAATAAACATATAACAAAGGTTCCAACACTTTAAATCTCTGTCTTTAATAGCTTTAATATTGGATTTTTCAAACAGAAGGAGGGAAAAAAAACACATTTTAGACACACCTACTCTCTCATGGTCTCTCCTACTCACAATAAAAAAAGCCCTCTAATAGACAAATCAGGCGCCATTTTTCCGAAGTCCGCGTTACCACGGATCCCAACCACAGCTGCCCTCACCAAAATGGCTGCTGCAGCGGTGGGCAAAAAAAACTAGGAGAGAGTTTCTAACAAACGTCCGCCTCTTCCGCTTGCGACGTTCCCGTTTCTGATTGGCTAGATTCGCCTGCCTGTCCAGCCTTGTTTTTAAAAACTGGCCACTAGTGCCGCGAAAGACGTCGGAGCTGCGACCTGATTGGCGGCGGTCGTGGGCGGGGCTTCGCTCTCGCTAGCCGCCGCCTTGTTTGAATTTGAACAGAAAGGAGGTTGGATAGATAACGAGTCGGAGCGGAGGAGGTAAGTACCGGACGGCGCGGTGTACGGGAGCGGTACCGGGTTTAGGGAGGCGGTCGGCACACTCTGCTCTGGCATTGCTGCACGGTTTAGCGATCTCCTATCTTATATGGGGATTTATATATCGCCATCAGCCGTGGTGCCGTACAGAGTGTTGCACAGTGTTTCCAGGGTGAAGTCCATGTGATTGCATGTAAACAAACGGCATTACTAAATCACAATAGGGTAGAGAGTCTTGCCTACAGGAGCCTGCGATCTAGTTGGTCGCCTCTTAACCCTTTTGTTGCCAGTTCCATTTTTTTTGCACACATTCCAGTGCCCATTTGTGGCCTGAAGATTGCCTAGAGGGGCCTATAGAATAAAATGATGGTGATTGCCTAGGGGGTCTATAGAATAAAATGATGGTGATTGCCTAGGGGGGTCTATAGAATAAAATGATGGTGATTGCCTAGGGGGGTCTATAGGACAAAATGATGGTGATTGCCTAGAGGGGTAATGATGGTGATTTTATGCTGTAGTGAGACTGGGTATGACGTGTGTTTACAATAAAAAATCAACTCAAATTTTAGTATTAACAGTTTATTTTTTTGATAGAAATATAAAAATTGATGTGTCCCATAAATGGATACAAATATGTTAAACCTGAAGGCTGCCTGTGTCCAAAAATTGGTGAGAAACCTTGGCCCCTTTAATTGTGCCCAGGCTATGCTTTAACCACTTGCTGACCGAGGTGTTTATACCCCCTTCCTGTCCCGGCCATTTTTCAGTATTCAGCGCTGCGGTACTTTGACGTTTACTCCGTCATGCAACGCTGTACTGAAATTAATTTTATACAATTTTTTTGGGGACAGCTAGAGCTTTCTTTTGGTGTTATTTAATCACCACTACAGGGTTTTTTTTTTTTACTGTATGATGAAAAAAGTACCGAACTTTTTGGAGAAAAAAACAAACTTCTCCCTACTTTATGCCCCCCAAATGAGACCAGGAAGATGTGCACTTTTACCTACACGTTTGCACGGATTAAAACCTGGAAGCCAATCACGCAGCATGCATGGCTCAAAATTTGCTATGAGCTTTTTCCTCCTGCATTGTCATGTGTTCAGGACCCCATTGATCACAATGAGGAAGCGCTGCAAACACAGCGCACGTACACACACGTGCGTGTAATGTGCGTTCCCAGAACGCCATGGTGTAAATGCGGCCTCACAGCTCACTACAATCAGATTTGATATCACAGCGAATGACGGGCCTGTCATTGTTCCTCTCACTGGAGTGCGCAGAAGTATGTAATATATGTTGCGCAGTTGTCTCTTTTACCTTATTTTTTTTCCTAATGCAGAACTCTGGTTAAAAAAAAAATAGTTGACCCTTCCTTGGAATGGGGGCAACCCCTGCACTGCAAGGGTTAAGTGCCTGTTTTTGTCTAGGGTATTAAAAAAAGTGTTATACTCGCCTGATCCTCGTAGCCGGCCCTAGGCAAAAAGGAACACTTAAAAGAGAACTCTAACCTATTCATCCCATAGTTCTCTATAGGGTCACAGGAGGACATATACTAACCACCTCCCCTGACCCAAAGCTCAGTATATAGGGAGCTATTGCCTGTGATATACTGAGACCGTCGCAGCCGGGACGAATCCTGACAATAGTATTGAGATCCACCCAGTTGCGTGAATGACAGCTGGCTCGGCCCATCTAGAGGCAGAGCCAGCTGTGCCCAGCCCCTCCCTGTCCATTCCTCCACTCTGCGCTGGAGGATCGGAGAGGGGTGGGGGGGATTTCCTGCGGCAAGCCGTGACTGAAAGTCACCACTCTCTGCAGGGAAGTGAGCGCGGGACTGTATGTGTTCGCTCCCTTCCGGATCTATAGCGGCGACCTGTGACAGTTGAATTGTCACGTTACATAGTTACATAGTATTTGAGGTTGAATAAAGACATTAGTCCATCAAGTCCAACCTATTAGGATCTCATTCTAGGAGTACCCGTACCCCTGTATATTACGGTCCCTTAAGAAATCGTCCAAAAGTTTCTTGAACAATTCCACATTATTTGCTGAAATCACCGCCTGTGGCAGTGAGTTCCAGACCCTAACTGATCTTACTGTGAAGAACCCCCTTCGCACCTTGTGCTGGAATTTTTTTTCCACCAATTTTAGGTTATGGCCTCTAGTTTTTGTAACGGAGTTAATTTTAAACAGTTTATCGCTAATGTTGCTACCACCATTAAACATTTTGTACATGGAAATCATATCCCCCCT
>NW_017306589.1:972109-972416 GCF_000935625.1 Nanorana parkeri
CCTTTTCTGTGTTCAATATTAAAAGTAATCACATTGTGATCACTATTACCCAATGACTCCCCAATTACAATATCCTCGATTAACTCTGCATTATTAGTGACAATTAGATCTAAGATGGCATTTTTTCTGGTAGGAGTCTCCACCATCTGGTCCATGAAGTTGTCGCGCAACACGTTGGCTCGAACTATAAGGAAATCACTCACCTCATAGTTCTCATTTAATCCTTGCAGTGCGGGAGGGTAGCCCCACTCCAAGGGTTAAATTTTTACATGTTCTTCAAACTTATTGCTATCACACTAGGGCTGGC
>NW_017306589.1:972468-998052 GCF_000935625.1 Nanorana parkeri
CCCCCCCCCCCCCCCCCCCCCTGTGTGATGGCATAGTGCAGGTGACAGGTTCTCTTTATGGGGACTTTAGGGATTTCCTCTCATATGTAGAGGTGATCGGGCGGCCTGTCAGCTTCCCAAATCTACTTCTACTTTATAAATGTAAACAAACTCCCGGCTGGCAGGAATTTGCTTATATGCCGGGAGCACGAGTGCCATCTGTAGCTGCAATAAGTCGTTTCTTATCGTCTATAGCGATTGCATCGTCGCTACAAACTGCGCTAATTAGCGATAATGGGCTTTTTGTTGCCTGAGAACGCAATGGGAGGAGTTTATCAAAACTGAGGCAAATAGAATGTGGCAACCAGTCAGCTTCTAGCTTGTGTTTTCAAAGCTTAACTGATAGATGTTTTGTTGCTATGGGCAGCTGCTTCAGATTCTGTCTGCTCCAGTTTTGATTGCCCCGCAATGAATCAGACAGAACCTGGAGCAGTTGCCTATAGCAACCAATCGGCATCTCTTCAGTTTGTTTTGTTAAGCTTTGAAAAACGAAAGCTAGAAGCTGACAGGTTGCCATGGGCAACCGCTCCACATTGTGTCTGCTCTAGTTTTGATGAATTTGCCGTCATTGTGGGTAAAGAGGAAAAGCAGCCCGTGTACACATCACTCATATGGATGATATGACCCCTGTGGTCTGGATCTTATGTTTTGTTTGTTTTCGTGAAGGATTCTGAATATGGAGACTTCATTAGAAAAGAAGCAGCAGCAGCAGTCCCTCAGGATGTCCCGTCTCCCGGTCCCACCCAGGAAGAGGCAGCTGAGCGACGAGAACCAGGAGCAGATGTCGAGGGTAAAGCCGGTCCTGGGGGTTTGTTTCATGTTTCTGTTTTTTCTTCTCCCTTGTGGGCTGCGTGCTTGGCATGGATTGGGGGGTAGCTTTTTTTTGCCAGCTGTGTCCCATTGGGGAGATTTCCCTTTACTTCCTGTCTGGTAGCTACAAGAGGAAGTGACAGGTGAATCCCTGGTGGTCGCCAGAACTGGTGTCCCCATTGGAAGATTTCCCATCTATTCTGATGACAACATAACATTTTTGGGATTTTCTTTTACTTTGGGTGATAACGGTCACCGGGACAAATATAGAGAATTAATCTTCATAATGGGGACAGGGGTTCTAATTAGGGATGTACCGATACTAGTATCTGTATCAGGGGGCCAATATTGGGCATTTTCACAAGTACTTGTACTCATGAAATTGCCCTGATACTAAAGGCCGGTACTGGCACTTTACATTTTTAAACGAGAGGCTGCCTGAGGTCCCGCGTTTCCTAGGGACCTCAGGCAGCTGTCTTTGACAGTAACGGTCCGGCCCCACGTCTCCTTTCCCAAGACCGGCACAGCCCCACACCCACCTGGGCAGCCCGGGAAACCAACCTACGCAGCCATGGATAGACCGGCACCCAGCCCTGTATAATCATGGATTGATGGGATCTGTAGTCCTCTATAGCCGGTTGCCATTCTCCATTCCTGTATAATCATGGATTGATGGGATCTGTAGTCTTCTATTGCTGGTTGCCATTCTCCATTGCTGAGAACCATGCCTGTAACGGTCAGTCTTGGAATACCTCATGGTACTTGTAGTCGAAGGGCCGGAGTTGCCCACCTCTGTTCTATTCCTTCTTAGAGGCATTTAAACAAACCTTTTCCTGGCTTTACTTCTTATTTGGGTCACAGAAGTACATTTACTAACGCTAGGTTCTAGGGCTGATGGGTAGAAGACATCACCTATAGACACCAAGGCCCCTCCAGAGGTCTATCCTCACCCAGTGGGGCAAATTGTCTTCCTAGCTTGGATTCTCCTCCTGATTAGGGCCATTAGACTCGTGAGGAGTTATTCTTGTTGATGGAGATCTGGGCCATTAGATTATTCGTACTTGAGCCCAGGTCCGGACTGACCACCCCATGGACCATTCTTGTCCAACATAGAGGTGAGGCTTGCTGTGTGGACCTTCTTGGGACTGAATCTTCTAGCTCAAGCATTCTCTATTATTCATCTGCTTACTCATATCTCGTTTATTGCAGTTGCTGACAAAGCAAAATAATCAAATATATTTTTGTCCCCCCAGAAACGCCTGAGAGCTTCATCCCCCGAAACTGAGCTGCCGAAAGTCCGGGTGGCAGCAAGCATCGCCACTACCAGGCCCCGCGTGGCTCCTGCAGTGGCTTTCCCTAAACCTCCAGTAATCGGTAGGTTGACGTCTGCTTAGAATACGATCCACAATGTGCTTATTACATTTCTATTATGTTCTTGGGAAGCTTAAAACATGTTGGCTTATTTAACTCCTTGTTACCTGGAATCCGTATAGTAACATTCTTTAGTACAATGCCCTGTGCTGACTGAGGATATGTTAATATATGTCCTTTTTTTTTGTACAGCTACCTGCTAAGACTGCATGTGGCTGCTGACTTTTAACTGAGCTGTCACTGGCTGTTTCAGTCACTCCTAATGATCCTAAACCCCAATTTTTGGTTCCCAATTATAGGATCACAATGTCAACTATGACACTTATAGTTTAAACTAGGGATGCACCGATACCGGTTTTTCGGTACAGAGTACCGATATTTTCTTTCCCGGTATTCACCGATACTGAATACCGATACCGGAAGTCTTAAGGAAGCCGGGCAGCGTGTAATGACTCGCCGCCCAGGTTCCTGATTACCTGGGAAGCCTTCTCCTTGCTCCCTTGTCACCAGGTGACGAGGAAGCACGGAGCTGGCTTTCTGGCCAATCAGGAGGCTGGGGGGCGGGTAATGACTCGCCGCCCAGCTTCCTGATACCGCAAGTTCCGGTATCAGAGTAAGCATCGGGAGTATTTGGCCAAGTAAGAGTACTCGCCCCAAATACTCTATTGGTGCACCCCTAGTTTAAAGCCTTAAAAAAATAAAAAAAAACTCCCAACCACCAGGTCTATTGACTCCAATATTAGAAACCAATATTGGTTTCCACTGGAAACTTTTCTATTTTTCACAAACAGCCTCAAATTCATATTTACATTGTACCAATTAAAACAAAAAAAATTACTTGACTGTATAATCTTTTATTTGGTGTTGCAGGTCGGCAGTCTTTGGCAGTAATAAATCCAAGAAACAGAGCAAATGTTACGGGTAAGCGATGTGATGGGTGTTTTATTAAATGCAAACAACCTTTGTTATATTTCGAGTGTTGTTTTTATTGCTGTGTTCTGTTTGCTAAGTAAATGGTTCTATGTATAAGCAATTTTAGATGCTTGCTATAGTGTCATTGATCTAAAGAAAGTCTGTTTGGTGGCAAGTCCGCTTTATGTGATCTATATGCTGGCCAACTGATCAAAATGTTGTTTGCTTTACAGCTCCACTAACCAAACCCAAAGTGACTGCACCAGGTAAGCCTAAACACAGGTGCAAAGGGCATCCTTATGGAATTATGCAGAACACCTGTGTGACAAGGCTGATATGGAAGCTGCCATTAACTACTAGTGCATGACACACATGCCTGAAATGGTTTCTTCTGCCATAGCCTTATATAGGTGCTTTGCCTTGAGAGTTTAACAGGAAAGTGTGTGTGTCTGTGTCTTAATACTAGACTAGCCAGTTTGTAGTTTACCTATTTCAATTTACATTTCTAAATGGCAGCCTCCAGGCATTTTGTGCACTGTAGCTATACAGCAGACTACATCGCCCTTCTTGAGCAATTTGCTCACTGCTTTCCCTAGAAGTCTGCACAGAGCTGCCAGTGTAATTGGCAGCATTCCCTGCGATTAAATTGCATATTTGGTGAACTCTTTTTCTAAAGTTCATCCTCGCCTAAAAGGATGCAGACACTGGAAAATGTTATGTTGCAACACTGAGATTGCGAAGGTGTTTGTATAGTGTGCTATTGCTGATGTCTCCTGATTGTTGTCTGGCTTTCATGCTTGGTATCAACAAGTGTAGAGATGAGGAATTCTGACACGTAATTACAGTTATTCTGGGTCTAAAGAATTGAAGCCAGACACTCCCATTTAATGCCCCCTTTCCACTAGCACATACTCGCCTTTCCTGCTCTCCCCCTAACCCCCATTCCGTTTAGCTGCAGAGAACACAGAAAATACCCAATATCTCCAGGTACGAAGGAGCATGCGAGTCACTCCCCTCATGTGACAGCGCTGGTACTTGATGATTGGCCGGGCACTGTCGCATTGGGATGGAGAGAGAAATATCTGCCCGGTGTAAGCTCTGCCCACAGTGATTTAGAGTTTATGCAAAGCTTTCTATCCTCACTTTCTGCAGCTGAACAGGGCAGGGAGGAGTGAAGGTAAGTATGTGTTAGTGGACGGATGACATTAGAGCGCACACATTGCTGTGCCCTGCAAGGGAGAAGTGCAGGTTTGCTTTGAATTCTCAATGCTTAAAAATAAATCCTGTATCTATCTATAGAATGTGCTGAGTAATAGCTGTTCAGTACGTATGCGAGCTGTGCTTCCTGCTTAGTAGTGCAACAAGTGTACAAGTCAATGTCTAGCCAACTGTGTTCTCACCTTGGCTGATGGTCAGAGTTTGCCACACCCACACAAAGTTTTGTTCCTTTTTCTTTATAGAGAAAGCAAGACCAGTGCTAGGTCACACAGATTCTTTAGCTTCTGTATAATTAGTTGAATGCGCAGTAGATTTTGTCTTTTACTAATTCATACCGAATTCCCCATTTACTGTTTAGCCCCGGCTCCGCTAGCAGGCGCAAAGAAGCGTGCCGCCTGGGACTTAAAGGGTCAGGTGAACGATATGAAGGACAAGATGACTAATTACAAAGGAAAGGTGCAATGCCTCTCCGGAGAGAACGCTCGTCTCCTGAGCACCAAGGAGCAGCTCCAGAAGCACGTGGAGACAATGAGTATTGAGAATGCTGGTCTCAGCGAACGGCTAAGGTAATTTTAGGGGAACTGTGCAATGTTTGAGAATATCTTACCTTGATTGCTAGAAAACCTTCCTCTAAACAGAGCAAGCACCCCCCAGTGTGTTATCAATGCAGCAGCTGAGTTCATACATCTTCCCCCCCAAAAAAAAAAATCAATTAACTCCTTTTTGTGGCCTGGAACTGTGTAAAGCACAACTCCTGCGTCCTGTTCCACTGTCCAGCGTCAGCCCTTTTCTGGGTTGCATTGCCTAGTGACTTTCAACCCACTTCCTGTGAGCCCTGGCTGTCAATGACCCACCTTCTATGGGAGCATCATCACGCATCCTGGGCTGAGAGTGGAAAGCTGCATAGATCCACACTTGCATGTCATTGGTGAGCACCAGTTGGCTGAATAGCTTGTTACATGACAACAGCAAAGACACCAGGATTTAGAGAGACCTTTTCGGTAGACCATTCATTTTAGCATGCTTTTCTCAAGATGACAAGTATTTAACGCATTTTAGGCATGTTGATGTTTTTTTTTTTTTAATGCCTCCCTTATGAATTCTGAGTGCCTTAATCTTGAACATGCTATCGGCATACTCATAGCTGTCATTCATGTGACTCTATAGCAGAGGTAGGCATCCTCAGCACTCCAGCTCTGTCATGCCTATGGCTGCCAGTCTTACAATGCCTTATGGGACTTGTAGTTCAACAGCTGGAGTACCAAGGTTGCCTATCTCTGCTCTATAGTATTCACTTCACTCCTTTTGCGGCTGCTACATAAAAATGTAGAAAGGTAAGGGGAGGAGGAGCTGGACCAACACAGACCGCAATTGCCCCTCTCAGAATACGAGAAGGCTATGCCATGTAAGGAGGGAGGGGGCTGTACTCTGAAATTGAACCTTCTTGAAGTAGTCAAATTTTCTAGCAAGTTCAAAGGTCCAAAAAAAATATTTTATGGAAAAGAAAAACCATGCAAGTATTACTGATAATACAAATGCTTGATGTTCCTGTGATTTTTATCACTGCAGACCTGAGACTGGTAGGAGGCAGAATCCCTTGTTAAATCTCTTTAACATCTATATACAAGAGCTTGTTGAGTTTTAAATAAATGAAATTATGGAGACAATAGGTGATGTATCGCATCATTCTCTTTCATTTTATTTATTTTTAGAACTGCGGAATTTAAGCTGCAGTCCCAACAGCAGAGACTGACTAACTCGGAGAGTGAGGTTCAGCGACTGACTGGCCTTTGCCAGAGACAGGAAAGTGAGCTGTCGAATGAGAAACAGACTGTGCAAGAGTTACGGGAGACCAGTCACAGTCTTGCAGAACAGCTCAAGGATAAGGAGGTACATTCTTATTTTTCTTTTCCTATTTTGTGTATAGATAACCATTTTCTGGGATGCGTTTATGTTCCAGTAACACTTTGTGTTTTCCCATCTCTTGCGCCTTACCATTGGCCAATCACTATGGTGGGTGGTTTTATTAACCATTAGTAGGGTATTGGAGGGGTACGTCCGTGTTGGAAACTATGGAAGATGGTTGCTGTTTAATGGAGGAACTATTTAGGAGAGTGATTTTTCACTCATCCTCATAGTTCGAGCCGACGTGTGACAATGAAACTGTCACGCGTCGGCTCGATAGATCAGGCAGTGCGTGAACACATACCGTCGCTCGCTCACTTCTTGACCATCTCCCTGCAGAGAGCGGGGACTGTCACTCACAGGTCCCTGCAGGGATTCCCGCTCCGATCCTCCAGCACTGACTGTCGTAACGGGAGGGGGCGGGTACAGCTGGCTCTGCCTCCTAGATGGGCAGAGCCAGCTGACAATCGCGCAGCTGGGTGGATCTCGACAGTAATGTCGGGATCCGTCTCGGCTGCTGCTGTCTCAGTATACCGCGAGCTGTAGCTTGCGGTATACTGAGCTTTGGGTCACGGGAGGACGCTAGTTTATGTCCTCCCGTGACCCTGGTGAGAACTATGGGGAAAAGCACTGACCCCATAGTTCTCCTTTTAACCCCTTCGTGACGGGAGACGTACACTGTACGTCCAGCCACAAAGGGACCAAATGACTCGTCACGTACACTACGTGACGAGTTATTTGCTGCACTAGAAGGCTGCTAACTGCTGAGAATCAGCGGTTACCTTTCAGTAATGGATGTCTAACTATCTAGAGATCCATTACTGAAAGGGTTAACCTTTTTCAGACACCCGATACCTTAATATCGGGTGTCTGAGAGTCACAGCAAAGCGGACACACATGTCGGCTTTTGCCGGCATTCTGACAGCTCGTATAGATCGAGAGATATCTCTCATTAGTAGGGTATTGGAGGGGTACGTCCGTGTTGGAAACTATGGAAGATGGTTGCTGTTTAATGGAGGAACTATTTAGGAGAGTGATTTTTCACTCATCCTCATAGTTCGAGCCGACGTGTGACAATGAAACTGTCACGCGTCGGCTCGATAGATCAGGCAGTGCGTGAACACATACCGTCGCTCGCTCACTTCTTGACCATCTCCCTGCAGAGAGCGGGGACTGTCACTCACAGGTCCCTGCAGGGATTCCCGCTCCGATCCTCCAGCACTGACTGTCGTAACGGGAGGGGGCGGGTACAGCTGGCTCTGCCTCCTAGATGGGCAGAGCCAGCTGACAATCGCGCAGCTGGGTGGATCTCGACAGTAATGTCGGGATCCGTCTCGGCTGCTGCTGTCTCAGTATACCGCGAGCTGTAGCTTGCGGTATACTGAGCTTTGGGTCACGGGAGGACGCTAGTTTATGTCCTCCCGTGACCCTGGTGAGAACTATGGGGAAAAGCACTGACCCCATAGTTCTCCTTTTAACCCCTTCGTGACGGGAGACGTACACTGTACGTCCAGCCACAAAGGGACCAAATGACTCGTCACGTACACTGTACGTGACGAGTTATTTGCTGCACTAGAAGGCTGCTAACCGCTGAGAATCAGCGGTTACCTTTCAGTAATAGATGTCTAACTATCTAGAGATCCATTACTGAAAGGGTTAACCTTTTTCAGACACCCGATACCTTAATATCGGGTGTCTGAGAGTCACAGCAAAGCAGACACACATGTCGGCTTTTGCCGGCATTCTGACAGCTCGTATAGATCGAGAGATATCTCTCTCAAGCTATACTGGCTTTTTTTTTTTTTATCTTTTGACTTTCAAGAATAGATACAAAATGTTATGTATTAGACACATAATGTATCTATTCTTGAAAGTAGAATGTTTAAGTTTTCTGAAACATTCACTGACAGCTGAATCCTGAACTGCTGCAGGATCAGTGTCACTAACTTATTATCGGCTGTTCTGAAGTTTGAAGCAGCCTGATAATAAAAAAAATGTATTAATTTATCAAGCAGTAATAGTGAGATTAATTCACAATGACTGCCTGATATAATTAAATAAATAAAATTTGTCAGTATAAAAAAAGTGAAAAGTGTAAATAAATTAAAAAAAATAGTGAAAAGTGTAAAAAAATTAAAAATAAGGGGCAAATGTATGTATTGCATTTTTTTTTTAGCTGTGCTGGTTTTGTTAAAAAAAAAATACTACAAATCAAAACTGGGAAAAAAAGTTTTTTTTTTAATGTTTTTTCCTCTTTTTTTTTAATTCGTATTTGTCCTAAGTGAGGCGTTAGACACACATATGTGATATAAATATATAGCCCTATCTGTCCTCTAAAAAACAATATATAATATGTGTGGGTGCACTTTGTTAGAAAATATATTACTGACGTGGAAGAATCACACAGCAAAAATGTCAAAAGTGTGTCAGTCATTTACGAACAGAAACCAAAAACAAGCTCAGTCATGAAGGGGTTAAGCAGGTCCTCATTCGTCTCTCTAGCTTTGATTGTGAATGTAATTCCTTCTCATAGTTCAGTCAGTTTCTAACAGCTAATACTTAACTTATTCCTCACTTCGTCTATCTTCCTCCATGCTGTGCAACCGGTCCCTCGATGCGTCTGTTCTTAGGTCCCCTGGCCGGGGGTCTGACGTCATCACACACAATGCAGGGACCAATAGTCACATTGTATGTGAAAGCCCGACCACAACCTTGAGAGAAAAGAGATAAGCACTTGAAGTCTATTATAGATATTAAAGGGATACAAATTATTCTTCTACCCTTAGACTTCACAAGCATTTAACCCTTGCTGTTGGGAGGGGGTGGGGGGCATGGTGACACTGCAGGGGTTTTCTTCTTTTTTTTAATTGTGAAGTTCAGCTTTAATAGACTTTACCTTTTAAAGAGGAATTTCAACTTAGTCATTCATATCCTGCTAAGCCACCAACACTAAGAAGATAAATTAAGAAATGCACATCGGGAACTAATTTCATTGTTTTTCTCAGTCTGTGAATCTAAATTTTTCTGATTGACTTCTTGCTCTTGGGTCAGATGAGATATAATTGCAAAGATTCTTTTACCTAGGAAAAATGTATATGAAGCACCACTGTGCCTAAGCTGCACATGCAGAAACAATGTAAACAGAGGGGTGGTATTCCCAGTGAGGATATAGCATCATAAGCTGCCAGCTACAGGATCTGAAACTTTGTTTTATTAGGAGGTTTTCAAGGGAATTGATAATCTATAGGCAAGTCACAGTCCTTGTTTTTTTTTTTTTTTTTTCTTCCTCTACTCATTTAGCAAAAACTGATTTGTCTGGAAAGGGAGAACTCCAGACTGAAAACACTTGTGAGTGATCAGAGTGCGGAGATCTCTTCCCTGAAACGTACCGTGGAAGAGAGAGATATGCAAGTGCATACGCTGGAGACTGACCGGAGGAGGTTACATAACACCATCCAGGAGTTAAAGGTAAGCCCCGTCCCTATCTATAGTAATTCTGCTTGTTTCAGAAGTTTCTACATCGGCCTAAAATAATCGGGTCTCCTGGAACCCCTGCTAAAACTCTGTACATAGGCCAAACCATATAGGTGGTCATTGTGAGAAGGTCTCCCTCACATTGGTGATCAGTGGAAAGAATGGTCTTTATGATTGTAGTTGGTCTATGCCCCCTTGCGTTGGTGGTCAGTGGGGAAGAATGCCCCCTTGCGTTGGTGGTGAGCGGTAAAGAATGCCCCTTAAAGACCTCTAACTTGATCATTGTTAACATTGGTCACTTATCTGAGAAATGGGAGGAGAAGCTCCCCTAGTCCGGTATCGCTGGTTGCCAAGTGTAATTGGTGTTAGAATTATGCAGCTACCTTTTATGAGATCATAGCGGTCGCTGTTCATGGAACCGTTGGCAACCTCTGGCGGAACCCTAGGCTTCCAGGGTTGTGAAAGACTGGTCTACATAGTATGTTGTGCATCTCCTGACTGGTTTTTCTTCTCCCCATCACAGGGCAATATACGTGTGTTTTGCAGAGTGAGGCCCATCCTCCAAACTGAGAAGAACCTTCCTGCTGGAAATCTCATCTTCCCTCCTAATGATGAGAAGGCCATTGTTTTAACAAAGGTGGAGGAGGTGAGACAATGCAATGCAAAATGTATATCATGTCAAGGGCTCCTGTTTCTATTAATGTATGGGGTTCTGTAACTTAAAGGATATGAGTACTCCATCACACTTCGCTCCATTAATATATCCAGCTAAAGGAAGCATGTTTGCAAAACCTTCTTCTGCCTTTTTTCCTTGCTTCCTTATGCCAGCTCGTATTACTGCTCCTGGTATCTCAAATGTACTTTCTTTAAATCCGCTTCCTACACGTCGGCATATCGCACGTCAACATCTAGCCAGTCGGAGCTCTATCACTTTGCAGAGTGCTATCGGTCTAAGGGCCTGAGTCGATAAGTATTTTGTTTGCATCAGAATCCATAGAAGTTTATGGGAATGCACAAGTAGTTTGAAGCTGCCTAGGAAGTCGAATGCCCCTGCAATGGAATTTTATGTAGAACTTGGAAGTGTCTCAAACTTCTCAAGTGCAAGCAAAATGAATCTCAAAGATCACTGCAATTGCCCATCTGAACAAGCTCCAACACTGTGACCTCTTTACAGTAAGGGAGAGTAGAGGGATGACCTCATCAATGTGCTCTTCATCTTTGCCGAGCCACAAGGTGGGATGGATACTGGACCTGGCTCTGCTGTCTGGCAGTGTTGTCTCAATGGCAGTCACACTGAACAGAATTACAAATCATTTTTGCAGGTTAAACAGTCAGTTTTAACTGCATACTTAGATTTTTCCCTGGAGTAGAGTTTTTCCTTTGGTAACGTTGTCCTTTACCACAGCCCCTCTCCCTCCCCTTTTCCCAGTGTAAGCAGCTTTAGTTTTTAACTTGCCATTAGCTGTAATACATATGGACCTGGCCAGCTTCTCTTCAAACTGTGCACCGTGGCCCCGTTCATTCCTGTGGGAATAGCTGCACTCCAAGCTGGAATGAATGGGGGTCACAGCATGAGTACACTAAATAGGAACTGGATGGGTTCATGCGGAAGGTATGATTGCTGGATTTTGTGTGAACACAAGTATACAATTGTCCTGTCTGCATTCGGAGATGGGGGAATATAGAAAAGAAACTTCCACACAATGTGTATTTTATATCAAAGAAGGCAAGCCACGATTTAAAGGCCAGTTGGCTTTTGTAAACGTTCTCCTTTACCCTGCACACGTATGTTTAACTGAACTTTATAGGTTATCTGAATGTATGATTTTAGGAACCTAGCATTCAATTTATATCCTTTTTTTTAAATATATTTTCCAGTCCCACATTGGCAGAGAAAAGAGCCAGTCTGTGAAATATGACTTCAACTTTGACTGCATCTTTCCAGCGACCACTGGCCAGGCAGCCGTGTTCGAGGAGATTTCATTGCTGGTCCAGGTAGATCTAGACTCTGCCATCCTCCTGTATTGTATATTTTGCCCCGGTTCCATCTGCTGACTACTCTATCCTTTCCCCTAATTAGTCTGCCCTTGACGGATATCCAGTGTGCATATTTGCATACGGACAGACCGGCAGCGGGAAAACCTACACCATGGAGGGTCCAGATAACGTCTCTGTGGAAACAATGGGGATGATCCCTCGGGCCATCCGGCAGATTTTCAGCAGTGCAGCGGAGCTGAAGACAAAGGGTTGGGAGGTGAGAGTTGTCACAGGCTGTGCGTGAAGGTGATCGGCACCTAAGTGTCTATTTCAACCTTTTCACGATCTGCTTTTTACATTCCCACAGTACAAATTTACAGCCAGTTTCCTGGAAATCTATAACGAGTCGATCCGAGATCTGCTGGCGAACCGGCCCGATAAGAAACATGAGTACGAGATCCGCAAAGTGAATACCACCAGCAATGAAGTCTACGTCACCAACCTGCGCTACGTGGAGGTCTCTAGTGTAGAGGAGGTAAGTCTGAATTAATTTGTATCTTTTATATCTGACCGCACTTTAGCTCAACAATAGGCTCTCATGTTTCCTCTGTGCAACGCAGTTGATTTTGCAGCTGCTAATTCTGTTCGTTTTGGATTGAGTAAGGGAGGACTACAACCCCTGTCAGCCTCTTTTTGCCATCTGTTTCCCATTGAGGTGATTTCACTTCCTGTCAAGAGCCACAACAGCAAATGAGGGCAATTCTTGGTGGTCAACAGGGTCACCAGAAAGTGTCCTCATTGGAAGATTCCCATCTACTCCTTTTCAGTGATAACCTCCATCAGGACAAAGGTGATCTATCTAAAACTACAAATAAAAAAAAAGTTTTGTCTAGTTTGCATTTTAATTTGCAATAGAATATCTTGCATAGTATTTGAGGTTGAATAAAGACCATCAACTTCAACCTTAAACATCAACTTCAACATCAAAGGTCCATCAACTTCAACCTTAAACATCAACTTCAACATCAAAGGTCCATCAACTTCAACCTTAAACATTGTATGAATTGCCTACTTAGGAAAATATTGGTGTTTGTTTTTGTTTTTTTATAAGTTTGGTGCATAATGAGTGTTGTAGTAGACCACCTGCACTCCACAGCGTTATGACCTTTTAGAGTCATGGTGCTCACAGTAATGAACACAGATGGCGCCGTTTTACTCAAAAAGAGGAACGAACAATTCACACTTGGAACTCTGCGAGTGCTGGTGATCGGCACTTTGCATAATGAGCCTTTTTTGAAGCCCGTGAGAATTCTGTAAGCTCCCACAAATCTAAACTCTTTTATTTATTTTTCTCATCTCAGGTACATGACCTTCTCCATGCGGCTAAAACCCATCGCTCTGTGGCTAAAACTGCGCTAAATGACCGGTCGTCTCGTAGCCACAGTGTGTTTCAGCTGAAAATTGAGGGCGAAAACAAGCTGAGAGATGTCCATACATCGTGTAAGTTTCTGCGGAGATTAGGAATACCGAGTTGGCCTTGGGAATCAAAATGTACCTAAAGCTGGACTCCAGCCAGATTGTACCCAAATGAAATGCATATACAGGTGAAACTCGAATAATTAGAATATCGTGCAATGTTTTACCTGCCAAAAAGATTTGCATTTCTGTCCATCCGGTTCTCAGATTTACACAGCAGAGCCACACAATACAGCCCTCTGTGACAGGCCAGGAGACCTGATTTTCCTCAGTTGCAGTTAAACTTGCAGGTCTTGTCTCTTCACCTGTCATCATATCCCTTATTGACACATGATCAGCACAACCAACTGGCTCCTTTTACTGATTCATTCTCTCTCGCGGGCCCTCTCCTGCGCGCACGCTCTTTCCCACCCGCTTGCTCTCTCCGCCGCTCGCCCACTCCCCACCCAGTCTGAGCTCTGGTGTACAGTGCTAGAGAAACTCGAAGCTGAATTCTGGGTATTACCAACAAAAAAATTAGCCTTGCTGCCACCCCGGTGTAGCAATATTTTTATCGGCCTTCTTGATTTATTTTTTCAGTGTAAACCATTTTCCCATGTTAGACAATCACTCGTGCATTTATCTCCCTAGCTGTCCTAAGCCTGATTGATCTTGCGGGGAGTGAGCGCCTGGACCGGTCACTATCAACTGGCGATCGATTAAAGGAAACGCAAAGCATTAACACATCACTGTCCACCCTGGGCATGGTGATCACCTCTCTGTGCAACAAAGTAAGTACATGCAGTGTTGCTGTGATTGGGCCTTTAAATCTGCGTGCCCTGTGTACATGTCAGTGTCTGCTTTTATTTAACGCGTTGCCATTAAAGCAGACATTTGTTTTAGTCAATCCTCGGCCGTGAAAAAGTGCGTGTGTGTGTGTATACAGAGACTGACATTTTTCTAAGATCTTCTTCTGGCCTATCTGGTGATGTCAGGGGTTCTATCTCTTCTCCTGCAGCAGGTGGCAGTCCATGCCCATACACTGAACATCCAACATGGAATGACATGAGAGCCATTTAGTGCATTCGTATTCTGAGCCCAGGCTAGCGTTATGATGCACTCACAGGAGCGGGTTGGCCATGGCGCTCTTGGCTCAGGGGAAGTGAGTTGAATGGAAGTGGGTCATGCCACCTCAGGGGTGGCCAAACTCCAGCCCTACAGCTATGGTGAAACCACAAATCCCATGATGCATGCGTCTCTGGTAGTCGTGGCTGTGAGAATCTTGCAATGCCTCATGGGATTTGTAGTTCTACAGCAGCTGGAGGGCCAGAGTTTTCCCACCCTGTTCCTGCTGAAAGACTGGTAACATCTGGTGGTGGAAATTTACTGTGGCAGGGTAGCTTTGGACAGAAGGTAAGTGTTGAACAAAAATCTACCTTGTTTTAGATCTTTTTAGGATTTTTTTTTTCATTTAAAAATGGAGAAAAAAAAGCTGGAGTTTCTTTTAATTGGGGCCCATTCACACCCAAGGAATCACAAGTTGACTTGCAATTGTACCTTTCGAATACTTTCTGTTCCATTGCGTTGCAATCAGTTTTCAGCGGATGCTAACAAAAGGGCACCAGAAAATGAATGGGGCTGGTTCACACCGGATCCGTTGCGCTGAAAAAAGATGCATGGTTTTTGTTTTGGTCAGCGCACCAGAACGGAGCGGTGTGAACTAGCCCCATCCACACCCATTCATTTTTCGGTGCTCTTCCGTTGGCATCAGCTGAAAAACTGATCGCAACGGAACCAGTGTGGATGGGCCCTTAAATAAGAATGTGTTCAGAGTTACACTCCAGGGTGACCTTTCTCATTACTTTCTTACAGGACTCGCATATACCTTATAGAAACAGCAGACTGACTTATCTCCTGCAGAACAGCTTGGGAGGAAACTCAAAAGTGTAGGTTTTTTTTATTTATTTGATTTAATCTTTATTCCAGGTAGCTTTTCTAGCATTTAACAATTAGATTGTAAGCCCTCAGGGGCAGGGCCTCCTTACCATCTTGTCTTGAATTGTATTGTGATTGTAATGTCTTCCTTATATTGTAAAGCGCTGCGCAAACTGTTGGCGCTCTATAAATCCTGTATAATAATGATATAAAGCTGAAGCTTATCATTCTATTCCTCTGTTCCAGGTTGATGTTTGTGAACATTTCTCCTTTGGAGGAAAACTTTACAGAATCTCTGAACTCTTTACGTTTTGCCAGCAAGGTAAGAAAGTCATCAATCAGTGTTTGCCTTCTAGTCGCTGGGACGGGTATTGTGATACTTAGTTCAGTTAAGGCCCCTTTTGCTCTGTTCTATCAGGAGCATGGGGAATCGGATGTAAACTGGCATGTGCATGTTTACACCCTCAAAACACTACCACCTACCTGAATTGCATGCTGTTCTCCCTGGGATGTCCTGTTTGAGTTTAGCATGGCTGTGCTTCATCCATTCACAGAGATCCTTGAATGGAAAGGCTACAAGTCCCATCTGCCACCGTGGTAGATGGGCTCACAGGTCGTGCCAGAACTGTGGTGATGTCACCACGCTTGTAGTCCATTGTTTACAGCCTCCTGCCCATCATTTTAGTCCATTGTATACTTCCTCCTGGCCCATGGTCCATACCTCTGCACAGACCTGTGGATGGTAAACGATGCAGCAACCTGTGTATTGCACCTGTGACAATGCTCTGCAGGCTTTCATGCAATCATTTTAATAAATGCTATATATATATATATATATACACAAACTTTTTAAAGATGGGGCCTATGCTTTTAACATGTCACCTCAGAGCCTCTGTTGTAATCAGGATATTTCTGTAGATATGGGGTTTTATTTTGAAGGGGGAGGGAGGGGGGCATCCTCGTGAACATTACAATTTACAACTGTTCTAATTGGGATATAGAGATATGATCTGATGGAAATCCAGCATGTGCCTAACTTCCTGTTTGGGTTGAAACCACAGTGCATTTTGTGCTCTAAAATGCCAAGCAGTGTTGTCAGCCATTCCAGCAGGACTAAAGAACTTCACCCCTGTCTGTTCCTCTCCACATACACTCCAATTTTCTTCTGAGCTCTGCAATTTTGCTGCATTGACTCCTATGTGCCTGCTCACATTGTGTGTGTGTGTGGGGGAGGATGGTTCTGGGGGGGATGTAGTTCAGTAATTAGCAAGCCTGGTTTTGATGTCTCCAGGAATAATAAAGTTGTGTATTGCTACAAGGGAAAAAAAGAGTTAAATAAAATGAATTCTGGGACATGCTGTAGAGGAAAGAGGGAGATTTGGGGGGTAAATGGGGGTCATGCCCGGACGTACACTTTAACCAGTAATGTGACTTTATTTTTCGTTTCAGGTGAACGAATGTGTGATCGGCACAGCTCGGGCAAACCGAAAATAATCTGCCCGTCTTCTCAACTACAGAAGAACATTTCTCTTTTCTTTTCTTTCTTTTTAAAAAAAAATATGTATATTTATTGTACCCGGGACCATCGCCGAGCATTTAAAGTAAACCTGTCTTATGAAAAGACCGCTTCCTATGTCTGTGGCAGAATAGAAATCGCCTCATATTGTATGCGCACGTTTTATGCCGCTGTTACCGCGCGTTTTTAATCTTGTATAAATCGTTATTGTCTAACTATAAATATCCAGGATTAACCAATGGGGGACATATGGAAACCTACACCAACCAATCAGAATTCATCTCTCATGGACATCGTTGTGTACTCGGCTCTGGTTGGTTCGGCTACTGAACATTGAACGAGACTTTTACTGTTTTAGGATTTTTTTTATATATATATTCTTTTCATGTGTATTGCGACAGCTTCAAGGGCAACCTGCCTATGGTCATGAATTTTTATGGATGCGTGTACATTTGTAAATATGCGTGTGAGTTGTTATTGTAAATAAATTTGCCGTGGTTTATAAGTGTCTGGATCCACTTCTGTGTCCCAATAATGTTCTTGTAGTGCGCAGGTCTCTGTATGAGCTCCAAATTTCATTTTTGGTGATGCGTCACCAAGACACATAGAGAGGGCGAGTCTTCTTAATGAGGAGACACGGCAATAAAAAGTTGACAGGGCTTCTAATCTCTCCGGCCCTCCAGCTGTGCTTTAACTACAAATCCCATCATGCCTTTAACTGTCAGCCTTGCATTGCCTCATGGGACTTATAGTTCCACAACAGCTGGAGGACCGGAGATGCACACCCCTGCCTTCATCTTTCGCCCACAACACTCCACTGAAACTGCCCTCCAAAGAGTCAATAATGGCCTGCTGACTGCCAAATGTTCACTACTCCTTACTCTGCTATTGGACCTTTCTGCTGCTTTTCACACGGTTGACCACATGCCCCTCCTCAAAAAACTCCACTCTCTTGGCTGACAAGACTCTGCTCTCATGTTTCTTCTACTTATCTAAGCGCTCCTTTTAGTGTCACCTACAAATCTACTTCCTCTTTCTGTAGGGGTCCCCCAAGGCTCTGTCCTTGGACCCCTCCTCTTCTCTATCTACACCTCCTCCCTGGGACAGTTGATCACCTCCCATGGCTTCCAATACCATCTCTATGCCGATGACACTCAAATCTGTCTCGGCTCATCCCTCCTGTGTCCCTGTGCATCACTTATTTATAACTGACCTATCAGTCTGGATGTCGCAACACTTAAAGCCTCAATCTTTCAGAAACCGAGCGCCTGATATTTCCTCCCACCAAATTTTCCATCGAGATTGATAAAACAATTAGCCCTCCCTTCCCCCATGGCTAGGTGTCATCCCGGACCTCATCTTTCTTCCCCCACATCCAATCCCTATCCAAATCCTGCCGCCTTCATCTTCCTAACATCTTCAAAATACGCCCCTTCCTCACCAATGGAACCTCCAAAACTACTCATCCACTCTCTTATCTCTCGTATTGACTATTGTAACTCCCTCCTCCATTGGCCTACCACTACACAGGCTCCTCCCCTTCAGTCTATCATGAATGCTGCTGCTAGACTCATCCACCTAACCAACCGCTCAGTGTCTGCAATGGCTTCCATCCCCCGCCCCTCTGCCAATCCCTCCACTGGCATCCACCCCCCTCTGCCAATCCCTCCACAATGTATGTGGTAAGGCTCTGAGAATCGCTGATGTTGGAGTCTTTGTCCAGAAACCATGAACTCTCCTTCACCTCATATACTGATATAACAGGCAGAACAAAGATGGCTTCCAGGATGCCCAATGTGTAGAATAATATGTATAGGCCTTATAGTTTAATTCGTTGTAGCCCCAAATAGTTCTGACATTCCATCCCCCACCCTCCTCTGTCAATCCCTACACTGACTTCCATCTCCCAAAGGATAACATTCAAAATATTAACAACCACTTGTAAAGCCATCCACAACTCTTCACACCCTAACCACCCCCTCCACTCCTCCCAAAACCTCCTGCTTTCCAGCTCCCTCATCAACTCCTCCCATACTCGCCTCCGGGACTTCACTAGAGTCTCTCCCATCCTCTGGAACTCTCTACTAGACATGTGCGATTCTTTTCATTCCGAATCGAAATTTCGGAGATTCGGATGTATCCAAATTCCGAATTACAGATATAACGATTGCAAACGAATCCGAATTCCCGAAATTCGTTAGCGATAGTCTGGATGAAATTTCATTGCAGCAAAGTGACATTTGATTAAAAAAAAAATCCCCCCCCCCCCCCTCTCAAATGTCACTTTGCTGCAACGAACGAACGAACCAAAAAGAAATTTCGTAGACTACCGCTAACTAATTTCATCCGAATCCCGAAACGGATTGACTTTCAGACCCAAATCTTGAAAAACGAGAACGCAAAATCCGAATCAAAACGAAACAACTTTTTTTGCCGGCGCACGTCTACTCTCCACCCCAACCTGTCTGACTATCTCCCACACTGACTGCCTTTAGGCGATCCCTTCAGACTCATCTCTTCAGGGAAGCCTATCCCACCTCAACCTAACAGCTCAACCATCACATTCTCAAATAATTCATCCCCACACAGCTACCTCTTCATGTATCACCTCCCCCTCAGGCCCCGTTCACACACGAATCGGCCTTTACGTACAGCTCCGTGCGGGGCCGTGCCAAGCAGCTGCCAGGAAGGACAAGTGCTGCGTGTGACTAGTACGCAGCCCCCGTCCTTCTCTATGGGGCAACACGCCCGTACGTCCCCCTACGCTGGCCCGCCCTGCGTGTCCGTGGGGGTGAGCGTATTCATACGCTGCTGGAATGGATCCTGTATGCGCCCCGGCTTAGAAAACTCGCACCCCTACGGACCTGCAGTTGAGGTGAGCGTAGGGGGGGCGTACGGCCGTGTAGCCCCATAGAGAAGGGCGGGGCGCAGCACCTGTCCTTCCCGGGAGCTGCTTGGTACGGCCGTGCACGGAGCTGTACATGTCGGCCGATTTGTGTGTGAATGGGGCCTAAGATTGTAAGCCCTCAGGGGCAGGGCCGTCCTTACCGTCTTGAATTGTATTGTAATGTCTTCCTTATATTGTAAAGCGCTGTGCAAACTGTTGGTGCGATATAAATCCTGTATAATAATAGAGAGGCGGTACAATTACAATACAATTCTAGACAAGAGTTGGGCCCTGACCCCGAGAGCCTACAATCTAAGCTCCAGGTCACACTTGCACACATGTGAACGCGCATCGCTGCGCGTCATCCCATTCATTGACATGAAGCGCTGGGGATGTTTCGGCCTCCATTCGGTTTGTCAGAGGTAAGCAACCTCAGAACGCCAGCTGTGATGAAATTACCAGTCCCATGAGGCATTGCAAGACTCTGGCAGAAATCAGCGACCTGGTATCATCGAAATATGGATTCTGGAACGAATATAGGTCCCAGTTGGTATAATAAAACAGTATTCCTATTTTTTATTATTATACAGGACTGGAGTTGGACAAACGCTGGGTCCTCCAGCTCTAGAACTACAAATCCCATGGGGCATTGCAAGCTTCTCACTGCACAGGCATGACTCCCAGAGACAGATGCATCATGGGATTTGTTGTTTCAACACAGCTGGAGGGCCGGTGTTTGGCAATCCCTGAAAACAAATTTCTTCAGCAGTGGCCTCTAAAAAGTCAGGCACTCCGTCACGGACCGAGAGCCTAACAGTGTCAGGAGAGAGGAGGGGACCTGGCGGCATACCTCATCCCGGCGGTGGAACGTCCCCTCCTCTCTCTGCCGGCGCCCATCACCAAGATGGCCGCCGGCAGGCGACATTTAGATGACCACGCGTGCGTGATGATGTCACAGCAGGGTGTCACCTGGTCTCCGCTCCGGGTGACACCGGCCTCAGGACGCCCCCGTCTTCATTGAAGCGTAACCCGACCTCCTCCTTAAATTGAACGGTTTCTTTTCTTCATTAACTCATCCCGACACATTTGTTACCGTTGTACCACTGGCCCCTCCCCTTTTAGATTGTAAGCTCTCAGAAACAAAGCCCTCTCCGCCCTATTGTCTTGAATTGTATATTAACTGTACAGTCTTCCCTTATAACAGGAGTAGGCAATGTCGGTTATTGCGGAACTACAAGTCCCATGAGGCATTGCAAGACTCTGACAGCCTTAGGAATGACTCCCAGAGGCATTATGGGATTTGTAGCTTCAACAGAGTGCCAAGGTTGCCTACCCCTGCTTCATTAAGAGGGCTCTGACCCTGAGAGCTTTCAAACTAAAGGGGGATATAAAGGTAAGGCATGAGTTGATGGAGAAAGGAATACGGTAGTCTTCACCGAACGGATGCGTTTTCACGGATTGCCAAACTCCAGCTGTGGTGAAACTGCAAATCCCATGATGCAACAGCCTCTGGGACTCACGCCTTTGGCAGTGAGACGCTTGCAATGCCTCATGGGATTTGTAGTTCCACAGCTGGTGGGCCCAGCGTTTGTCCAACCCAGCCCTGTATAATAATACATAGGAATACTGCTTTATTACACCGACTAGGAACTCTATTTGTTGTAGAATCCACATTTAGATGATATCGGGCGCTGATTTCTTTTTTTTTTTAATCACGTGACACACAGAATCAGCACTGGCAGCTACGGGCAGCCTGACTGGAAACTACGTGAACCGTTAACCATAACCATCGGCAACGCACGCCAAAGCGGCGGGAGAGCGCTCTCAGGCCACGCCCCTTTTAGCCCCCTTTGAGGCTCCTCTCTATGTGTCACTGCGCGCGCTCGGCTCGCTCGCTTCCCGGAAGCGGAAACGGAACTCTCTCTCTCTCCCCCCCCTGAAGCCTAGACGGGCAGTGGAAGAGGGCGCCGTATCCGTTCGGCGGTACTTTACGGCGGAGAGCATCCGGTGCGGAGATTTAGTTGTCAGCTGCGGTGTTCGTGACAGGTGAGCTTCGCCCGCAACGCAATGTGCCTCTAAATGTAAGGAATGCGGGCAGACATAGGACCGGCGGTGACACTTCATTGTTTGTCGCCTCCAGTTGTGGTGCCTGAAACTAAGTGGCATGATGGGGTTTGTAGTGTTGTCACAGCTGGAGTGCTGAGAATTGTCTAGGCCTAAGACTAATACAAGGGTGGGCAACCTCTGCACTCCAGCTGTTGGGAAACTACAAGGAACACTCTGAGGCATTGCAAGATGGCCACAGGCACGACTAGCAGAGGCATGATGGGGCTTGTAGCTAAAGCAGACAGGGAGGGGAAAGGGGGTACAATGGGAGCAGTGGTGTTCACCTTGGTGCAATTTTTTCGGCACTGCGTATTTAGTCCTCGAGGATTATTATAATACATTGAGTGTTCAGTTCAGAGTTGTAACATCCTCCTGAAGCACTCTGTACTCTGTCATGTGATCGTCACTTTTACATTTCATTGGACTTAACTAAACATATCTGAAACCGGGATCAGCAAATATTGTCGTCATACAAGAGTCCCGTGTATTCTTCCTGATCTGTACAGCAATCCAGTGTGAGGTTTGGAGCTTCCTGTAATGAAGACCGCTCACTGCTGCTCTCTCTCCTTGTGCAGGGTGACTGGTCTTGTCTCCGCCCCCTCCTGTAATAAAGACCGGTCACTGCTGCCATCTCTCCTTGTGCAGGGTGACTCGGCTTGTCTCCGCCCCCTCCCGTAATAAAGACCAGCCACTGCTTCTCTCTTGTGTAGGGTGACTGGTCTTGTCTCCGCCCACTTCCGTAATAAAGACCGCTCGCTGTTACGCTCTCTCCTTGTGTAGGGTGACTGGCCTTGTCTCTGCCCCCTTCTCTAGCTTCTAATAGTGGGTGGGGCCTTCTAGGTCCCTCCCACAGCTCTGCAGTTTATACAGCACAGTGATGATGTCACTGCTACTTTATGAAGTAATATCTGGGTTTGTAATGGCGTTTGGTGCACACAAAGTGGGTTTATATCCTCTATGGCTATTGAGGAATATATCTCATTGTTTGTGCCCGGAGTTCACCTTTAAAAAAAACGATGCAGTGAGATGTGATGGCGTACGGTAGATTTATGGTTTGCCTACAGTTTAATATCTCTGGCTGGATGTGACCTTTTTATTAGCATGTCCCATATGTATCCCACCGCACTCAGGGCTGGATTAACGTGAGGGCCACTGGAGAGCCAGCTCCAAGCCCACCACTGATAATGGACATTAATAGGGCTGCAACAACTAATCGACATAATCGATTATAATCGATTTATTGAAAAAGTTGTCAACTTTTTCAATCATCGATTAATCGGCTTCCAATTAGTTGGAAAATGGATTAACTTCACTTGATCAATGGTGTGCTAGTGGCATTCTGGAACCTCACACTGTGGGTGGGAGATGTGTTTGGGGTTCAAATTGCAATAGCCAATAGCAGACTGACAATTGCACCCGCCAACTGCCTGCTGTGCCCTCCTCCCAGCAAGGAGGAGAGAGCTAGGGGATCCAACCAACTATTCTCATTATCGATTAGTTGGTTGCAGCCCTACTTACCAGTAAACACATATATCAGTCGGGTGCTGAAATGACTGCGGATGGCGCCGCTCCAATCAGTCCATAAACAAGATGTCATCCGCACACCTGGATGTGCGTAAAAATGTCCTTTATGGACGAATATTGTCAAAAAGATGGTGACTTTCAGGGGCCACGCAGGCTCCATTTTCTCACCATGTTTGTTATGCAGCAGTATAAATATGAATTCATTTTTACATTGTGGTTTTTTTTCTTTCAGCTTGGGACTGGTTCTCGCCTCCCCCCGGCCTGCCATGCTCACGCAGAACTGTCTCAGTCCTTGAGATTCTGAAGGTGGAAAGATGGCCAATGTGGTTGAAATCATTGTGCTGGACGATGGGGATGATGAGGAAGGACCATCCTGTTCCCCGGAAGTGAAGGAAAATTCATCCCGTTCCCCGGAAGTGAAGGAAAATTCATCCCGCTCCCCGGAAGTGAAGGAAAGTCTATCTAAGGAGCCTCCGCCACCACCATCCGTGCCGCAAAGCAGCGGAAAGAAAGATGGCGGAAGCAGCCAAAGCAAGGTCTCAATGTGTGCCGAAAACCAAAAATGTTTTGAGGAGGTGAGGGACGCTCCTGTGTTCTCCGGTCCGTCCTTGGTGTGAGGTTCAGGCCCCATTCACACTGAGCGATTTTTTGCAGCGATAGCGCTCATATTTCCACACGATATCGCTCTATGTAGCTTCTCCAATCCATTTCAATGGAGCTGTTCACATCTCGTTGCTCAATATCGCTTGTAGCTCATCGCTGTAGCTTGTCGCTCCTACATGACCCTTTTTTCGAGCGATTTCGCTCCTGATTGCATGCAGCCCAATAGGAAAAAGTCGCGCGACAAGTCGCTCAGTGTGAATGGGGCCTAAAGGGAACATGTGTTTGAAGGATCCTTGACAGTTGGGAGTTTACCTAATTCATAATTTATTTGAAAACAGTTGATAAATATTTAAAGGAGAATTATGGGGAGAGTGAAATAAACTCCTCCTCCTCATAGGTAAAGCCGTCATGTGACGCTGAAACCGTCACACGTCCGTTCTGTTGAGAATTATGAGTGATCACAAACCGCTGATCGCTCAGTTCACGATCATGTCCCTGCAAAGAGTGGCGACCGCCAGTCATCGTTCCCTGCAAGGAATACCTCCTCCCCTCTCCATTCTTCCAGCGCTCATTGGAGGTACAGACAGGGAAGGGGGCGGGCACAGCTGGCTCTGCCAATAGCCTGCTGTATGCTGAGTTTAGGGTCATTAGTAAATGTCCTCCTGTGACCCTAAAGTGAAGTACTGCCAAAAAAGGTTTGGCCATAGTGTTCCTTTAAGCCCATCGTCAGGAATTTAAATGAGCTGTGAAAAAAAAAATGCAGCTTATGCTGCTATACTCGCCGCCTCCTCCATCGCCCGGGGCTCCGTGCCAGTTGCCTTCCAGGTTAAATGACCCTGGGCATCATTCAGCCCACTTCCTGTGAGTCTAGGCAGTCATGGACACACACCCCTCAGGGGTGCATCATCTTGCTGGCCTGATTTCACGGTACTGTTGCACAGAACAGTGCTTGTGTCCCAACATAAGAGCCGTTTTGTTAAGGAGAAAGCGCCGCTGGCGTCTGATGAGAACAAGAAGGACCCACAATGTCACATGTTGGATTTAAAGTGACATTAAACCCTTCACTTTTTGTTCTTTATGGTTGAGGGCCAGATTTGCTTGAACTGCCTCTTGTTTCTAATTTCAACTTTAATTCCTTGTTCTCCAGTCCCGCCCCCCCATATGTGGGTGTCTCCATTAGCGAGCTGGCTGCTGAGGAGACATCCATGTTCCTGCACCTAGCTGTGTGCGCCCTTAGACACACACACCATGCAGCAAGCCATACCTATGGCTCCTCTGCCCTCAGTACCCTCCCCCTGGACCAAGAAGTTTGGGGAAAGCAGGGTATTTTGGCCCAGAGGAGGAGACGAGACCATAGGTAAGTGTGGGGGTTATAGAAAGCTACTGGGCATTTTGTCTTTAATTCAGAGAATGCGTTAGGGCACAAACTCAAGGCCCAGGGGCCGAATCCGGCCCATCAGGCCATTTCCTAGCCTTCTACTTTCAGATCTAGGTATTAAGTTATTACTAAAACCAGTGATAATCGAATGCAGAGGCAATTATGATAAAGACTAGATAGATTTATATAGTAGTCTTACAGGCCCTTTGAGGGCAGCCATAATGTTGATGCGGCCCACGATTAAATTGAGTTTGACACCCCTGCTTTAGGGTCAAAAAAACACTAAGCCCGCTTGCAGCACAGCACAGCCTGCAAGAAGCACAACCGCAGCATTCTTAATGAATTCTCTACATGACGGTAATAAACGCCTCCAGTAATACTTTAAATGTTTAACGTGTCTAAAGTGATCTTTTAAAAAATGGGAGTGGTGGTGGTGGGAGGAATTAGGAGGGTGGGGTTGAAGGGATTGGGGGG
>NW_017306589.1:998213-1019097 GCF_000935625.1 Nanorana parkeri
AAAGTGATTTGTCATGCAGATGACACTGACAGCAATGTTGCTTTGTGAGCATCAGAAGTGAAATAGAGAAGTAGTGATTACAAGGGGGAATACGAGCATCGGATACACAAAGTATGTGATTAACAAGGCGGGAGAAGAGGCTAGAGACCTAGCAACAGATGGGGTGACAGATGGTGTTCAAGCAACATCCTTTTTTTTATTATCTTGTAAAAAATAACCACTTCCTACAAGGTGCACCTATAATACTTTTGGATTTTGTGATAGGAATGTGCTACCTTGTTGGCAGCCCGGGGCAAAGCAAAGATATCCAGACTGCACGGCCTCTGCTAGAAGAGAGGAAAGGAGTCTATCTTCTGATATGTCCATCTGTCTGTATAATCTGATCTCTCCTACTCCCTGCATCCATTTCACAGCACAGCAGGAAAAGAGGACGCAGAATGCTGGCGTTATGCTTGTAGGCTGTGCTGCAAGTGGGAAATATTTTTCTTTCTTATGAGTAGGGATGCACCGATACTGGTTTTTCGGTATTGAGCACGAGTACCGATATTTTTTTTTCCCCGGTACTCGCCAGTGCCGTGTGCCCACCTTCCTGATTGCCTGTGAAGCCAGTGTTCTAGCAAAACAACACCGGCTTCATTGCTGAGGCTGCCTGACTTCTGACCAATCAGGAAGCTGGGATGCAAGTCATGACATGCCGCCCGGTTTCCTGATTGGCTAGGAAGCTGGCTTCACTTGTTAGACAGCGTGGATTCCTGACCAATTGGGAAGCCGGAGAGCGAGTCATGACATGCTGCCTGGCTTCCTGATTGGCTAGGAAGCCGGCTTCACTTGTTGGTAGGCAGTGTGGATTCCTGACCAATCGGGAAGCCGGGACGCAAGTTATGATGTGCCGTCCGGCTTCCTGATTGGTTAGGAAGCCAGGCTGCCTACCAACAAGTGAAACGTCATGTCCCAGCTTCCTGATTGGCTAGGCAGCCAGCTCCATGCTCCCTCCGCACTGCCGGTCAGAGGGCGATCTCACTCTGACAGGAAGTTCTGGTATCGGAGCATTTGGGCAAGTACGAGTAGTCGCCCAAATACTTGGTATCGGTACCAATACTAGTATCGGTGCATCCCTACTTATGAGCATTATGAGGAAAATATATACAAGAATAATCATATAACCCCCTTTCAGGCGGGATAATGAGACCAGTTTTCCCTATACCGTAGCTATAAGATATTTTTCGGGTTTATAGTGGGATTGGTTTTTATTTTTTCCCTCCCCTCCTAACGTGTACATTCTTCACCCCATTTCAGTTTGTGGATTACTGCTCCAAGCTGACCGTCGAACATCCCGAGGTCATCGCCTTCCTCCAAAGCCGTTTCTCCAAAGCCAACCCTACTTACCTTTCTTCTGTGGAGTTCCGCAACACCTTGGGCCGTTGTCTGACCCGGGTGCAGGGCAAGCAAACGAAGGTCTATGTTTACATCAATGAACTGTGCACCGTGCTCAAGAATAATTCCGAGAAGAAGAAAGTCAACCTGCAAGTCGCCGTCGCTGCAGCAGGTCCTCAGGCCGACAAGGTAGAAACGGAACAACCTGCGGAAGATGCAGAGGAGGAGGTACCGGAGAGGAAAGCGGGTTCCAAGCATCAGATCCGGCGCCTGGAGAACCTCCTGCGACTTTACTCTCAGGAGATCCAGAAGCTACAGGAGAAGGAGCTGAGCATAGAAGACATGGATGACGAGGACTCGACATACATCCAGGAATCGAGGCTGAAGCAGAAGATGCTGCGTATATTCGAGAAGCTGTGCGAGCTGAAGACCTGCTCCAGCCTCACGGGCCGGGTGATAGAGCAACGGATACGGTACCAGGGCACCCGGTACAAAGAGGTCAATCGGCGCCTGGAGAAGTTCATCAATAAAACCAGAGATATCTTCCCAGATTACAATGATGTCCTTCAAGAGGTCCAGAAAGCCAGTGACAGGCATAACTTGGACCTGACGCGCAAGCAGGTGCGGAGCATAGCACAGGACGCTTTTCGGGATCTTGGCAACAAGCTGCAACACCGGAGACATTTGGACATGGTGTATAACTTTGGTTGTCACCTGACAGATTCTTACAAGAGTGGTGAGTGCTTTGTAGAGAAGAACACTTCCGTGTGGAAAGTTCTGAATGCTTCTGTAACCGGGTTAAAGTAGACCTGTCATCTGATGTGACCCCCTAAGCCGACATTGACTGGGGAATTTATCAAAACTGGAGCAGTTGCCAGTGGCAACCAATCAGCTTCCCTCTTCAGTTTGTTCAGTTAAGCTTTGAAAATGAAAGACAGAAGCTGATTTGGTTACCATGGGCAGCTGCTCCAGTTTTGATAAATTTCCTTCTGTGTATCATGTTCTATGTGTTCCATGAAATACTAAATTCACCGTTGATGAAAAATGGTGATCAGAGCTCATTGCTTCCAGGTTCAATCCTAGTTAGGGGACATCAACGATCTTCACTCTCGCAGCTGACACTGGCCATGAGTGAGCCCGGGATACATGGGCGGCCATTACTGTGCGCATGGAAGTGATCACTTCCACAGATAGACAGAAATGGTGCAGCTCAACTCGCACCTCCACTCCCGCTAATGGAACCTCTGAGCCGGATGCTGTGTAACTAGCACATGATAATCTTCCAAAGAAATTCAAACTTTATTCCACATGCATTTGTACAAAGCACAACCACTGACGCGTTTCGGACTTACTCGGCCTTAGTCATAGCTATTTTGAATTTCTTTGGAAGATCATCGTGTGCTGGTTCCATAGTTTTTGAGCCTGTTACTCCGGAAGAGAGTTGTCCGTGCACCCGGGGACGTATGACGGGTGAGCTGTGCACTTCGTGTTTTCAGTCTGAGCCAGATGAGGCTTCCACCAAAGCCTTAAATCAGAGTCTATAGAAAAGCGGCGCTTGAAACGGGATCAGTCCAGTAAAATGAATTTATTTCCAAAAAGGCATAAAAAGAGGCATTGTGGGGCTAAAACGCATCCGAAGTTTGACTTTTTATGCCCTTCTTTTTTTTTTAATGCTTTTTGCGAATAAATTGACCGCAAATAAAAATGTTATATTGCAGCTTATAAGTCCTTGGGCTTGGTGGCTGCATTATAATTATTTTACTTGATGGTCCTGCCAGTAACGCACTTCCTGTCCTAGGGTGACAATGCTCACCCACTGTACTGTCCCTGAGAAGCGGCGTGGTAACACTATAACTTCCTCTCCATAAGATGGGGGGAGATGTTCTGTAGTTTATAGAGGTTTACTGTAGAGCTGCAGCTAACGATTATTTTCAAAATCGATTAGTTAGCCGATTATTAAGTTCGATTAATCGGTTAATCGGATAAACAATAAAATAAAGTTTAAAAAATGGCTCCAGTGATGGACTACTAGTTTCTATTAAGATTGTAGTCCATCACAGGAGCAAGCTTGGAGCGGTGGAAGTAAAAAAAGTGTGGTGTGCAATATAGTGAAATGGAAAGTGTAAATGTATACAGCAATCAATGCAGACTGGCACCGGCTATAGAGGACTACAAATCCCAGCAATAGTACATTATACAGCGCAATGCAGAATATCACCAGCTATAAAGGAATACAACAAATCCCAGCAATAGTACATTATAGCTGGCGGTATTCACCCCCACACCTGCTCCTCCCTACTACATCTCCCCGCGTCCCTGTGCCGATCGTGGATGTGGACGGGCGGTGAGTGTGAAATGGGAAGGAGGTGCGGCGTGTAGAGCGTGGATGCGGGCGGGTCTGGCAGCGGTGCGCAGCGTTTGTGGAGCCGTGAACAGGGCCAACTGTTTGGAAGCCGATTAATCGATTATTGAAAAAGTTGACAACTTTTTCAATAATCGATTATAATCGATTATGTCGATTAGTTGTTGCAGCCCTAGTTTACTGTGCAGGGGTGATAACTAGGGATGCACCGATACCGGTTTTTCTGTACCAATACCGGTGCTTCCGCTGGCATGGAGCCGGCTTCCCAGGCAATCAGGAAGCCGGGTGGTATGTAATGACTCGCCTCCCGGTTTCCTGTTGGCCGGAAAGCTGGCTCCATGCTGATTGGCTGGTAAGACAGCTCCCAGCCAAACGCTGGGAGGACACTGCAGAGCGCACAGGACAGCCCTGGATTCTGGCAGAAGCAATGGGTATTAATTTGCCGTTATTGAACAGAGATATTAAAGCGATTCCAATGCTATATTTTTTAGCAAACCCGAAAGTGAGCGATTTAAGTTTTAGGAGTTGGGGTTACACTTTAAACTTGATAATTTTATTTATTAGGGCATTTTTCCTATTCCTTTCCTTGGAGATGATGAGGAAATCGGCAACCCCTCTGCTCACGGTGAAAGTTTTAAAAGTTTACTGAGAAGAGTTACAAAGTAAAAATGAAAGATTAGAGAGCCGAGAAATGCCGTGTGCAGAGATCCTCGGACAAGCTAAGGGGTTCGTTCTCTTGGTCAGAAGGAGAGAGGTAGAGATGATGAGTGGAGTGGTTAATGTGCAGGATAAGGTAGGTGGAGGGTTAATATACAGGTCACGCTGAAACAGGATGGAGATGGTGTGCAGGAGAGCAGCGGTGAAAGTGTTAAAAAAAAATAACCCCAAAAACCAATCCCACAATCAATAAACATGCCTGGCCATGAATCTGCTGCTGATCCGTCCGCTCATTAAAGCTTCATTGATAAATTCTCCATTGTGATTAGAAGGGGAGGGATGTCCAATGAAAACATTAGAATATTGACATTTGTACTTGATGTGATTGGGGGGGCTCTGTACCTCGGGATGACCAATCAGCTCTGTAGGTTGTGTCTGTGGTTTGAGCTCTCTGATGACAGTTCAGAACACAGACATTCATGAACATCCTTGGTAACATTTCAATTTAGAACTGTTCTAATTGGGATATAGAGATATGATTGGATAGAAATCCAGCATGTGCCTAACTTCCTGTTTGGGTATACAACATAATGCCTTTTGTGCTCTAAAATGACACTTGTGTTGTCAGGCCTACCCGCAGGGCTGCAGAACTTCACCCCTTCTGTTCCTCTCCACATACTCTCAGATTACATCTGAGCTCTACAATTCTGCTGCATTGGTGTGCGTGCGTACGTGTGGTTATAAACTGAACTCCAGAAATACAAATCCACCACTCAGGCGTCTTAAAATGTGTCTCCGCATTGCATAACAAAACATTCCACCCGTGGGCTACTGACTGCTATCTAGTCTGTTCAAAGCTCAGTCCAGCCAAGACATTTTGTTTTTTGGATAGGTTAGAGAAGGGTTGCAGCCTCTGTCAATTTTTAATGCCGTGTCTCTGTTGGGAAGATTTCGTCTCGCTACCTCCCAGGATAGGAATTGATGGGGGACGTCTCTACAGGGGACACGGCCAAAAACAAGAGGGGAAGGGTTGGAACATCTGCTAACTATTTATTTTTGCTGTCTTTGATACACACACACTCTCCCCTGTTTCTTGACCGGCAATACAGGGACAGGAAGTGAAGGAAACTATCCCCATTGTGGTCATCGACGGGGGAAAAACATGACCCATATTGAACTCTTCTGCATTCTATCCAATAATGGGAAAACATGTCATGTGTTGTACAGGACTTTGGCATTAGAGGCTCATGTGGTTTTTACATTTCCTCTTGTAGGTCTTGACCCTGCTGAACAAGACTCCTCCCTGGCTCGACGTCTGCGCGAAAATCGTAGCTTGGCCGAGAATCAGCTGGAAGATGTCATCAAGAAGTATGCAGAACTGCAGGATGAAGGGGAAGATGAGGACTGGAAGAACAAGAACCAAGACAATGAATTGCCGAGTACTTCCAAGGATGTGAAGGTAGATAACAGGGACTCTGTATAGAGTGTAGAGGTATTAGAGCCTCGGTCAGGCTACAGAGCCATCCATGGCGAGGGTAGGGGGTCACCTGATCAGCTCCAGTCATTATTTCTGATGTCCCCTTGTGTGGGGTTTTTTTTTTTTCCTGTTTAGTATTTTCTTTGATTTCAGTCCCTCTGCTCGTTGTTGCCACTTCAGCTTTCAGCACCAACTGTTTTTGGATTAGTTGCAGGATTCTCCGAGAAGCAGAAAATCGCAATCCGAGGAAGATGAAGAGGATGAAGAGTCGGAGGAATCAGATGTGGATATAGAGGAAGAACTGAGGCAGAGTCAGGAGGTGGCCGACGGTGAAGAAGATGGTCAGTGGAAGATTTAAAGTGAAAGCGCACGTATATTTAGGGGTTTCTTCTAGTTGTAACTACAAAAAATATGTCCTTTCATTGATTTAGGTTAATAGTCCATTGTAATCAGGGGCTTTGCAGGGAGCTGATCTCTAATATACCATAGGTCATGCTAGAACCTGTAGTCCCCTTGATTACGTCTTACAGTATATCAAGGGTAAGCAACCTTGATATTACATCATACATACAGTTCAGTATATGAGGGGTAGGCAACTTTGATATTACATCATACATATAGTTCAGTATATGAGGGGTAAGCAACCTTGATATTACATCATACATACAGTTCAGTATATGAGGGGTAGGCAACCTTTATATTACCTCCATATAATACAGTTCAGTATATGAGATGTAAGCAACCTTGATATTACATCACATATAGTTCAGTATATGAGGGGTAAGCAACCTTGATATTACATCATACATACAGTTCAGTATATCAGGGATAGGCAACCTTGATATTACATCATACATACAGTTCAGTATATGAGGGGTAAGCAACCTTGACATTCCAGCTGTTAGTGAACCAAGTCCCATGAGGCATTGCAAGACCCTGACAGCCACAAGCTTGACTCCTGGATGTAGAGGTATGATGGGATTTTTACTGCTGAAGTGCCGAGGATGCCTACCCCTGCAATATATGGTGCATAATAGGTCCTGCTGTGAGTTACCATTCTGCAGTCTCTTAATATACAATGTATATACTGTATATCATGCGGAGAGGTCTCTAGCTCTCTATGGTAGCTAGCATGTGGATTGTTGTCCAGTGCCCACTCTATATCCCTGTTTTTTTTTCCATCATGTGTTGTCACATTGCCTTTATGGCTCCTTCTCACTCCTTCTCACATGTGCCCAGGCCTCCTCTGTATTCCACATCGCTACCTCATGTTCCCTTTCTGTTTCATGTGTGGATCTCTGGACTGCAGCTCCTTAGCATTCCTCAAAGCGGCATACTGACTGGCTGCCACAAAGCCCTGAATGCAAACTCCAGAGATGTTTCGGTCCTTAGCCTGAAAGTGGAAGTTACTAGAGAAATTCCCCTTTCACCTTTCATTTTAGGGTTAGTCATACCTGTAAACGATAAATAATAAAGTTTCTAAAGTTAGCAGAACGGGGATTTCCTTTCTGCATTGCTGGAGGATTTTTGCGCAAATTCACCGTCACAAGAGGCCATTGATGTGTAGATGGACGGACTGAATTTAGCAGTGTGGATGGAGTGGGGAAGAGTTTATAGAACTCCCCGTAGTTCTCTTCAGGGTCACGGAGGACATAACCTAACCTCCTCCCATGATCCAAAGCTCAGTATATAGCAGGCTATTGCCCGCTATATACTGAGGGCACCGCAGCCGGGACAGATCCCAACAATACTGGCGATCCACCCCGTTGGTTGATTGACAGTGGGCTCTGCCTATCAAAAGGCAGAGCCAGCTATGCCCGTCCGTTCGGTCAGCGCTGGATAATCGGAAAGGGGAGGAGGAATCTCTGCAGGGAGCAGTGACTGACAGGGAGAGGGTCAGGAAGTCAGCGATCGGCGGTATGTGTTCGTTGACTTCCCGATCAATAGAGCCGACCTGTGACAGCTTCATTGTCACAGGTCGGCTTGAATTATGGGGGATTAGTGTTTTTCCCACACCCCATAATTCTCCTTTTAAGTCCCGTCAGGTTTTTAGTGCAATCCAGGCCCTTTCACCTTCACCTTGAGGCTATAACACACTCCAGAGAATTCCTTCTGCAACATTTTGGGTTGTGTTTTGTGGGTGCCCATTCAGCCTGAACCCAATAAGTTGGAGAGGTGTCCACATACATTTGGCCATATAGTGTGTCTAAGATATCATTCCTACTTACACTTGTTTTTTCTTCTTGCATTTCGATTTAGAAGAGGTGCCCGTTGACTACTTGAATGAAACCGACCAAAAGATGGAGGGGGCATCCAGTCCCATGAACTCTTCTCCTGCTGGTAAGGAGGATGAGGAGGAGGAGAGCGACAATAGTGATCAGACCGGAGATGACGTTATAGAGGAGGGTACAGATAAAGATGAAGACCAGGAGTTATCTTCCGGTATTACTTCTCTCTCACCGGAGAAGGAAGATCTGAACGCAAGTTTAGAGTTGGAGGCGGATGCAGCTGATCCTGCCTCTTCTGGTCATAGTAATGATGGTCAACTGGCCAACAATTCCCAAGAGGACCACGCTGAGCCAGAGAAGGACACTTTAACCTCACCTGCGCCTTCTGATGAGTCAGATTCTGGAAATCACACTATGGAGCAATTAGAGATGAGTGTCGTTGAAGAGGATTTTATTGGGGGCTATAACACCGAGGTGGAAAATGTGCCTTATGTGGAGGCAAAAGTGTCTTCCAGCAAGGAGCAGGGTACTAGCAAGCATACAGACACAACAGATGATTTGGTCAAGGATCCCAAGAGCCTGACGGGAAAGTGGAAAGATGGAAAGACCAGCCGTTTGGACAAATGCATCAGCAAAATTACTGGCAGTCTTGCTGACAAGGTCCCTATAAAAAGTCAGGCGGCACCATCTTTGGCCAGTGGGAGACAACGTTTCAGGCATCACAGAAAGCCTAGTTTAGGGGGCTCATCAAGGACTCAGGAGCAGAGCAGTAACTTGAAGCTGGTCTGTGTCAATACTCCGACTCAGAGCTGGGACTCTGTACGCAAGGTTGCGTTCAGCCACGGTCAGTCTGCGGATGAGAAATCGGACGTGGTGCACTTGGATAGTTGCAAAAACAGCACACGTGGCGATGCCAGCAACGGCGTTCACAGGGCCATGGTTATGTCGGCCACTCCTGTGAATCGCCTGAAACGGAAAAGAGACACGAACTCTTCTACAGACTCTCTATGCACTGTAAGAGTCGAGGAACTTGGTGCCCACAGGAGGAAAAGAAAGCCTTCCCCACAGATATGGACTGGGAACGGAGTGACAAGGTACAACGGGGCAGAAAACGGCAAGCAGCAGAAACTGAAGATTTCAAACCTCAGCAGGTGAGCAATGGGACCTTACTGGTGTAAAGCAAGTGCGCCTGTCATTTAGGTGTAGTCATAGAGAAGGGTGGAGGAAGTGAATGTTGCGGTGGAGGAAGTGAATGTTGCGGTGGGGGGAAGTGAATGTTGCGGGTGAGGTTGGGGGAAGTGAATGTTGCGGGTGAGGTTGGGGGAAGTGAATGTTGCGGTGGAGGGTGGAGGAAGTGAATGCTGCGGTGGAGGGTGGGGGAAGTGAATGTTGCGGAGGAGGGTGTAGGAAGTGAATTCTGTAGAGGAAAGGAATGCTATCGAGGAAGGGTGGAGGAAGTGAATGCTGCGGAGAAGGCAGGAGAAAGTGAATGCTGCAGAGGAGGGTGGAGGAAGTGAATGCTGCGGAGGAGGGTAGAGGAAGTGCATGTTGTGGAGAAGTTGAATGTTGCAGAGGAGGGTGGAGGAAGTGAATGTTGTGGAGGAAGTGAATGTTGTGGCGGAAGGGAATGCTGCAGAGGAGGGTGGAGGAAGTGAATGCCATAGAGGAAAGCAGTGCTTTGGAGGAGGGTGGAGGAAGTGAATGCTATTGAGGAGGGTGGAGGAAGTGAATGCTGCAGAGGAGGCTGGAGGAAGTGAATGCCATAGAGGAAAGCAGTGCTATGGAGGAGGGTAGAGGACGTGAATGCTGCAGAGGAAATTAATACTATACAGGAAGTAAATGCTGTGGAGGAGGGTAGCGAAGGGGAATGCTATAGAGGAAAGGAATGCCGTGGGGGAGGGCAGAGGAAGCGAAAGCTGTGGGGGAGGGTAGTTGAAGTGAATGATGTAGTTTGTTTTGTTAAAGTCATCTACACCCCCCCTATGCATCTGTAGAAAATAAATCAAGGCAACTGGACTCGCTGTATTTTTCTCGAAGCCGCTTTGCTGGTCATCCGGCTAGCTTTCTCGATTCAGGATGGATTCAGCAAGTCCAGTTGCCTTGATTTATTTTCTACAGATATACCAAGAGCTGGATGACGGAACCTTTACAGACATTATCATGTTTACAAAGAACTGTTGGAGGGGTGTAGGGTGCTTTGTAGCTCTTATTTTAGGGCATTGATGAGAACTAGTGGTGGAGCTACAGAGAGAAAACTGGAGCGAGGAAATCTGTTTGTGAATTTGGTTCAAGCACTCAAGCCTGTTGCCCTCGCCCCCCGTGGGAGCCTGTTGCCCTCGCCCCCTGTGGGAGCCTGTTGCCCTCGCCCCCTGTGGGAGCCTGTTGCCCTCGCCCCCTGTGGGAGCCTGTTGCCCTCGCCCCCTGTGGGAGCCTGTTGCCCTCGCCCCCTGTGGGAGCCTGTTGCCCTCGCCCCCTGTGGGAGCCTGTTGCCCTCGCCCCCTGTGGGAGCCTGTTGCCCTCGCCCCCTGTGGGAGCCTGTTGCCCTCGCCCCCTGTGGGAGCCTGTTGCCCTCGCCCCCTGTGGGAGCCTGTTGCCCTCGCCCCCTGTGGGAGCCTGTTGCCCTCGCCCCCTGTGGGAGCCTGTTGCCCTCGCCCCCTGTGGGAGCCTGTTGCCCTCGCCCCCTGTGGGAGCCTGTTGCCCTCGCCCCCTGTGGGAGCCTGTTGCCCTCGCCCCCTGTGGGAGCCTGTTGCCCTCGCCCCCTGTGGGAGCCTGTTGCCCTCGCCCCCTGTGGGAGCCTGTTGCCCTCGCCCCCTGTGGGAGCCTGTTGCCCTCGCCCCCTGTGGGAGCCTGTTGCCCTCGCCCCCTGTGGGAGCCTGTTGCCCTCGCCCCCTGTGGGAGCCTGTTGCCCTCGCCCCCTGTGGGAGCCTGTTGCCCTCGCCCCCTGTGGGAGCCTGTTGCCCTCGCCCCCTGTGGGAGCCTGTTGCCCTCGCCCCCTGTGGGAGCCTGTTGCCCTCGCCCCCTGTGGGAGCCTGTTGCCCTCGCCCCCCGTGGTGGGAGCCCATTGTCGGCCATCCAGTTCCAGAACCACAGGCATTAATAAGGAGTTGCCTCCCCTTTGTGGATATAACGACCTCCATTTCTGGGAATGCTTTCCATAAGATTTCATTGTGTGTGTTTTTGAGACTTTTTGTGCCCATTCATCCAAAAGCACTTTTGAGGTCAGGTACTGACTGTGGATGAGAAGACCCGGCTCACAATTTGCTCCTGACCTTACGAGCACTTTTGGCTGAACATTAATACCCATGGCTTTGGATGATCAACAGGTAATTTGGGTGTGGGGTGGTGAGGTGTCCACAGACTTTGAGCCAAAAAGTGAACTCTACAGGTTCCCTTTAGATTGTGCACAGATATTTATTGATGATGGACACGGTTCTATGATCTGAATACGGCACGGTCATTTTTCATCCCAAAGGTGTTCAGTAAGGTTGAGGGCTCTGTAGAGGACACTAAGTTCCTCCACATCTAACCATGTCTTTATGGAGCTGTCTCTGTACACAGGGCACAGTCACGGTGGAACAGAAAAAGGACCTTCACCAAACTTACCACAGAGCTAGAAGAGCGCAACTGTCTAAAATATCTATTAAACCCTTCAACTCAATCATTTGTAGGGTTTCCTCATATTTTGGGTCATATATTGTAATATAATATGGCCATATAGTATATTTCAAACGGATTTATATATTGGTTTCTAATGTTTTATTTGAAGGTAATTATTGCTGGAACATTTTTAATTTTTGGGGGACAGATGGAGCTTTCTTTTAGTGGTATTTAATCACCACTTGGGGTTTCTTATTTTTTTACTTTTTTACTATGTAAAGAAAAAAGTACTGAATATTTTTTTTTTTTGGGGTGGGGGGAACCTGTTTTCCCTACGATATGTTATGAAACGTTTATCACCCCAATTTTTTGGTAAAATATAAAAGACGGGGTCACATCGAGTGAAAAAACCCCAAACATGTCAAGCCTTAAAATTGTGTGAAATCGCTTATCAATTTAGTATTAACGGTGACTGATGGCCCGAGAATGATTGCTTGCACACTCCATTTGCGGTGATATGTAACTTGTGACGCAATCGTTTTTCACAGGTAGATGTACCTGATATGTTTGCATGTACCTGGGGTTAGGGATTTTAATGTTTTTTTTTGTTTACACTTTATTGCTATCACATAGGGGGCTAACATTCCCCCTATGTGATAACACAGATACAGGGACAGGTTCTCTTTATGGAGACATCAGCGGTCTATAAAGGTCACCTAGGGACGCCAAAACCACACACACACACACACACACACACACACACACACACACACACACACACACCGCCCCACCTTTGAACTGCTGCTTGTGATCTGCAACTAATGACTGAACATTAGTTCCTCCTTCCTCTGCTCGAAGGGGAGGGCCCTCCAGTGTAAAGAGAAGTACTGTTTACATTTTTGATCACTGTGATTGGTCATCACAGTGATCACATGATACTAGGGCAGTGCAAATTAACGATTAATTTCTCGATTAATCGTTAATCTTTTTGATCGATTACAAAATTTTTGATCGCTAATGAAAATACTCACCTCAGCCGGCTTCCGGGAGTCCCGTCGGAGATCCAGTGATGTCATCGGACTCCTCCCCCCTTCCCCTATGGGCTTCGTCGGCTAACGAAGGGAAGGGGGAGGAGTCAGGTGACGTCGATGTCCCCAAGTGGCTCCATCGGCTAACGAAGGGAAGGGGGAGGAGTGCGGTGACTATGTCCGTGTCGTCACCGGACTCCTCCCCCCTTCCCTTCGTTAGCCGACGGAGCCACATGGGCCGGTGAGTTTGCCCAAGAAACTTTCTGCACGAGCACCAGCCAAGGCATTGGCCTATACACATAAAGCACAGCAATGAAGTAATAAAATGAACTAGGATCACACTAATCCAGCATGTTATTCTGAGTTGCCCCACTCAAGCGGCGGCCATGTTGAGTGGGGCACGTGAGATTAATAACGTGCTGGATTAGTGTGATCCTAGTTCATTTTATTACTTCATTGCTGTGCTGTATGTGTATAGGCCAATGTAGTTGGATCTGTATGTGCGTTATAATCGAAAGTAATCGATTTAAAAAAAATTTGATTATTCGAACATAAAAATTTTAATTAGTAACAGCCCTACATGATACACATTCACTCTTTTCAAATACATTTTTATTGAAGGTAAAGAGTAATGGAATGAAAAGCGAAATCATGCTATATTCACAGTACTTCAATGTATATAATAATATCGCGGTTACAGATGGGATCCTGGAATCTGGGATCATCTACCAGAGTGGGCTTTCAAGTAGGCAGGGTAGGTGCTTACGTGTGTGCTTTTTAGTAGTTCAGTGAGTATTTCCGGTGGATATCTTGTTGCTTAAGGTCATAGATTATGGCTTGGGGTGCTTGATATCAATGGGGTAGTAGACATTTGCAAAGGGACTGTACACATTCACTCTTTACAGTGTGTTTTCTGTGTCACTGGCCGCCCATGAGGGATTTCCGGAGTGATAATTATAAATGGAACTCCAGAAATACATTCACCTCCGGCCATATTTTATTTATTTATTTTTTTACAAATTGATGTTTCCTTTTTTCAAGGCTTAAAGTGACACTAAACTCCGGAGTTAAATCTTAAAATACATTCAAGTCCCTTAACTATTAACAGAAATGTGTCTTATTTGTGTATCACTCGGCTGTAGATCCTCCAATCGTCTCTGAATTGGTGCTGACACTGTCCTTCCTTCTGGAGGGGGGCTACTTTTGTTCCCCATGGTCCCCGTGTGTGTTGTAAAGTAGTCACCGCTCCAAGTTCGCTCCAGTGATGGACTACAATCTCCATACAAATGAGTAAACTAAACATGAGATTGTAGTCCATCACAGGAGTGAGCTTGGAGCGGTGAATACTTTACAACACAACAGCAAAAAGTTTTCCAGCCCACTCACCAGCTAGCATGTAAAAAAAAAACTTGTCTCACCGTTAAGGTTAAAAACGGAGGTTTGGCTACACGTCTTCTGCAGAGAATGTGAAAGCCGCACAGCCGCGCCAAGGCACCTCTTATAGTGCGGCCCTAACTCTAAACTATCAGAGTCTCCATCTTGGAGCACATGGGGCAGAAGATAAAACTGGGTGCAGGTTTGTCAGGAGGAAGCCCAACCCCCCTTAAAGGTACAGGGACGCACAAGGGATCCCGCACATCCCAATGGCAGCTGAGACCCATGAGTCACTGCACCAAATCAGTCAAGCAAAACAAATGACAAACGCACTCATCAATTCATCACCAGCTATACAGCAAGGTGCACACGGAATGGGCTTTAAACAGTAAAACAGCAAAACGTTTTCCTGGCACACTCACAAGCTAGCATGTAAAAAAAACTTGTCTCACCACTAAGGTTAAAAACAGAAGTTTGGATTCACGTTTTGCTTTACTTTACAACACACACGGGGACCATGGGGAACAAGAGTAGCCCCCCTCCAGAAGGAAGGACAGTGTCAGCACCAATTCAGAGATGTTTGGAGGATCTACAGCCGAGTGATACACAAATAAGACACATTGTTGTTAATAGTTAAGGGACTTGAATGTATTTTTTAGGCCTGATTCACACCTAGGCGTATTGCATATGCGCGTCTGTCACACGTTTTTTTGTTACCGTGATTCGCTGTAAAAAAAATTGTGCGACAAACGCGCGTTTCCGGGGGTTTACTTGGCTGTATCCCAATGGAAACGCGCAACAAAAACGGCCCAAAGTAGTACATGTACCTTTTCAGGCGTGGGCCGTTTTGTAGCGCGTTAGGGACGGGCGGAAATACGCCAAGGTGTGAACCAGACCCATTGAAAACAATGGGATTTTCATGTTTGAGCGTTTTGTAGAGCGTACATCGAGCGTAGAACGCGCTACAAAACGTTCAGGTGTGAACGAGGGCTAAGAGTTTAGTGTCACTTTAACTAGACCAGTGGTTCTCAACCTGTGTAACCTCAGGACCCACATTTTGTCCTTGGTCATTAAGTCGCGACCCAAATCACACTGCAATGGACTGCACGGCATTGCGGTACAGCGCATGCCAGTGCGGGCGATCGAACTGTGGGCGGGAGGTGCATTTGGGGTACCATTTAAATGAATGGCAATGCAACATACCTCCCCACACCAGAGCACGTAGTAGATGTGATTGTGTGGTACAGTACGTTACTCTGGTCCAGGCACCTCTACTGGAGACATGAGTGAGCTGTAAGCAATGCACGTATGGATGGAGCTCTCTTGTGGCCATAGCCCCATCCTATCGCACTTCAAGCTGACATTCGACACCGGGCAACATATTCTGAATGGCTGCTTGGCGCGAGAACTGACAGTGCTGCGCTAGGGGGAGGCTGAAAAGCCTCTCACCTAGAAAAGTGGAAGGCACGTTGTCACCCACTGAACATGGGGTCGTGACCCACCAGTTGAGAACCAAGGAACTTGACAACCAGGTCACTCTGCTGACCTGAGGATTGGGAGTGAAGAGGAGCCCCTTGCTGGGTTGGGTGTCCGTCCCTCCACTGAATCTTCCACGTGTGGAGGAGGAAGAGCGGCAGCATGACGGTCAATATTTTTTTCATGTTACTTAAAGAGACGCTTCTAGCCAGATTTATGAATGATGATTTATACTTCATTGTGAATTACACTACATGGCCAAAGGTTTGTGGACAGCTAACCATCACACATACACTATGTGGCTTAAGGTATGTGGACAACCCTCCAAATGGTTGAGTTGAGGTGTTCCCAGTGAAGGGTAAAGTTGATGTTACAGCATACAAATAGACAATTGTGCCCTTCCACACTTGGCGGAACAGTTTGAGGCCAGCATCAAACATTTGAGGAAAATCCCTGCAATGTAATCATGCGTAAGAGGAATTTAATATAACAAAGATCAGCGGATCAATACATCGGCAATAATTATTATTGGGGGAGATCTTTGAATCCCTAGAACCCGTCTGCTGTTCTGTGTTGTCTCTGTGAACCAATGTCGATGTGTAATGTTCTCATTGGACTTTGTGCATGAGAAGAGTATGGGGAGTTGTCACTGCTGGCATTTCCCGGCTCCCGTATACTTCTCATGACAGAGTCACTTCAGAGGAAAGCACCACAATATGTATATTTACTGTTGTGTATGCGCCATTGTAAGTGATGCAGTCAGCTCGGCAGAAGCAGCCATACATTGGGGGGAATTTATCAGAACTGGAACAGACAAAATCTGCAGCATTTGCCCATGGCAACCAATCAGCTTCTCTCTTCAGTTTGTTCAGTTAAGATTTGAAAATGAAAGAGAGAAGCTGATTGGTTGCCATGCACAGCTGCTCCAGTTTTGATAAATCCCTCTCATTGTATTTCTGCAATATCGTTTTCCTTTTTAGAAAAGTTTTTAAAAGCATTTTTTTTGTTTTTCTTTCCATTCCCTGTGCAGTTCCTGTACCTCTTACTCAAGCCCCTCGGAGCCTTGCAGTGACAACGAGCATGACATAACACTAGACCTGATGGTGACCTGCAGCCCACAGATGGCCCCGGCCAAGACACCATCCCAGCATAATAAGGTGAGCTATTAAAGCCGCATACGCCAACATTACCAATTGGTTTATGTAAAAAGTAGATAAGCCTCATGGAAATTTTTGGTCGTTAAAGTCAACTTCAGCCCAAGAGCTGACCATTTAATGTTAAAGGATTCTCCAAAATGTCATTGTGGGATCTGTAATCGGAAAGGGATTGCGCCAATTTAGCCTGCATGGGAGGTACGCTAGGAGAAAGCATTTGCTGTCCAAATGGAACATTGGGGAAATGCACTTTGCAATTTAAAGTGACACTAAACTCAGGAGATGAATCTTAAAAATACATTTAAGAGGGATCGCTTATCCCTTCCCCCTTTTCTATTGTCATTTATATTTTTTGTGATTTCCACCTTTTTTTTTTTATTTGTGATTTTTGTTTTCTTTGATTCGTATCGCAAAAATGTTATAATAAACTCGGATTGCACTAAAAATACATTCAAGTCCCTGAACTATTCACAAAAATGTATCTTTGTGTATCGGCTCTAGAGCCTCCAATCATCTCTGAGTGATCAACGTCAGAGAATGGTGGGCGGTTGTGTAAAGCGTATACAGGACATTTCTGCTAAAGGGGGCAACACCAGCTTATGAGGCCGAGGGGGTATACTGCGGTTATCAGGCAGTCCCCGAGTTACAAACATCCGACTTGCATACGACTCCAACTTACAAACGAAGGCTATTACTGATCAGCAGGGGGTCCAGTAGTTGTAATGCTGCCGCGCTCGTGCCGACGAAGAGTTCCCGCCTTTTTGGGTCTGGTTCGTAGCACTGTACGTACATTACAGGAAGTTGGCTCTTGTTAGACGTGGGGTGCCCGCCTCTTCTTGCGGGTCATTGTGAGGTTTTACTGCTGTCTGTATCCTCATTAGAAAGATTTAATCTCACTTCCCATCCTTGAGACAACAGGAAGTGAGAGGAAATCTACCCCTAGGAAGGGAAATTCACTCCTGTGAGAGTTATCATGGGAAAAAGGTGTCTCCACTGAAGCTTGATCACCAATCCTTGCCTCCACGACAACCCAAAATTTTCAAAATCCAATTGTCACAGGGACAGAAAGTGAGGTGAAATCTTCTGAACAGGGACACACAGAGCAAAACAAACGTTACAGGGGGGGGGTTAACCCTTCCCTATGCTATCCAAATCCAAAAATGATTTTTTGGGCTGGAGTTGCACTTAAAAAATTTACCTGTTCCAGCTTACATACAAATTCAACTTAAAAACAAAACCTACAGAATCGATCTTGTTCGTAACCCGGGGACTGCCTGTACATTAACACCTGTTGATAATGTTGTTGAAGAAAGTTTGTTCATGAAGGCAAATTTATATTTTGTATTCAGGTTTCTGGATTTTATCTGTCGGCAGTGTTTGAATGGAGAGCTAATGTTTCCCTGTTCATATGTGTTAGTCAACAATTTCCATGGGGTGTACTTACTTTTTCACATGACTATTTTCCTTTTTATTATGGTTAGGATTCCGAACTGAATCATACATTTTATCAAGGTTTACAGTTCACTCAGCTCCCAGTTCCTGTGTTGGGCTGTCATTACTCAGCATTTATGTGGACAGGAGTCAGCCCTGCCCAGTGTCTTTTTGCTAAACTACTCCAAACGATCCTCAGGTTCTATTCTCCACAACAAAGAGCTAATTATTCTGCAGTCCAGGATGAGAATTGGGAGAACTGCTGAGAACACAGAAAGTGTGCACAGGCCCGCTCTGACCAAGGGTTGGTGTGTCCCCCCTCATGAGTCATCCAGCAGTCCATGTAAACTTATTTCACTCCTCCTTTTTGGGTCTTTTGTCCAGAACAAGTATAGAATGAGCTGGAGAAAGCTCCCAACCGTCGGCTAACCATTTACTGGTAGATGACAACTGTTCATTTGTAATCATATTTTATCTGATTTTAAGAATACATTTCCTAAAAAAGATACTTCTCAAACATCATTAAGGGGTGCAGAGAAAAGACAACCGGGTTATATTGCTGCATACAGGAGATTGGACACTGGCAAACAAAGCTGTTGGTCAAGCAGAAGAAACACCTCCCCCTCCCATCATGCTTCCGTTTTTTCTCTGGTGTGATCTGAGTGAAGTAAATCCTTTTCCCTGGACAATTTCTTGGCTTTTATTAAGATTTTTTTTCAATTTTTTTTGTTCAATACTGAGGAGCCAAGATTGCTCACTTTTGCATATTTCCAAATCGCCCAGTACTCTGCATAGCCTTGGAGGCCGTATCTGGACCTCGCTGTGAGGAAGCCTCGAGCCGACCTGTAATGTCACCCGCAGGCACGAGCCGCCACATTTTTTTCCAATCTGTTGTGCACCTTAACCCCTTCATGACTGAGCTAGTTTTCAGGTTCTGTTCATAAATGACTGACACATTTTTTACATTTTTGCTGTGTGATTCTTCCACGTCAGTAATATACTTTCTTACTAAATGTACCCACACATATTATATATGGTTTTTTAGAGGACAGATAGGGCTATATAATTATATCGCATATGTGTACCTAACCCCTCACTTAGTTTGAATAAAATAAAAAGAGGAAAAAAAACAGAAGAAAACACTTTTTTTTCACAAGTTTTGATTATTATTTTTTATATTATAGTATAAAAAATATATTTATAATTTTTATTTTCCTAATTTTGTTTTACACTTTATTTAAAAAAAAATTTCTTGTCAGTTTATATCAAGCAGTCACTGACAGCTTGATAAATTAACTTTTTTTTAAAATATTTGGCTATTAGGCTGCTCCAAACTTAGGAACAGCTAATAATAACCTAAGGCCCCATTCACACCTAGGCGTATTGTAATATGCGCGTCTGTCGCGCGACCGTCACGCTTTTTTTTTTACCGCGATTCCAAAAGGCTACTTGGCTGTATCCCAATGGAAAACGCCCTACAAAACGGCCCAAAGTAGTCCCGGGACCTTTTCAGGCGTGGGCCGTTTTGTAGGGCGTTAGGGACGGGCGGAAATACGCCAAGGTGAGAACGAGACCATTGACTACAATGCAATTTATATTTTTGACCGTTTTGTAGAGCGTTCGTCGAGCGTAGAACGCCCTACAAAACGGTCAGGTGTGAACGAGGCCTTAGAGACTGATCCTGACTTTAGTCAGATTCAGATCTCCCTAAAAGCTCTTTGATCGTGCCTAGATGATCAGAACTGATACATTTCACTCAAAAGATATACATTGTATCTTTTTGAGTGAAATGTAAACATAGGGCTCTCGAGCTTTCAACACAAATAGCAGAGAGGTGAGTCACTGCTACCTCTCTGCTATTTTCAGCTGTCAAATACAGGATCGCAAGTTGCGGATCTGTATTTGCATGTAACGCTTCATTCTTTCATTAATGAAAGGAAGAAGCTTTTACAAAAAGCTTAACTATTTTTAACTATTTCATTATTGAATGCCTCAATACTGAGGCATTCAATAATGTCTGGTAACTGCTGAGAATCAGCTGTTACCAGCATTACAAAGCCTGATATAACTCGTCACGTACAGTGTACGTGGCCAGTCATATAGGCACAAAGTGCCGGGACGTACACTGTACATCTCCCGTCACGAAGGGGTTAATGGTTCTCCTCATTCTCCCACTCTTAAGGTGAATCGACTCCTCGCACGGCTCTGGCCGTGTCTTCCTTGCTGCTGCCTACACTGACCTGGTCACAAATGGTAATGCTCTGCACCTGGTCTGTGATTTATTTTTTTGGTAATATCTAATGTGCATATTGTTAGCATGGTGTGTCGTAAGTGCCGGGGAAACAAACCTTTCCAGCCCACAATCTTCTGACTGCTCTGTGGCGACTTGCAGTGTTCCTAAGGTTCCTGACCCTGATGGCTCACATCAATGTCCTTTGCTTGAGTCCACACGCTCCTCGCAGTGCGGATCACTGTCCTCCGCTCGAGTCCAGATGCTCCTCGCAGTCCCCTTTAGTTCTCTCTGACATGGCTCCTTCCTCTGTATTATCCAGGGCGACATTTTCTGCAGCCAATATCAGAATTCATGGTCAAAATCTCTGCCATGAAAGCTGCCTCAGATTGGGGGGGTCGCACATGTATTTCTTTAGCTCGTCCTTCAGATTTCCTGTGATTTTTTTTTTTTTTTTTTCCTGCTTCTGCTTTTGCACATTCAGCGATGGATGTTG
>NW_017306589.1:1019206-1028008 GCF_000935625.1 Nanorana parkeri
TTTTTTTTTTGCCTGCAGCTGCTTCTGCACATTCAGCGATGGATGATGAGTATACCCTATAACTGCTTGATGAGTTTGTACACGAGGAGTCTGCAGACATAACTCCTAAACTTAAGGATACCATGGTCCTTATTGATGCAGTGTGCACATGCCTAGAAGTGGAGCAACCAGTGTTGCCAGTCTGGACTCCAGTCCCCAGCCTATTAAAACATTTCCAGCTCACTCCCTACTACAACCTGTTTTTTTTTTTATGGTGGCCGGACTAATCCATATAAACCGTTTACTCCTCCCAAGCTTACTTTTCTTACTTGGCAATATCCTATTGGGAAGGAGTTCCTTAAGAAGTGGGCCGTTCCACTTCTGCTTCGCCACAACACTGAAGCATGATGGGAGTGGGACATGTTTTATCCGGCTAACAGCTTTGTTTGCTAGTGTCCAGTCTTCTATATGCAGCAATGTAACCCAGTTGTCTCAAGAATTCTCCGTGTCCCTAATCTCCGCAAAATAGATTGTACGGTAAATCCAAAAAATATATAAAAAAATTATTAGGGAAGCACCAATACCGAGTATTTGGGCTAGAGCACGTACTCGCCCAAATGCTCCTGATACTGGAACTTCCAGTATCAGGAAGATGAGTGGCAAGTCATTACATGCTGCCCGACTTTCTGATTGGCCTGGAAGCCAGTTCCATGCTCCCTCATCACCAGGGAGCATGGAGCTGGCTTCCTGGCTAATCAGGAAGCCGGGAGGGGGCGTGTAATGACTCGCACCCCTGGCTTCCTGATTGGCCAGGAAGCCGAATCCATGCTTCCGTGTCACCTAGTAAAGAGGGAGCATGAAGCCGGCTTCCCGGCCAATCAGGAAGCCAGGCGCCATGTAATTGTTGACCACACAGCTTCCTGATTTGGTCGGGAAGCTAGCCAATCAAGAAGCCAGGCGGCAAGTAATTACCTTCCCACCGGCTTTCTGGTTAGTCTAAAAGCCGGCTCCATGCTTCCTTGTCAGCTGGTGACGAGGGAGCATGGAGCCAGCTTCCCGGCCATTCAGGAAGCCAGGCGCCGTGTAATGACTCGCCACCCAGCTTCCTGATTTGGTCAGAAAGTTGGATCCATACTTGTCACCTGGCGAAGAGCGAGCATGGAGACGGCTTCCCGGCTAATCGGGAATCCGGGCGGCGAGTTGTTACATGCTGCCCGGCTTCCCTAATGGAACTTCCGGTATTGGTATTCGGTATTGCAAGCACCGGAAGAAAAAAAATCAGTACTCAACTCCCTTTTTTTTGTATATGTATTATAGTATTAAGAACATTAAATATACGTATATGATGACCTCATTGGTTCACCTAATGTATCGTCTACCTCCATTATTCCTTTCCATTAAACTTTCCCCCCCTTCTTGGCCTTTTCCTGTCCTCTCTTCCAGACTGATGCTGCCACACAATGTGACCCGGATGAGGTGATCGTTCTGTCGGACTGAATCCAATGTGAGAAGATCGGGGACCATAGAAGGCTGTGTGATGTTTGGTGTGAATGGACGTTAGCAGAATAGCAGAGAGTGTTACTAATATGGACGTGTAGGGTATGTTTTGATAGTCGGGGAGTTCGGCTGGCTCCTCCTGGTAGATAGGCGTGTGGTACAGAACCTCAGGGAGATTTCCCTGCCGGTGGATCAGACTCTTTTTTTCTTTTTGGGCGTTAATACAAAGTCCTCTGGGGAGGCTAAATGTCAAAGGATGTATTACTGTGAGTGGCTCTGACCTTGGAGTATTTTATTGTACTCCGGGGGTTTTTAATATCGCCTCTCACTGGCTTCATTTTTATTTTATAAAGAAAGAAAAAAAAATTAAACGTCAAAAAACCTTTGAAAATAAATGTTCATTTTATTAATTCCTGGCTCCTGTGTTTTGTGTGGGGTAGATGCATGGACCTGGAAGTTATTGATTGTATGCCTTAATTAAAGCGTCCGACAATATAAACATGAATGAGCTTTAGAGAGAATAAGGACTGAACATTTGGCAGCAGTGAAGATTTGGGGGGGCCGAGTTGGAAAGAAGCAGTATGGCCTTACCATGGCCATCCCACTGCTTTATTAAAAGGACGTTTATAGAGCAATGCAATGTGTTTAATATTTCATACGAGTGTCAGATATTCACCAGCACACAACCAGTGTAGCATCAATCCTGTTATGTTTTTATTGACTCACGATCACCATTTGTCATACATAGCCAACTTTTTGGGGCCATGCAGGGTCTTTTCCTCAGGGCGACATTGTGACCAATAGGGGTCACGCAGGTTTTTTTTCCTCAGGGTGACCATAGGGGCCGCGCAGGGTCCCTTCCTAAAGGTGACATGACACCCTGAGGAAGGGACCCTGCGTGGTCCCGCAACGTTGGCTATGGATGACAAATGGTAACAGTGATTCAATAAAATGTAACCGGATTGATGATGCGTTGCGTGTGTGCTGGTGACGATCTGACGTTCATTTGGCACTTCACACGGTGCCGTCTGTGTTGTCGCTGCAAGCACCACCATCTTGCAAGGTCGCAACGCTATATGGACTATATGCAGGTGACTCGCTACAGCTTCAATACAAAATAAAGGTGATGGATCACTATTAAAGGAATGGAGCAAGAAAAAAAAGGAGAGCCGATTCATGGGACCTAGTAGTCACATGACTGGTTTTCCTCCAATTACGGAGCTCTCTGCTGTGTTAAAGCTGAACTCCAGGATATTCTGACATTTTCCCTAATACTTCCCTTCCTCACCTCCAATAAAATAAGCTTTTTTTTTTTCTCTCATATCTGGTCTTTCATTAGTTTTGTCTTCTATATTTTGTATCGCTTATGTTAATAAAAGATGTAATTTTCAAAGTCTGTGACATAATCATATTTACTCGCAGTTGTGGTATGCCCGACCGCTGGGATGAGGTGCTGACGTCGCATCCTTACATTACATCAAAGTCCCATTATGCTTTGGGACATCATCAGTGCCAGTGGGCGGGATTTGTGGAGATGGCCAAGTGCCTAATACTTATTCCCAATTCACTCCACAGCGCTCAGCCAGCAATAGCTTGTTGAAGGGAGACTAACCGCATAACTCAGCCACTTGTAATGCCCGCTTAGTGTCAGGATCATCGTAGCGTCCCGTGCAACCTGGAGAAGCACAGTGAGGTATAAACTTCAGTAAGAGCAGCCAATGAAATGCTGTGCAATTCTTCTCATTGAATGGAAATTAGGGATGCACCGATACCAGTTTCCGGTATAGAGTACGAGTACCGATTTTTTATTTCCGGTACTCGATACCGACACCGAAAGTCCCATTTAAGGATGCCAGGTGGAGTGTAAAGACTCGCCACCCGGCTTTCCGATGATCAGGGAAGCCGTCTCCATGCTCCCTTGTCACCAGGTGATGAGGAAGCATGGAGCCAGTTTTCTGGCCTATTAGAAACCGGGCGCTTTGTAATGACTCGCTGTCCAGCTTCCTGATTTGGTCGAGAAGCTGGCCAATCAGGAAGCCAGGCAACGAGTCATTACACAGCGCCAGGCTTCCTGATTGCCCGTGAAGCCGGCTCCCTTGTCACCAGGTGACAATTTAGCATGAAGCCGGCTTTCTGGCCAATCGGAAAGCCAGGGGGCGGATAATGACTTGCCGTCCGGCTTCCTGTTTGGCCAGCTTCCCCACCAATTAGGAGGCTAGGCCGTGAGTCATTACACGCTGCCTGGCTTCCTGATTGCCAGGGAAGCCGGCTCCATGCTCCCTCGTCACCAACTGATACTGGAAGCTTAGGCAGTGCAGCATTTGGGCGAGAGTACTCGCCCAAATACTCGGCACCGATACTAGTATCGGTGCATCCTTAATGGCAATTCTCTTCCAGGCATTGGTGTGGAGAAACTTTGACATCTGCAGTGGTAGAGCAACAAAAGGAGTAGGGAATGTATGCAAGTCACTTTACATACTGGAAGCCTAGCTAAGGAAAATAATAGAAACTGAAGTTCTCCTTTTAGACGGGAACTCCTCAGGAACCACAGGCTCCATACCAGAACCTGCATTTTACGAATGTGCCTGAAAAGCAGGACTGCAGCACTCGCCTATTAGTAAGCTTTGTGTATTATGACGCTTGTTAGGCAAGTGCCGTTACTTGATTATGGTGGATAGACCCCTCAATATCTTCATCTCTTGCTGTAAGTCTCTCTACCATAGGTCCTTACGCTTTGTTATAGGGAGGGGGCAAAATAATGGAACTGCTACGATGATCGATGGGTGATAAAACTATGTAATGGGAGAGTCTAAAAACGAAAACTCCTGCGATTACTAGTAACAGACTATCCAGGATATATTTTCTTATGTTGCCCATAGTCTTATAAATCTGTCCTTTGTCAACTGTTACACCACGCCAAGCATAATTCTAATACTTCCAGCTGTGTGCAAAAGATATGTTGGTGGCAATGGCAAATTGTGGTACCTGCAAATTAAAGGAGAACTATGGGGTCGGTGTTTTTCCCCCATAGTTCTCCTTGGGGTAACGGGAGGACACAAACTAGCGTCCTCCCGTTACCCTAAGCTCAGTATACCGCGAGCTACAGCTCGCGGTATACTGAGACGCCGGAGCGGATCCCGACATCGATGTCGAGATCCTCCCAGCTGCGTGAGTGACAGCTGGCTCTGCCTATCTAGAGGCAGAGCCAGCTGTACCCTCCCCCGTCCGTACCGCCAGTCAGCGCTGGCGGAGCGGGGAGGGGGGGAATCCAGCCCCTCCCCTGTCACGACAGAGAGCCGTGACAGGATTGAGAGGTGAGCGAACGCCGCTATCTGTTCGCTCACCTCCCGATCTACTGAGCCGATCTGTGACAGTCCCACTGTCACAGGTTGGCTAGAACTATGAGGTGAGTGGAAATCGCTCATCTCATAGTTCTCCTTTAAACAACATTGTTGAAGCATGTGTAACCTACACATGACACCTACCTCCCGCATAGCTGCTTTATAAGTCAATGTCTACATGGATAACAGGTTCGATTTAAATTGCAAATTGTTATTTCCCCAGTCATCTTCCAGGACAGCCATCGAGATATAGGCTCCGCCTGCCTGCAACAGGAAACACATCAACCACATTAAATAAATAGACTCCTCCTTCCATCCCAAGTCAGTTTTTTTGTGTTTCCGCCGGCTACACAGGGACATCGATTATCTTAAGATAGTTTGCTAATCAGATTTTTCAGTTGATCGCATTGGTGTGCAGATTTTATTCTGCATGAAATGAACATGTTGCATTTATAAACCCGTAATTATCATAAATTACATTTTTGATCACATGATGTTTTTCTTTCAACTGGAATGTTTCTTCTCTCTGCCCTCCTCCAATATACACCTACAAAACTCATTTTGGAGCAAAGCCCAATTTTATTTTATTCAGAATAAACTATTGAGTATAAAATACTGTAAAAAAAAAAAAAAGTAATTGTTATGGAAGAAATCTTTTAGCTTTGGGTTATCCTTCCGCCTGCAGGAGGCAATGAATGGCAATGCACCTAGTGCATGATAAGGCGATCTAAGTGCAGTGTGCGATAACGTGGGTTAATCATACGATTACTGTACAGACCACCAACGCTTTCATGCCCCTTACCCTGCAAATTCTGTATCTGCTTTACCTCTGCCCTTAGTGGCTTCTGTGCCATCAGACACTGATTCTGAGTTTCTCCAGTCCTTGCCAGATGAGCTTACTATCCAGAGTAGATCCAAAGAAGTGCGGTTCTTTGCATTCCATGTAGACCAGAAATTTCTTGGACGTGAGTTCTGCAGTCCAGCATTTTATCCAGTGTAGAAGCGGTGATCCTCATTGCCCCAGACTAGCCCAAGTGGATGTGGTATGCTGACCTGATAAGACTACTGGCGCGTGCTCTGTGAGCTCTTCTAGATTGTCAGGATCTTCTGCCTCCAGCTTTTGGATGGTTTACCATCGTGCTTCATGTCGCTGGTTTTAATGTCATGGTGGAGACCCAGTTGTTGGAGACCGGCATCCCTGTATCTGTCATTACCAGGTAAGGCCACTATAAGGTCTATCATCAGACGTGGAACGCATCCTTCACTTGGTGTGACTCTTGGGGCTTCCACCCCAACAGTTTCTCCTTCCTGCAGTTGGGTCTGGACCAGTGTTTTGGCGCACTATGAAGAGTCAGGTTTCTGCCCTTTCTATTCTGTTTCAGAGACCATTAGCCTCTTACTCTTTTGATTAAGGAGGAAAGTCTACCATGTAGCTCCCCCTATTTGTTCCCCTGTGACTCTGGGATCTCAATCTGGTTCTCTCTGCATTTCAGAAACCGTTGTTTGAACCACCAAGAGACGCTCCTCTCTCTACTTTCACCCAAATGGTGGTTTTCCTCACAGCCATCACCTCTGCAAAGCTGGTGTTTATACTGATGGCCTTATCCTGCAAGAAATCTTTTCTGGTTTTGCATAGAGACAAAGAGGCTCAGGACTTCCTTTTTGCATAAAGTAGTTTCTGCTTTTAAACTCAATCAGGCTTTTGTTATTACAATTATTTATATAGCGCCCACATATTCTGCAGTGTTGTACAATCGTTTAGACAAGTGAGAAACACTGACAAGTAGGGTACGAGTACCAATATTTTTTTTCAGTACTTGCCGATACGGAAAGTCCCATGAAGTAAGGCAGGTGATGAGGGCGCATGGAGCTGGCTTTCTGGCCAAGCAGAAAGTTGGGGGGGGAGGGGAGGTAATGACTCACCGCCTGGCTTCCTAATTGGCCAGCATACTGACCAATCGGGAAGCTGGTCGGCGAGTCAATACACGCCGTCCGGCTTCCTGATTGGCAGGGGACAAGGGAGCATGGAGCCACCTTCCCAGCCAATCAGGAAGCCAGACGGCGTGTAATGATTCGGACTCGGAAGGCATCGGAAGCATTTGGGCGAGTACGAGTATTTGCCCAAATACTCGGTATCGGTACAAACACTAGGATCAGTATCGGTGCATCCCTACCGACAAGCATCATTGACATACAGAAACAGTAGGTGAGGAGGACCCTGCCCAAGCGAGCTTACAGTCTAAGAGGAACGGGAACAACGATATGGAGGTGGAGAAGGGAGCCTACAGATGTATACCAAATAAAATGGAAGGGGATTGGGGAGTACTGTGAAATGGGAGCAGAACAGAAGTTTGTATGGGGTGAGAAATCACGGGGAAAGCGGATACGCTTCTCTAAAGAAGTGTGTTTTGAGGGATTTTTTAAAAAAGCCCTGTAGGGATGGTTAGAGCCTGATGTGGCGTGGGAGAGAATTCCATAAGGTGGGGCAGCCCTGGTGAGTTCCTGTAGACGAGAGTTGGGTGTGTGGGTGAGTGGGCAGGATCATCTCAGGTCATTATTGGAACGAAGGGGCCGATTTGGAGAATTTCTTCTAATTAGGGATGAAATGTAAGCCAGTGCGCGGTTATGCAGAGCTTTATAGGTGAGGTTCTGTCCTGTGCCAGTTCACCAAAAGGAAATGTCTCTTTATTGTCTGGATGTGACTCGGGTTGTGAGCCACTGCTTCCTAAAGGAAGACCGATCCCCTTTTTGTAATCCCGGATGGACCCTGTAAGGGTTTTCCACCCTCTCTAGTTGGCTCAAGCAGACCATCATCCAATTCCACCCTTTGCTGCCCAGGCGCACTCTGCAAGATCTGTGAATGCTTCTCGGGCTTTTCACATCAAACAACTGTTTCCCAGATTTGTAAGGCTGCCTCCCGATATTCTGTTTACATGTTCTCAAAGTCCTTCCAAGTGGACATTGTGGCCTCATCTGATGCCAGCTTCAGGCATAAGGTCCTTCAGGAAGCTCTTTGAGCTGTAGGCAATCCCAAGATGTATTCTTCTTGGGCCTGTTAGTGTGTGTTTGCTGTGTTGCCCACCCCTTACTTGGACTTTTACAGGGTTATTCACAGAAGGGTGAAGAGTTCGGAGAAGGCCGGAGAAGGGAACAATCTAGGCCAAAATAGCTGATTTGGAAAAATTCTCCAAATCAACTCACTTTCCAGCAGGGCTGAAGCTACCATGGGGCGAGTGAGGCACTCACCTCAGGCGCAGGTGAGAGGGGTGCAGCCAGGGCCGGCCATTGTCAACAGGTGCGCCAGGTGGCCAATAAAGCCACGGCTTGGCATGGAAAAGAGGGGCGGCACAGGCTTCAGCTTCTCCTCGCTGTCCCGCTGCTCTCCCCCACCTGTATGGGCAGAGGACTCTGTGCCCTTAATCTCTTTTTCTAGTTCAGAAGGGAAATATCAGGGGTCTAAACAAGACCCCCGATATTTCTCCAAAGCCCTCCAAAAGTTTTTTAAAAAATGATAAGAAAAAAAACCCAAAACACCCCCGAATCCAATGATCCTAAACACAACCTGTGTCCCTGGATTGGTGAAATAACACGTAGGAACAAATACGGCATGCTTTAGGCTTTTGTGAATTGGTTATCTCCTTGGTGTCAGGCATTGGTCAGGGCAGCAACTGTCTTATCAGCTTCTTTCCGCTAGCTCCTAGCTACAGAAAATGTAAAGCTAAATAAGGGAGAGATTAGAAACCGCACACTTACTTAACCACTTTGTGTCCGGCACAATTTCTTTATTTTTGTACACACAAAAATCTGAATTTTTGGCTAGAAAACTGCTTCAACTCCAAACACCTTTATGTTTTGTGAAAGCAGAGGCTCTGTAGAATAAAAAAAATGCTGATGCAATTTTTTTTAGTGTCGTACAATATTTTTGAAAAAAAACAAATACATTAAAATGAATTTTAGTGCACATCTGCATGTATCTGGGCCCGGG
>NW_017306589.1:1028192-1050801 GCF_000935625.1 Nanorana parkeri
TACAAATCCCATCATGCTTCTGCCTCTGGGAGTCATGCCTGCGGCTTGCAATGCCTTATGGGATTTGTAGTTTCAGCACAGCTGGAGAGTCAAGGTTGCCTACCCCTGGTCTAGGATATGATCTTCAGCTGCCCACATTAGCATTAACCGCCCTTCTTCTAGTGCCCACAGACTGATGTCCACTCCAGTAGTATAATGCAGAATAACGGTTTTATTGAACATCTTCACTGGGGAGAGAGGGTATTGGGGTTCTAAGCTTCCAGGGTATAACAGACATAAGCTCCAGACCTAGTTGGCCTGTCAGTGTAGATCCACTTGGGAGGCAGCGGATGGCAACTGATGTAGAAGATGAGCAAGGATGAACATAGATCTTCCACAGGAAAGACACCGACCACACTCCTGAAGTCCTCTGAGTTCCAGGATACTTCAAGAGCCTGCATTGGTCCCGGTTCTCTTCCTCTAATAGCATCACAGGCCTCCTCCATGTTGGAGGTCTCAGGGATAGATCGTTGGGGAGAACCCTCCGCACACCTCACAGCAGTCCCGGCCAATTTAAGGAACGATGGTGCTCGCAGTGATTTAGTTCACGGATGGCGCCGTGCAAACACACAAAAAGGCAGAGAATCACCAGCACTCAGTAATCAAAAGCAAACATGTCCTTTTATTGGACATGTTTTCTACCTTGAGGAAGGGACCCTGCGTGGCCGCGAAACGTCGGTTTCTTTGATCGCTATGACGCCTTTTGTCCAATAAAATGACATGTTTGCTTTTGATTACTGAGTGCTGGTGATTCTCTGCCTTTTTCGGAGGTCTCAGGGAAACATTTGCCTCACACCATTCTATGCCCACCCCCAGGCCTTAGGCCTAGCCCAGGGGGCAGCCTGAACAGCACCCAGCCATAATCCATGGCTGGTCCTAGCTAGTCTGAGCACATGGCAAATCCCTCCAGTATATGTACCCTATCCCAGCATGCACCACTGGTCGAAAGAAACCCAGTGATTGGCTGCTGTACTGTACATACACTACAGTGCCCTCATTAGCTGTCCCACAATGTGACAGAGTCACACTCCACCCAGGGAGGGGTACAGGCAATGCCAGACACCTGGAATTAACCAGATAACTGCCACTATAATTCCAGCCAGGCTGACTACAGCCCCGGCTATCACTAAATGTCTAGTAGCCACATCACAGAAGGTGATGGGGGGCTACATAATTTTTTTTAAAAGTTACCAAACAGGTTATTACTTACCTCTGTCTCCGCTGTTTGCTCCTGTCCGAAGATCTGAAAGATTCTCGGGCGGCCACAAAGGATCATGGGGCGGGCACACGTGCAGTAGAGATCTGTGCCTGGGAGAAGAGGCGAGACACAGGGTAAGTCAATGCAGGCAGCCCGGCAGCATGCACCCGCACAGACTCTGTGGGACACAGAAGACGCAGCAGTCAGCGCTGGATCAGAGGCCGCCACCAGCGCTGGAGGGACTCCTGAAAACTACAGGAAAGAAGAAGATGATCGGATCAAGAGCCATCATTTAAGGTAAGTCCTTAAAGCAGCATGGGGGGAGGGAATTTGATTTTAATGTCACTAACTTTATTGCTATCATTGCTAACATATGATAGCGTAGAGCAAGTGACGGGTCCTCTTTATGAAGACATGTCATCATCTATGGACCCCAAAGATGCTGATGAAGTACAAATCGTGCTGCATCAGCTTTTTCTCCGACCACAGCATCTGGGGAAACGTCTGGCTGAACCCGGAAGTGACGACATCTCATGGCTTTCAGTTTCAGTGATTGGAGGTGAGATCAGATACTGGAAGTGTGCTGATCTCCCTCTGTATAAGCCACAGCCAACTCCTGTGCTGGTGCAGGGCCTGCAAGGGGGACAACAGAGCCTGGGATAGCTGACAGTGGGGTGGAGGGTGCATACAAGTGATAGGGTGGCTCGACAACACTTGAATGTGGCAGCCAAGCGCTTCTAAAGAGATCGGTACCAAGTTTGTGGCTGATGCAGCAGCTGTGATGGTATAACCACTTCAGGACTGCACCCTTTCATATACATATTTCTGTCCCTCCTGAAGTGAATATTTATACATTATTGAATCATATGTTCGTGGACACCTGACCATCACACCCCTATAAGCTAGGTGGACATACCATTCCAAAACCATGGGTATTAATATGGTGTTGGACCCCCTATAACCACCTACTCTCTTTTTTTTTGGGAAGACTGCAAATTATTTAGGAGATTTTGTGCCCATTTAGAGCATTTATGAGGTCACGTACTGATGGTGGATGTAAAGCCTGACTCCTAATCTGCATTCCAATTCATCCTAAAGGTTGTTCAGTAGGGTTGTGGTCAGAGTTCTGTGCAGACCACTCAAGTTCCTCCACATTAAACTTATGAAAACTTGTCTTTATGGAGCTGGCATTGTGTACAGGGGCACAGACATGGTGAAACAGAAAAGCGCTTTCAAACTGTTGCCCCAAGGGTGGAAGGGCACAATTGTCTGAGATGTATTTATATGCTGTAGCATCAACTTCACCCTTCACTGGGAACACCTCAACTTAGTAATTTGGAGGGTTGTCCACATACCTTAAGCCCCATATAGTGTATGTGTGATGGTTAAAAAGAAAAAAAGAAAATAGCACTGCGCTTCAAACTCAAAAATTATATTCCTAAAATGTGAAAAAAATAGTCTGAAATGTGAAATTGTCACAAAGTGATAAACAATTTTGTGTCATACACAACACCTGTGTAGCACAATGCCTGTGCTGATGATAGTAAGAAAAAGCTCTAGGTCTAATGGTCTAGACCAGGGGTCTCAAACCTCCGGCCCTCCAGCTGTGGTGGAACTACAAATCCCATGAGGCATTGCAAGATTCTCACAGCCACAGACATGACTCCACATTGTAGCGCTCACCCCCAAAGGAGCTGCTGAATGCCCAATTCATCTCTAGTCTGTCTAGGGCAGGGGTAGGCAACCTTGGCTCTCCAGCTGTGCTGAAATTACAAATCCCATCATGCTTCTGCCTCTGGGAGTCATGCCTGCGGCTTGCAATGCCTTATGGGATTTGTAGTTTCAGCACAGCTGGAGAGTCAAGGTTGCCTACCCCTGGTCTAGGATATGATCTTCAGCTGCCCACATTAGCATTAACCGCCCTTCTTCTAGTGCCCACAGACTGATGTCCACTCCAGTAGTATAATGCAGAATAACGGTTTTATTGAACATCTTCACTGGGGAGAGAGGGTATTGGGGTTCTAAGCTTCCAGGGTATAACAGACATAAGCTCCAGACCTAGTTGGCCTGTCAGTGTAGATCCACTTGGGAGGCAGCGGATGGCAACTGATGTAGAAGATGAGCAAGGATGAACATAGATCTTCCACAGGAAAGACACCGACCACACTCCTGAAGTCCTCTGAGTTCCAGGATACTTCAAGAGCCTGCATTGGTCCCGGTTCTCTTCCTCTAATAGCATCACAGGCCTCCTCCATGTTGGAGGTCTCAGGGATAGATCGTTGGGGAGAACCCTCCGCACACCTCACAGCAGTCCCGGCCAATTTAAGGAACGATGGTGCTCGCAGTGATTTAGTTCACGGATGGCGCCGTGCAAACACACAAAAAGGCAGAGAATCACCAGCACTCAGTAATCAAAAGCAAACATGTCCTTTTATTGGACATGTTTTCTACCTTGAGGAAGGGACCCTGCGTGGCCGCGAAACGTCGGTTTCTTTGATCGCTATGACGCCTTTTGTCCAATAAAATGACATGTTTGCTTTTGATTACTGAGTGCTGGTGATTCTCTGCCTTTTTCGGAGGTCTCAGGGAAACATTTGCCTCACACCATTCTATGCCCACCCCCAGGCCTTAGGCCTAGCCCAGGGGGCAGCCTGAACAGCACCCAGCCATAATCCATGGCTGGTCCTAGCTAGTCTGAGCACATGGCAAATCCCTCCAGTATATGTACCCTATCCCAGCATGCACCACTGGTCGAAAGAAACCCAGTGATTGGCTGCTGTACTGTACATACACTACAGTGCCCTCATTAGCTGTCCCACAATGTGACAGAGTCACACTCCACCCAGGGAGGGGTACAGGCAATGCCAGACACCTGGAATTAACCAGATAACTGCCACTATAATTCCAGCCAGGCTGACTACAGCCCCGGCTATCACTAAATGTCTAGTAGCCACATCACAGAAGGTGATGGGGGGCTACATAATTTTTTTTAAAAGTTACCAAACAGGTTATTACTTACCTCTGTCTCCGCTGTTTGCTCCTGTCCGAAGATCTGAAAGATTCTCGGGCGGCCACAAAGGATCATGGGGCGGGCACACGTGCAGTAGAGATCTGTGCCTGGGAGAAGAGGCGAGACACAGGGTAAGTCAATGCAGGCAGCCCGGCAGCATGCACCCGCACAGACTCTGTGGGACACAGAAGACGCAGCAGTCAGCGCTGGATCAGAGGCCGCCACCAGCGCTGGAGGGACTCCTGAAAACTACAGGAAAGAAGAAGATGATCGGATCAAGAGCCATCATTTAAGGTAAGTCCTTAAAGCAGCATGGGGGGAGGGAATTTGATTTTAATGTCACTAACTTTATTGCTATCATTGCTAACATATGATAGCGTAGAGCAAGTGACGGGTCCTCTTTATGAAGACATGTCATCATCTATGGACCCCAAAGATGCTGATGAAGTACAAATCGTGCTGCATCAGCTTTTTCTCCGACCACAGCATCTGGGGAAACGTCTGGCTGAACCCGGAAGTGACGACATCTCATGGCTTTCAGTTTCAGTGATTGGAGGTGAGATCAGATACTGGAAGTGTGCTGATCTCCCTCTGTATAAGCCACAGCCAACTCCTGTGCTGGTGCAGGGCCTGCAAGGGGGACAACAGAGCCTGGGATAGCTGACAGTGGGGTGGAGGGTGCATACAAGTGATAGGGTGGCTCGACAACACTTGAATGTGGCAGCCAAGCGCTTCTAAAGAGATCGGTACCAAGTTTGTGGCTGATGCAGCAGCTGTGATGGTATAACCACTTCAGGACTGCACCCTTTCATATACATATTTCTGTCCCTCCTGAAGTGAATATTTATACATTATTGAATCATATGTTCGTGGACACCTGACCATCACACCCCTATAAGCTAGGTGGACATACCATTCCAAAACCATGGGTATTAATATGGTGTTGGACCCCCTATAACCACCTACTCTCTTTTTTTTTGGGAAGACTGCAAATTATTTAGGAGATTTTGTGCCCATTTAGAGCATTTATGAGGTCACGTACTGATGGTGGATGTAAAGCCTGACTCCTAATCTGCATTCCAATTCATCCTAAAGGTTGTTCAGTAGGGTTGTGGTCAGAGTTCTGTGCAGACCACTCAAGTTCCTCCACATTAAACTTATGAAAACTTGTCTTTATGGAGCTGGCATTGTGTACAGGGGCACAGACATGGTGAAACAGAAAAGCGCTTTCAAACTGTTGCCCCAAGGGTGGAAGGGCACAATTGTCTGAGATGTATTTATATGCTGTAGCATCAACTTCACCCTTCACTGGGAACACCTCAACTTAGTAATTTGGAGGGTTGTCCACATACCTTAAGCCCCATATAGTGTATGTGTGATGGTTAAAAAGAAAAAAAGAAAATAGCACTGCGCTTCAAACTCAAAAATTATATTCCTAAAATGTGAAAAAAATAGTCTGAAATGTGAAATTGTCACAAAGTGATAAACAATTTTGTGTCATACACAACACCTGTGTAGCACAATGCCTGTGCTGATGATAGTAAGAAAAAGCTCTAGGTCTAATGGTCTAGACCAGGGGTCTCAAACCTCCGGCCCTCCAGCTGTGGTGGAACTACAAATCCCATGAGGCATTGCAAGATTCTCACAGCCACAGACATGACTCCCGACTCCACGACTCCAGAAGTAATGGACTTCACATGTGGTTATGTACATTAAGAGGGAGTTGTACATCACTTGTGAGATTTAACACAGGATTTTCTATATGTACACATTTTACAAGATGTACTAGCATGTTTTTTTTTGTCTATGTTTATTATGGTTTATAGTGTCTAGACCAGGGGGTCTCCAACCTCCGGCCCTCCAGCTGTGGTGAAACTACAAATCCCATGATGCATCTCTCTTCGGGAGTCATGTCTGTGGCTGTGAGAATCTTGCAATGCCTCATGGGATTTGTAGTTCCACCACAGCTGGAGGGCCGGAGGTTTGAGACCCCTGGTCTAGACCATTAGACCTAGAGCTTTTTCTTACTATCATCAGCACAGGCATTGTGCTACACAGGTGTTGTGTATGACACAAAATTGTTTATCACTTTGTGACAATTTCACATTTCATACAATTTTTTTCACATTTTAGGAATATAATTTTTGAGTTTGAAGCGCAGTGCTATTTTCTTTTTTCCTATTTTGGGTGTACTCACCTATTAAGCACAGCTGCTCTTAGAGTGTTATTTGATTCCTAGCGCAGTTAATTCTATCTAACAACATGTGTGATGGTTAGTTGTCCACAAACCTTTGGCCATGTAGTGTAATGCAGCATGAAGTATAAATCATCATTCATAAATCCTGTTAGAAGTGTCTATCTTTAAATAACATGACAAAAGTATTGACTCTCATGCTGACACTCATGAACCCAGCAAGGGGCTCCTCTTCATTCCCAATCCTCAGGTCAGCAGAGTGACCTGGTTATCTAGTTAAAGTGACACTAAACTCTTAAAAATATATTCAAGTCCCTTAACTATTAACAAAAATATATCTTATTTGTGTATCACTCGGCTGTAGATCCTCCAATCGTCTCTGAATTGGTGCTGACACTGTCCTTCCTTCTGGAGGGGGGCTACTTCTGTTCCCCATGGTCCCTGTGTGTGTTGTAACGTAGTCACCGCTCCAAGCTCACTCCCGGGATGGACTACAATCTGAATACAAATTAGTGAACCATACATGAGATTGTAGTCCATCCCGGGAGCGAGCTTGGAGAGGTGGGTACTTTACAACACACACAGGGACCATGGGGAACAGACGTAAGTCATCATAAGTGGAAGTGATTAGAATCTCTCCAATAAATACGTAACAATACAGTACAGTGAGGGAGAGATACAGCCACAGTCAGGATTGTAGAGCTCTCTCCATGCAGTGAGTGTTTTCTAATGCTGACCATACACCTTAAAGTGACACTAAACTCGGGAATTAAACCTTAAAAATACCTTCAAGTCCCTTTACTATTAACACCAATGTATCTTATTTGTGTATCACTGGGCTGTAGATCCTCCAATCATCTCTGAATTGGTGCTGACACTGTCCTTCCTTCTGGAGGGGGGCTACTCTTGTTCCCCATGGTCCCTGTGTGTGTTGTAAAGTAGTCACTCCTGTGATGGACTACAATATCATGTTTAGTTTACTACTTTGTATTGAGATTGTAGCCCATCACAGGCGCAAGCTTGGAGCGGTGACTACTTTACAACACACACAGGGACCATGGGGAACCAAAGTAGCCCCCCACCAGAAGGAAGGACAGTGTCAGCACCAATTCAGAGATGATTGGAGGATCTACAGCCAAGTGATACACAAATAAGATACAATGATACATCTTATATCAGGAATAGTATTTTTCTCAATGCGTTTCACGCTCCAAGCGCTTCCTGAGGAGATACAGGAGATCTAAATAATCACATATTAGGCATGTATACAAAAAAAGGATAACAACCACCCAACTTGCTTAACAATGAAATACCAGTTATGACACCTAAGTCACTCTGCATTGCGGCAGCTACTTCCAAATTTTGAAAGTTGGGATGAAATCATTAGTCACAGGTTTGTCACATTGTAATTATAAATACATTCATATTAATGGTGTATCTGGGAAAACCGGTCCTCCAGGGTGAAGCATTCCCGGACTTGTAGCATCCATTTCCAAAGTATATAGATGAGCGTTATGACTTTATCTTCTGAAATCTTGTTCCTGTCCAAAGAATCCACATCACCTGTGAGTCACCGGCCCATTTATTATGGGTATGCAGGTACTGGGATCACAGCCATGACTGGGCCGATGCTCCAGGGAGGGGGGAGTCAGACCCGTTTCCACACCTTCTTTACTGACTGAGCTCATCATAATGTGGAGTTAATATGCTGGGTGTGTCTGTGAAGGTTCTCCTTCATCCAGGTCATGCTATATCTCATTTTGAATGGAAAAAGCTACAGCCAAGTCCAGTTGCCTTGATCTGTTTTTTACAGATAATGTGCTGGGTGGTAACGTTTCTTCTCTTCAGTTACATAAATTCTGGTTACAAGCGCCAGCATCAAGACACATCCTTGCACGGGATCTGTGGCCTCCATGTGCAGCTCTCCCATCCGGGACATCATCCTCCAGGTTTTCCCGTAGCATGTTCACCTAGTTACTCCATTGTTACTCGGTGTATGATCAAGAAGTAAGAGTTCCCACTACATTACAGTTCAACTCTGGGCTCCAAGCTGCATCCTTTGGAGCAGAACTAGAGGGGAAACCTTCCAATGAGGACCAATGTTCCGGTGACAAATGAGGGCGACTAGTTTATTTCTACTTTTTATCACAGGCACAGCTGAAATTGCTAAGGTTTGTGACAACTTCACCTAAACCCCCAACAAGTATTGGGGACGAATATTCCATTTGTACTTTATCGCCGCAAAAGTATTGGCACCCACCAGTGCTGGGACAAGACCCTTTAACACCCAAGGTGAAAAGATCAAAGTGTATGCCCCCCCCCCCCAACAAGCCGGTATCTACCCCAACAGCATAGGTTGCAGGTCCTGCCCATTCTGCACCCCCTTTCCTGCTGAAATGCCCAAGACAATTGCCTCTTCTTCTTACCCCTCGGCCCAGCCCTGGTGCCCCCACCTAGCCATAGAAACACCAGTGGTGAAACTTAGACCTGTGCACAGGCAAAAAAAAATTGTTTCTTTCGGATCATTATTTATTTAGTTTTTCAGGATTCAGTCCGAAAGTCGATTTGTTTCGTTATTCGGATTCATCTGAATCCAAAATTTTGGATGTGTCAGGGAATTACAAAGGAAAGCAAACACAACACAGGTTTTTGACAAGTCCTTTACTTTGTATACGGTGTGGTGTGTTTATTTATAATTTTACTGTTTATTTGGTGAATGAGTAGAGGTAACAACTACCCCCTTACTCATTCTAGGGGGGGGGGCAGGATCTGGGTGCCCCCTTTATGAAAGGGGACACTCAGATTCAGATAAGCCCCCCTGCCAAAAATGAACTTGTCATCACCTCGGCCCAGACTAGGGTTGCCATCTGTCCAGGATTCACCCGGACAGTCCTGTCTTTGAGTCTTGTGTCCAGGTTTCCAGCCAGCTGACACCCGGACACAAGACATGAAGTGCTGATAACGGCACTTTCAATTTTTGACAGCTGCGGCTGTCGAGGTCTCCAGCAAGCGCAGGACCTCAGGCAGCCGCATCTGCCTGAAGCCACATCTTTCTGTAAGCCACGGGCTCCTGTAAACAGGAGCTGGCCGGCCCGCACATCTCCTCCTCTGTCTTTCTGACACAACGCTGCCTGCCTCCGGACCCCTGGTGAGGCACCGCGCAGCCCACACAGCACTCCTAAAAGCCTGCATAGCCCACCAGAGACCCCACACAGCCACCTAAGAGCCTGCACAGCTCACCCGAGGCCCCACACAGCCACCTGAGAGCCTGCATAGCCCACCTGAGAGCCCGCATAGCCCATCTAAGAGCCTTCATAACACACCAGAGAGCTTGCACAGCCTGAGAGCCCACACATCCTCTTTAGAGCACACACAGCCCACCTGGGAGCCCGCACAGCCCTGGTGAATACCCGAACAGGCCACCTGGAGACACCCCGGAACAACACAGAGCATGTAGCTTCATATTGTATTGCTGTATAATGTATTGCTGGGATTTGTAGTCCTCTATAGACGGTCTCCTTACTCCCTCCCCTGGCTGTCTCTTCTTGCTCTTTCTCCTGGCTGCCTTTCCATGAGCCTCCCATAGACAAACACAGCTCCCCACATACATAAATCTATGCACATACATTGTGTGTGCCCGCAGCCACACAAAGCCCTCTATTTAACCCACGGACCAATCAGCGTCCCCCTCTTCCAGCTGTTGCCTTGACCGACAGCCCCCTCGGCCAACCGCGGCAGCCGTACGGACCCAGCAGACGAGGTCGCCTGAAACGAACGGGGCGGGGTCCCCAGCGCTCGACGGCCAATCCGCGGTGGCTGCGCCGGTGACTTCATCTGTTAAAGGCAAAAGAGTTCGTGTCGGCGTAGCGCGTCTCGCTCCCACGGAGGAGGCGGCGGCTGTGCGCCCTTAAGGGAGGGGGCGGAGCCTGAGGAGGCCTGAGACACAGAGGGTGTTAAAGAGGCAGCCGGAGACAATCCTGGGGTGAGATAAACTGTTGTGTGATTATAATGCGGTGTGCGGGACGGGACCCGCTGCGTGTGTGTGACCCGGATCAGGGCGCTGCATGTGTGTGTGAGAGCATCTGCATCCTCTGTGTACAATCTCTGCACCGCCTGTGTGTGCTCTACATTGTGCACAGCAGCCTGCATAGGGGGCAGAACGAAATCACAATATGAACGATGTGTGTATGATAAATGTGAGCACGGGGGCATACTTACAGGAGAATTACATTGTGCACATCGGCGTGCTGCAATATCCAGAACAGCAGGAGTGGAAATCAAATGCATATAAAAATTGTGCATGTGTGTATATAATATATATGTGTATTGCTTGGTGCACAGCAGCGTGCTTCACTATGCAGCAACGCAGAAATAATTAAATATGTGTATTTAATAGGAGTATTACATTGTGCACATCAGCGCGCTGCAATATCCAGAACAGCAGAAATGGAAATCAGATGGTTATAAACAGAGCTTTAACAACTAATCGAATAAAGTTAATAATGAGAATTGTTGGCAACGATTCTAATCATCACTTAGTTGATTTTCGATTAGTTGCTGCCGCTCTCCTCCCTTTTAATCCCTGCTGCTCTCCCTGCCTGTGTCGGCAGAGGGGATTCCATTATTTCCTATGGTGAAATTCGCTTTGCTATACAAGCGCTTTGGATTACAAGCATGCTGCCGGAACGAATTATGCTCGTAAACCAAGGTATTACTGTATATTTTCTTTCTTTATATTGGTCACAACTAAAAAAAAAAATGCAATTTGCAGATTTTCTTTCTTTTAGTCAGGCAAATGTAAACTGTTGGACATGAATATTTTGCATTATATCTTCAGCCAGCAGATGGAGCTCCGGGCTCTTTTCACATGTTTTCCAGGCTCTCCTTTTTTGCTTTTCAGAAAAACAATCCTGCTATTTACAGAGCTCAATAGCTTAGGCTGAAATGTACCCACACAGTGAATGAGAGCATTGACTCTTCGCCCTCTCTGCATGCCTGTTAGGACAGCTCTGGGTGAAGTTTCAATTAGAGTTTGAAGGCATCGAGCTTCTGCCTTTTCTTTTTTAGTATAATCCATGATGTTCTGTTAACCCTTTGTCAGCGGTGTACCATCGATTAAATGATTATGTGTTATAGTGTTAGTTAAAAAATATATAAAAATTAATATAAACTTATAAATAGGGCTGCAACTAATGATTATTTTCATAAACGATTAGTTGGCCGATTATTTGTTCGAATAATCAGATTAAAAAAAAATACCATCCATATTTTAAAATAAAATAGACAAATGCCGTGTTACAAACAAAGTTTACTTCAGAATAAAACTGTATGCACAATTTTTTTTGCGCTGGAACGCACGGCATTGCTGTACCGTGCGTTCCAGTGCGGGCATTTACACTGTGGGTGGGAGGCGCGTTTGGGTTGTCATTAAAATTGTATTGTAAGCACACGGCGCTTGAATACCTTGAGCTCGGGAATAGCAGCTGCCAGCGGCAACATTCCGCAGGTGGCAGCTGAATGTAAATACAGCAGGCAGTGGGCAGGTGCAATAGCCAGCCTGCTATTGGCCATTTCAAATTGCAATAGCAGGCTGGCTATTGCACCCGCCCACTGCTTGCTGTGCCCTCCTCCTAGTGTGGAGGAGAGGGCAAGAGGATCCAACCAACTAATCGATAATGAGAATAGTTGACAACTATTATCAATTTATTGATTTAGTTGGTTGCAGCCCTACTTATCAATACAAACATAATGTTAACCAACCTAAAACCATTATAGATATTCAACAAGATTGTTTATCCAATGAAAAAAAAGAATCTCTACAAACCAATTTTTGATTTGTCTGTCTTTTGCTTTGATGAACCAATATTCCGCTTGCAATAATTTTTTCCCCCTGACAACTATCCTATATCTGTGGCTATCCTGAGAGCTAGGCAATGTCTGTTGGTCTTTCTATGTATACATGTTTGTATCCATGCCAATAAACATTTCTTGGTCTTCCAGGTCCCCCCCCCCACTCTTCCTACGCTATCATGGAAACCTCTGGCCCCCTCATCCATGTGGACTTCCCCGATGTGGCCAGCTCCCTCCTGGAAAGCCTCAACCAGCAGCGAATGGAAGGAAAGCTCTGTGACGTCTCCATCCACGCGCAAGGACGCGTCTTCCGAGCCCACCGCGCAGTACTGGCTGCCTCTTCCCCATACTTTCATGACCAGGTGCTGCTTAAGGGCATGAGTTGCGTGGTTCTGCCTAATGTAGTAGACCCCGGGGCCTTTGAAGCCGTGTTGTGTGCTGCCTATACGGGTCGCCTGACCATGCTAGCCGACGAGATCGTCAATTACCTGACGGTGGGCAGCGTTCTCCAGATGTGGCATGTCGTAGATAAGTGCTCCGAGCTCCTGAAGGAGGCTCGAGCCAACAACAGCTCCAGTAGCGCAGAAGGAGCTGGAAGCAGTAGTAATGTCCCAACACCACAGAGACCTCATTCTGGAAGGGCCAGCGAGAACCAGTCTCCCAGCAGCAGCAACTACTTTAGCCCGCGGGAGGCACCAACTGAACCTTGCGCGGAGAGGAGTAGAAGACGGAGCGATGTAGCAAGTGAAACTGCAGAGGAAGCGGGAGTTGAGGAAGACCAAGGAGGAGGAGAGGCTTCTATTGCAAGCTGTTCCAGTTACAGAAGGCCAAGCATTGTGCCACAGAGGCATTGGGTGTATGTGAAGAAAGAACGGCCTCACCAGGGCCTTGTGTTGACATGTGAAGGTGAGGAGGAAGAAGATGAAGAAGAGCTTGAGGAGGACGAAGATGAAGAGCACTTAAGTATAAGTGACGTCCGTACTCTCAATGCCCCAGAGGAACAGGTCAACTTCTGCGAGCCCTCAGATGGCATGCCTTACGAGGAAGGAACAGCCGCCAGTTCCGGCTACCCGCAAGGTCCTCCACTCCTGCCTCTGGACATGCAAGGAAACCAGCTGCTGGTCTTACCTTCTGGGCACGGGGCAGCCGGGCAAGGGGGCACAGGGACAACCCAAGGAGAAGGCGGAAAGATCTTCCTGTGCCATTGCGGGAAAGCGTTCTCTCACAAGAGCATGCGCGACCGACACGTCAATATGCACCTCAACCTTCGCCCCTTCGACTGCCCCGTGTGCGGAAAGAAGTTCAAGATGAAACACCACCTCACGGAACACATGAAAACGCACACAGGCGTAAAGCCGTACGAGTGCGAAGTGTGCGCCAAGAAGTTTATGTGGAGAGACAGTTTCATGAGGCATCGCGGGCACTGTGAAAGGAGGCACAGGGCAGTGGCAGGAGGGGGAGGAACTGGGCAAGGAATTACCGAAGCCCCATCTGTGTAACACAGGCAAGGGGGCAGAGTGTGGAGACAGAAGGGTGACAAGAGGTACGGACTAGTCTGGATTAGTGGAACATGATGGCAGAGATGACGTCTGGAGGACAGGAGTACAGAAAGTGAGACACAGACGACCATTTCTGCTGTTCCTGAAAGACAAAAAATGGTAAATGCAGCCGCGTAGTACTTGAAGACTGAATTGGATAAAAACAAAACCAGTTCACCTTCCCTTAACTTCTATGTACTGTTCCCTACGCTGACTTGCAGTTGCCCTTCTGCAATGGTACTAAACTTCATTTTCTTGGTAGACCTCAAATTTTCATCTATCGAATGTGCACTTTTTTTTAAATTAATATGAAAGTTCCGTCTAAGCTCCAGAGGTCACAATCTGGCCACTCCATGGTGCTAATTATTTTTTATTGTGACATTTATGCTTCCAAGGCCTGCCGCCCCTCTAGTAAAATTCCAGTTTCTGCCAGCTCTCTAACTTGCCGAGTGGCCCTGAATTTGAGCTCCTAAAAATAATGGCTGGTGTGTTTCCTGGTTCCAAGCGCCCACCCTCCATGGCTTTCACAGAGTAAGTTGCAGAGTGCAGAATTATAGGAGAAGATGCTATAGAGTACTCTGAAAAAAAGCGTGCTGAATCTGGCTGCAGTGTGCCAAGTCAGCTATTCCTAGAAATGTAAAGCCCAACTCCAGACAAAGCCTATATCTTGGTTTTGAACACAACAATGAAAGGAGAGAACCTCTTATGTTTTATTGTTGTCTGTGATCCCACTGGGGAGAGTTCTTTTGCCCTTCAGACACCTTGAGACACATGGTGTGAGCGGGATAGGAAGTGAGAAGAAATCTCTACAGCAGGGACAAAAACATCAATACAAAACTGACGGAGGGTGTAATGCTTCCAGACAACCAAAACTAGGAAAACGTTGGCTGGAGTTGGTCTTTAATCACATTTTAAATTTCCCACCTTTCAGTATGGTTCACTGGATTGAAAATAGCAAACACCTACCATCCAAATAATTTAAAAAAACACATTTTTAAAAATTCTATACTAATCACATGGAACTGTGCAGCGGCATAGGTCACATGTCCTTCACAAAAGTGTTGCATCATCAATGTTCTGACTCTGCAGCCGCAAGGGGGAGTGTCGGTAGAAACTGGATGTCCAGAATTGGGAAAAGGATGCTTACAGGCTGAGGGTTGGGAAATGAGGCACTGTAGGGGAGTTTTTTTTAAATATTGTTTTACAGGGCTATTCACAAAAGGGTGATGAGTTTGAGAAGGCCAGAGAAGTGAACAATCTAGGACAACATAGCTGAACTGGAAAGGGATCTGAATTAGAGAATGTTTCCAGTTGAGCTATGTTCTCCTAGATTGTTCATGTCTCCTGCCTTCTCCAAACTCTTCACCTTTTAATGAATAACCCTCTTAGTGTTTGCCCGTAAAGATGAAGAAACCATAGCCTTTGCCAAGGTGTCCTCCTCCACACTGTGAATTTTAAATGCTCGTTTTGTCTAGGGGATGATGAATAAGAAGCAATACTTACTTTTTTCCTCGCTCTACTAGTAGCCAGTGCTCTCCTCCACCATCCAACGCTCCTGGGATGTAGGCAAGCTTTCAGAGTCCTCACGTACAATGCAAGACCAGTTCTCCTGCATAGTACATCATGACATCAGAAAGCTGCGACCATTTGGGCAGCTGAAGAGCAGATTGGGGGGCTGGTTGGGCAGCACAGAGGAAGCCTGCAAGAGCAAGGAATAAAGTATCTAACATTATTGTTCTCCAACTAGACAAAATGAGTATTCCACCCTTAAAGTGCAGAGGGAGTCCCACTGCAAGGGTTACTTTTTTTCTCCATCTGGAGTTAAGGTTTTTCAGGACCTATTGGCCTTAAGAGAATGGAATCATGGGTTTGAGTTGGTTGGAGACGTTTTAGAGAATGGGGAAGGTACCTGGTAGTACGTAGTCAACATCCATCTTGAGCTGAGGAAGCAACTTGGATGAATTGTGAAACCTCTTCACAGAACAAGTGTAGCCGAATGAGACTAACTCCATATTGGAATCCCATGACCTGGATAAGTGAGAACCTTCAACGAGAAAGATGTTTAGGAGACATTGCATAAGGGCACATGCAAATCGGGAAATCAGATTTTCGGAACTTTTCCTCTTTGTAGCAATTCCAAAAGCCAAAGGAATGAAAAGCTTTCACTGGTCCCATCCAACTATCCAACTTTCACCGCAGTAAGAGCAATATACTGACGTTCTCCTACAACTCCCCGAAGGTTCATGTTCTGCAGGCCCTTCTAATCCACAAAGACACAAACTGCCCCCACCCTGCTGTGACTTAACTCTTCAAATTTTGTGCTCCGCTGCAGAGACAACTGTATAACCGCGGCTGGCGTTGAATTCTTACACCTGGTATGGTTTTGCAGTGGACAAGGCTTCACCCAACGACTGTTCCAACGGCAGGGAGAAGCAACGGACCTATCCACCCTTGTGTTACAGAGGGTGAGGGACGCCTGTGCCAAGTGTCGGCACAGCAAGACAACTCTTGTACAGTATTTTAGCTTCTTAGATAAGAAGCAGAAACACTACAGTTCTCCTAAAACCCTAGATCCATTGTGTGAGCAGACGGCTCCATTTTTATATACACATTGTTCATTGGTTGAAGACACGGAGTGATGCTTATAAAAACAGCAACTAGAATAAGAACTTCTAAAACTTTAGATGTGCACAGGGCAAGTGGCAGAGGTTCCTGTGCTACAAACCAGTTTCAGTGGCTGGCTGGACTCGCAGAGAGTGTTGTCCACTGGTTGGGCTTATTGCATGGTGTGCAGTAGCCAGTGTGTGTCTACACGAAGTCCGATTTTTGCCACAAGTAGGCTCCTTTACCCCATAATATTGAGGGAAGTTTTGTATTGCCAACATTATTCCGGAATTATGAATAATGGCTTATTTTAAGGGGTCTCTAATTTACCCAATTTGTATTATTTATGCCCAGTGTCTTGAGAATCATTAAAGCGGACCTGAGGACAAAAAAAAATAAAATTACACGGTTTTTAAGCAAATGTGCCTTATTAGTCTACCAAGAGCAATTCCAGATAGATGAAAGCAGTCAGTGAGTTGCAAATCCAAACCCTGCACCTGTGCTGAAATTACAAAGTTCAGAATACCCTTATCTTGGATCCCTGTAATGCACTGCAGCCAGACTGTAGAGGTCGCCTCACAGGGTCAGTAGGAGTGTAATTCCTGTAGTTCCTTTACTTCCTGCAACACCAGTCACATTCAGAATTCTAAGACAAATGTAAATCCGATTGGTGGCAGTGAGGAGCTTGTCATGCTGAGATTTATTTCACAAGGAGCCTGCAGTGGACGTGTCTGGGAATAGCTTCTCTATATCACAAGCTGGAGTTCCTAAATCATCAGTGGGGTGGCACTGCTGGCAACACAGCAATGCCAGGGTAAAAAACAGTATTTGGTGGATAAACTATACTCAGCAGATAAATGATACTCAGCAGGTAAACGGTACGCCGCATAGGTTTCCAAAGGTTTACATTCCTTATTCTTAGTCGGAGGATCTTGGGGCACTGTTGGCATGCAGAGATGGCCAAAAAAAACCAGCTGTTCATAATTTTGTTTGTCTTTAGGTCCGCTTTAAGTCCTAGTTGTGCCTGAGGAAGGTGACACAACAATAATAGCCAAGGCCAGGCATACCTAAATTGTGGGGTTTATACTCAAATCTGAGAACAGAGAATCTACATGAGATTTACATTTCAAACTAGAATGTGAGATGGATTTTACATATTTATTTTTTGGCAGCCAGTTTTTATAATTATTCCTCCTGTCTTCCTTCCAAAAAAGAAAAAAACATTTGTCACCCAGTTAAGCAATCCCACTTTTTTATGTGCACACAAAAATGTATAGGACATATATACAGGAATGAGTTTATTAATGTTAGAGGTTCTGAGCTGATATTTCACTTTTGGGCGGATGGGGGTGCGGTAAGTCACACGCCGGCTTTTGATATCTCTTTTGGTACTTCAGTGGAAGATCTCCTGAGCTGCCAACTCTGCTCAATCTAATACAGCCATTGCATAGGGGGTCTCCTTTTCTGCTCTGTCATACAGGTGGAGAGGCGGGGTCATGGGGGTGTCCCTCTCTGCTCCTTCCAACAGGTGGAGGAACGAGATCATAGAGGTGTCCTTCTCTGCTCCGTCATACAGGTGGAGGAGTGGAGTCATAGGGGTCTCCTTCTCTGCTCCATCATACAGGTGGAGAAGTGGGGTCATGGAGTCTCCTCTGCTCCATCATACAGGTGGAGGAGTGGAGTCATAGGGGTCTTCTACTCTGCTCCTGGTTACAGGTGGAGGAGCAAGGTCCCAGGGGGCCTCCTTCTCTGCTCCATCATACAGGTGGAATAGCGGGGTCAAATGGGTCTCCTCCGTTTCTTGATAAAAGGGGAGGAGCAGAGTCATAGGGGTCCCCTTCTCTGATCCTTGTTACAGGTGAAAGAGCAAGGTCATAGTGGGCCTCCTGCCTCTGCTCCTTGTTGCAGGTGGAAGAGCGGGGTCAAAGGGGTCTCCTTCTCTGTTTCTTGATACAAGTAGAGGAGCGGGGTCATAGGGGCCCCCTCCTCTGATCCTTGTTACAGGTGAAGGAGCAAGGTCATAGGGTGTCTCCTCTGCTTCTTGAAAGAGGTGGAGTAGTGAGACTTGGTGGCTTCGTACTGGTATATGAGGAAGAGGAAAAAACTCTGGCAAGGAGATCTCACCATTGAAACCTAAGGGGCCAGTGGCCTATTTCACCCATCCAAATGTAAAATATATTTTTTGGGTGGACGGATCCCTAAATGAAGGTGTGTTGTGGGATCTGACCTTGTTTACCTTAGCAGGTTGAGTGTTACAGTTAGCTCTGCAGACTCAGTACTGTAGTATTTCCCAGTCTTGGCATGGACTCGTATGAAGTGTAAGGAGAGCCAGCCACAAATAAATATTGAAATGGATGATAAACTGTTATTACAGCATGTGAATATTGTGTATGGTGGTCACTCAAAAGGTGCCCATACACCTTACAATTATCTGCAGATTTTCTGTGGTCAGATGGAAAAAGTGCAACATATTCGCCCAGGTGGAGATTACTCCATCCACACAGTTAAGTGCAGATGGAGGAATCTGTTGCACCTTTTCCATGTGACCACAGAAAATCTGCAGATAATTGTAAGGTGTATGGCCAGCTAAAGGCTGTGTGTTGTAAGGCCACCTGCCCTGATCCAACTCTGTAACGTCATAGTGCTGACCCTGAACTGATGATTTCAGCACTGACCCTTTCCCGCCATGTATCCCCGCTCCCGACTGTCAGAGGCTGTCACTTTATGGAGATCAGAAGCCTTAAGCTCTGGAAGTTGGAGGTGTCTAGGGCCACAAATGAGAGGATACAGGCTGCAAGAACTAACAGCCTAGACTCGGAAGGTAGCACTGCACCGAAGATTGATGCAAAGTCCTTGCAAAGACCTTCAGCATGTGACCTATTCAAAATGGCGGATGCTTGAAGTGACACAATGTATGGCACCGTTGAGAAATCCAGTAAATACAGGAAGTCACCAGCACTCCGCATATTCCCTTCACCCCTCTATTGTGAAACCCTCAGGAGCCAATTGTGACAATTTTGCACTTAATTTACTGTTTGGAAATTTTCACTCTGCACCACCTATGATTTATTGGGCCCCATGCCACGGTTTCCATGCCAATGTTTCGGGTCCCTTTCTGAAGGCAGAGTATGGTGACCACACTATTGTGACTATCCTTCCTTGAGGAAGGGCCCCAGAATGTTGGCACGAACACTGCGGCATGATGTTTTTCACAACAAATCGGTGAAAGCAGAGGCGTAACTTTAGATCATGGGGGCCCCATAGCAAAATTTGAATGGGGTCCCTCAGCGACCTCCCTACTGTCAATAAAAGTCGAGTGGCAGGAGAACTGTCTGCATTGTCTCCTGTATATTTTATGTCAGCTCTTCTTGATGGGAAATGTCACTTGAGGTACAGGGTCAGTGTCAACAGCAACTTCTGCAATCCTTAATGAGGCCCCCTTCCACCCCCAGGCCCCATAGCACCTGCATGGGCTGCTATTGTTACGCCACTGGGTGAAAGGAATATTCTGAATTTGTACATTTGCAGGTTTGAGGCAGCTGGTTTTCCAGCACGCGGGGCATTAAGTGACCTTCCAGAACATTATTAACGTGCTGTATTTATTTAAACATGTATTGGTCATTGACATTTTTGGTTAAGACTCCTAAAGAGTACCTGTCACTTGAGCAAAGACCATAAGGAAAAACATTATGGACTAGACAGATGTTTGAAAGTGTGCGGCCTCTCCATTCACAAAGTGCCTCGTGCCACTGGCACCGGTTCCGCTAGCTTTGGCGAGATTAACTGATAAGATGAAGATTGGGCCTGCACGGTATCTGCCACCGTAGTGTCTGGGTAACAGGTACACTTTAATGATATGTACAGAAAAGACAAACACTACAGTAATGTGCATGGAGGGGAACAGGATTCATTATGTGACTGACGGAGGGAGGCTTCTTGTGGGTCAGGGCAATATTCATGAGAATAATGGCAGTACTAAGGCACTTTGGGGGGAATTTAGCAAAACTGCAGCAGACAAAATCTGGAGCAGTTGCCCATGGCAACCAATCAGCTTCTCTCTTCAGTTTATTCAGTTAAGACTTGAAAATGAGAGAGAGAAGCTGATTGGTTGCCATGCACAGCTGCTCCAGATTTTGTCTGCTCCAGTTTTGATAAATCCCCCTCTTTGTGTTCCCGTGAATATTGGCCTGCCAGACAATATGGCCGCTGTATGTGAATGTGATGTCAGTGGTTCCTTATGTGGACATTTGGATTGTAAAGCAACATTTTGTGACCCCCAACCGAGCACCATCTGCAGATATCTGGTTGCTATAGGTTACCGCACTTCCCTTATTCTAACTGTCTGCTGCCATGTCCTATTGAGCGAGCCTGAAGAAGGCGAGGAACTGCCTTCGATATTACAATGAACGGTCCACTTTAGATTTTCACGAGCTTCAAGCAGTAGCACTACAAGTCTCTGAGGTCACTTGCGGATGTACACACACACGCATGCGTTCAAATACACAGGAGACATAGCAATATTACCAGGCTGGGGTATGTGTTCTTCATGGTGGCAGAACCCCAAGAGGTGCGAAATCCTGGAAGGTTTAACCAACAAACCATTTTGTAGCTGCGAGTTCCCACTGAGCACAGAAGGGGCAAAGACGCTTTAGCAAATTGGCCCGGAAGTTACAATTGGATTCTCACAGTTCCTGCAGACCCCTGTTTAGGCTTCAAAGAAGTATCACCTCATAATAAGAATCCTTATTAAATCCCCCCGGGGACCAAGTCCTCCATACAATGCACTTGTGGGATTTAATAAGGAGTTTATGATATGTGGTGATACTTCTAAAAAGTCTAAACCGGGGTCTGCAGGAAAAGTGAGAATCCAAGTGTAACTTCCGGGCCAATTTGCTAAAGCGTCTTTGGTTTGATCCGTGGTCCCGTTGTGGAATAATAAGCCAATTTTTATTCTGGCTCCATCCCAGGCCGAAGCCCAATTTGTGGTTCTTTTAAAGTGACCCCAAACTCAGGTGCTGAAAGGAGAACTATGGGGTAAGGGCTTTTCCCCATAGTTCTCCTAAGGGTAACGGGAGGACACAAACTAGCGTCCTCTCGTCACCCTAAGCTTAGTATACCGCGAGCTACAGCTCCCTATATACTGAGACGCTGCAGCTGAAGCGGATCCCGACAATTATGTCTGGATCCGCCCAGCTGCGTGAGGGACAGCTGGCTCTGCCTATCTAGAGGCAGAGCAAGCTGTACCCGCCCTCTCCCCCGTCCGTTCCGCCAGTCAACGCTGGAGGAGGGGGGAATCCAGTCCCTCCCCTGTCACGGCTGTGTGCCGTGACAAGATCGAGAAGTGAGCGAACGCCGGTATGTGTTCACTCACTTCCCGATCTACTGAGCCGACCTGTGACAGTCTCATTGTCACAGGTCGGCTAGAACTATGAGGTGAGTGAAAAGCACTCACCTCATACTGTAGTTCTCCTTTAATCCTAAAAATGCATTCAAGGACCTTAACTATTAACAATGTATCTTATTTGTGTATCACTCGGCTGTAGATCCTCCAAACATCTCTGAAATGGTGCTGACACCGTCCTTCCTTCTGGAGGGTGGCTACTCTTGTCCCCCATGGTCCCTGTGTGTGTTGTAAACTAGTCACCGCTCCAAGCTCACTCCTGTGATGGACTACAATCTCAATACAAATTAGTAAACTAAACATGAGACTGTAGTCCATCCCGGGAGTGAGCTTGGAGCGGTGACTACTTTACAACACACACACAGGGACCATGGAGAACAAAAGTAGCCCCCCTCAGGAAGGAAGGACAGTGTCAGCACCAATTCAGAGATGATTGGAGGATCTACAACCGAGCGATACACAAATAAGATACATTGTAGTTAATAGTTAAGGTACCTGAATGTATTTTTAGGATTGAACTCCTGAGTTTAGTGTCACTTTAAGAAAATCAGTCACTCTGCATTGAAGCGGCCCTTCCGACTTTGGAAGTTGGGATGAAATCATTAGTCACGGGTTTGTCACGTTGTAATTATAAACACATTCATATTAATAGTGTATCTGGGAAAACCGGTCCTCCAGGTTGGAGGGGGGCTACTATTGTTCCCCATGGTCCCTGTGTGTGTTGTAACGTAGTCACCGCTCCAAGCTCACTTCCGGGATGGACTACAATCTCAAA
>NW_017306589.1:1050886-1051865 GCF_000935625.1 Nanorana parkeri
TACACCAGGCCTCTGTGTGCGTATATCTATACACTGTACCCGCACAATGGTATTGTATCCTTATGCAATATTGTTACAGGTGTATATGACTGGACTGACCTCTCGCAGTAGTTGTGCGTCTTTGTATATAGTTTTTTTTTTCTTCTTCCAAACGCGTATATGTATGTATATAACACGGCCGCCTCTTAGAGGCGCCAAACTATTTATAAGTGTAAGTAGACTGACATAAGGTACGCCGCGGTGTCGCCCCCCGGCCGCCATTAAAGGTGCCATCCCTTCCTGTTATGTATGCGCAGTCGTTCACGAGAGCGAACGCGCTGCATCACAGGGGTACGGGTGTAGATGACATGTATATAGACAGGTTCTCTTACTGTACTAACCCAAGTAAGAAACACTATTGTGTATACAGAATGGTGTACGGCTGTGTGTGCCTACAAACCCACGCACACACACCCCTTTGTTTTTCTAATGCCATAATTTATTGTAGTGAGGGGGCGTGGCCCTCGTTAAGGTGACTAATTACTGTTGGCTTGTAGAATAAAGTGCGTTTACCCGAGACTGCGATTTATTTCCTGTTGAGCGTTATTAAAATGATATAAAATATTGCATGAGAGATTTTTATATTCGCAATGGTCAAATGGTCAGCTTTTATTCCTATGCTTTAACCTTTATCACAATGCCAACACGTTTTTGGGAGTCGGAAGGAGCCCCCCTTCGTCAGGGCTTGGAGGCAGTAGTAATTAGTGGACTGAAAAGCGCCAACAGTTTGCGCAGCGCTTTACAATATAAGGAAGACATTACAACCACAGTACAATTCAAGACAAGATGGTAAGGAGGGCCCTGCCCCTGAGGGCTTACAGTCCTAATTTTTTTTATGCCTTTTTATGGTTTTTTTTATTTTTATTTATTTTACTTTTTTACATTTGTATTTATCTTATTATCTTTTCCTTTTTTATTTAATATTATTTTTTAAATATTA
>NW_017306589.1:1052325-1053471 GCF_000935625.1 Nanorana parkeri
CCCCGCCCATTTCCTGTATTGCCCTCCGGTCCCGCCATGACATATACACCAGGCCTCTGTGTGCGTATATCTATACACTGTACCCGCACAATGGTATTGTATCCTTATGCAATATTGTTACAGGTGTATATGACTGGACTGACCTCTCGCAGTAGTTGTGCGTCTTTGTATATAGTTTTTTTTTTCTTCTTCCAAACGCGTATATGTATGTATATAACACGGCCGCCTCTTAGAGGCGCCAAACTATTTATAAGTGTAAGTAGACTGACATAAGGTACGCCGCGGTGTCGCCCCCCGGCCGCCATTAAAGGTGCCATCCCTTCCTGTTATGTATGCGCAGTCGTTCACGAGAGCGAACGCGCTGCATCACAGGGGTACGGGTGTAGATGACATGTATATAGACAGGTTCTCTTACTGTACTAACCCAAGTAAGAAACACTATTGTGTATACAGAATGGTGTACGGCTGTGTGTGCCTACAAACCCACGCACACACACACCTTTGTTTTTCTAATGCCATAATTTATTGTAGTGAGGGGGCGTGGCCCTCGTTAAGGTGACTAATTACTGTTGGCTTGTAGAATAAAGTGCGTTTACCCGAGACTGCGATTTATTTCCTGTTGAGCGTTATTAAAATGATATAAAATATTGCATGAGAGATTTTTATATTCGCAATGGTCAAATGGTCAGCTTTTATTCCTATGCTTTAACCTTTATCACAATGCCAACACGTTTTTGGGAGTCGGAAGGAGCCCCCCTTCGTCAGGGCTTGGAGGCAGTAGTAATTAGTGGACTGAAAAGCGCCAACAGTTTGCGCAGCGCTTTACAATATAAGGAAGACATTACAACCACAGTACAATTCAAGACAAGATGGTAAGGAGGGCCCTGCCCCTGAGGGCTTACAGTCCTAATTTTTTTTATGCCTTTTTATGGTTTTTTTTATTTTTATTTATTTTACTTTTTTACATTTGTATTTATCTTATTATCTTTTCCTTTTTTATTTAATATTATTTTTTAAATATTATTTTGACTTTTAATTTTTTTTGCTTATTTTTTTATATTTCTTTTTACTTTATAAACAACTTTTTTTATTATTAGTTCTTTTTTTTCTTTTCACTTTTTATTTATTTAATACTTTTTTTATCCA
>NW_017306589.1:1053759-1070193 GCF_000935625.1 Nanorana parkeri
TTTTATCCATATTTGTTTTCTTTTTTTAATTTTTATTTTATTGAATTTTCTTTTTTTAAATTTTTATTTAATTTAATTGTTTTTCACATAACTTTATTGCTATCACACAGGAGCTAACAAGCCCCTGTGTGATAGCATTTGGAGATGACAAGTCCTTTTTATGGAACCTGTCACTTCCAATACAGGAGTTCTAGCACAGTGCTGTACTGGCTACACTGTGACAGCTGAGATGGGAAGGCTGCGAGTGCAACTCTCCCGTCTCAGTGTTCACACAGACGTCCCCCGCTCTCCATCCTGAAGATCTCCGGAGAGAGGGGGCCAGCGAGGAGAGAGGTAGGCGGGGGGAGGACGAATGAGCAGGCTGCATATAAGTGATCTTGGGGACATCGCCGGGCTTCCTCGCTCTACATTTAGCCTTGCTTGCCTAAAGCAGGGCTAAATGTAGAAAACTACTAGCTGCCCAGGGCCCGGAAGCTTTTGATGGCCGCTTCAACACACGCATTGTTCAGGCATGGCCCACTGTTGTCACCAGCAGGATTCCCCCTTCCCAAGAAATTCTATGCAGCCACCCCTGGGGTGCAACTAAACAAGAAGTCGCCGCAAAGAGGCTGCAGGAGATCAGCGGCGCTGACATAACAATGGGTAAAAGAAGTTAAATGTTTGAGGTCTACCTCTGCTTTAGCAGGCTGTGTGTTGTGTTTTCGTGGCACGGTTTCACACCTGTGAGCAGTAACTATTTTTCGGGGTCACTGGTTGTCTTCCTGTCTACAGCGGAGCTGCCAAAACGTGTTCACAGCAGAGGGAAGGAGAATCCTTTATAGCAAAATACACAAAACACATATGAGAACTGAGGATGCATATCTCTGTCCATCCAGTCCTGAGAGTTACACAGCACAACCCTGTCGGGCAAGACAGGAGACCATCTGTTTCACTTACAGGTCTCCTCCAACCCCCCAACCTGCGATTGGACAGGGAAAGATGAAGCCACACACTCTCTGTCACTGCTCTCTCCTCACACACTCTGCATCGCTCTCTCCTCCTGCCAGCATGCTCCTTGCACTGATTGGTCCCTTGTGTACAAGGACTGTGAAGGGCTGACACCAAGTAAGATGAAGGTTCCTACACTGCTTGTCATGAAAAAAATAAAATAATGGAAGAATGTATTAAAGCTTCACTAACAAGCTGTCTGGCTTTGCTCCACCCACAAGTGAAGACGTCTTTATTCCCGGGAGCAGAACTCCAGCCAAGCAGATAAATACGCAGGTGAAACGCGTACACTCTTAAAGGGGAACTGCCGCTATTAACAAAATGAACCGTTGCAGCGGTAGTCCCATTGTAAGGGTTCATTATAATAGGAGGCGTTCCCCTTTAAGAATGTGCGGCTTATTTCGGTCCAGGGGCTGGACTATGGAAGATATACTCCGCCGTCACCTCCCTCTCTGGCCGCAAAAAAAAATAAGGATATACCCACCTGAACCTCAATCTTGCCTGCCTGCTAAACCCGTCCCCACAGCTTCTCTCCCCCTCCACAGTGGTTTGTCCCTCATGTCTTATACACTGTATTACATAGTAAAAACAGTGAAGCGCCACGGACTCTCAATCCTTAGTGGAAAATCCTCTTAGGCATGCTGCAGGATGCTGCCCCAAAGAAGCCGGGAAAGCTGAGAATCTAGGAAATAAGCACAAGAGGGGCGCCTTTCCTGGTGCAGATCAATTTTATTTCAATAAACATGTTCTGATGAAGGGGGCGTGCCCCGTCAACGCGTTAACGTCTCTAGACACTGGTATCGTCTAGTGGACATCTTACTGCCTGTCAGCCCTTATCCCATGGCTGTGTGACACTCATGTTTGTGAGTATTATTCGTTTTTTTACTCATGTTTATTGAAATAAAATTGATCTGCACCAGGAAAGGCGCCCCTCTTGTGCTTATTTCCTACACTGTATTACATGTGATGACTCACGGATCATTCACGGCGATGGCCGTCTACATACAAGTGATCCCTCGTACAATGCTGGGCAAGTGTGCACCCCCCTCCGGCTATCCTGGCCCCCGATGTTGAATACAGATGTCATCAGCACACCAAGACTTTTAAGTCAGTGCAAATCCATTTATTGATAGATGTCACTCCGAATATCAAGCGCTTTTGGGGCCACACAGGGTCCCCTTCATCAGGCTCAGAGTAGACATTGTATGATAGAGAACCAATGTCTGCTCTGAGCCTGATGAAGGGGACCCTGTGTGGTCCCCGAAAGCGCTTGATATTCTGAGTGACATCTATCAATAAATGGATTTGCACTGACTTAAAAGTCTTGTCGTGCTGGTGTGCTGATGACATCTGTATTCAACGTTGTTTTATGTGCGGCGCCATCCGCGGTCATTTCGAGCACACATAAACAGGGCCGGATTTACTCTCCCTGCCGCCCCAAGGCCAGGGTCCACAATACGCCCCCCCGCGCCGCCCAACCCCCTCCCCATCAATTGAGAATGGCAGCCAGATGGCAGGGCGGCGGGGTTAGTTTCAATTTTTTTTTTTACTGTTTATTTATTAAACATAACGAAGAGGAAAACTGTTTTTTTTTTGTTTTCAGTACTTTATATAGTAAAAAATAAATCCCCCCCAGTGGTGATTAAATACCACCAAAAGAAAGCTCTATCTGTCCCCCAAAAATGGTATAAAATTTGTTTCAGTACAGCGCTGCATGACGGAATAAATGTCTAAGTACTGCAGCGCTGAAAACTGAAAAAATGGCCGCCACAGGAAGGGGGTGTAACACCGCAGGCTTCAAGGGCTTCAAGACACTAAACTTCAGAACATGGATGTGCAGCAGCCACACGGGAAGGAATATGAATACTACTTCAAATATCATTTATTGCAGTGAAGTTGATGTGCTTATTAGTAGGCCCCCAGGGGTTGCTGGGATTTGTAGTCCACCCGTTGCTCGGAGGCCGTGCGTTGGCCCAGTCTCCCCTGGAGGCCGGGCCTTACCCAGAGGCTGTTGGCCTGCGTATTGTGATATACAGTAATCAGGAAACTTTCCTGGAAAGTGAAAGTGAAAGAGACACATACACACAGAGCTCTCATTGCAGCGAGCAGCAGAGGATCAGCGAGCAGAGGGGGCAGAGACGGGTACAGAGGGGGCAGAGACGGGTACAGAGGGGGCAAATGCTGCATTAGAGGGGGTGACGAGTCACAGACGGGGGCCGGGGGGTCATTAATTCACTGCAATCTCCCAGCACAGCATCTCTTCTCTATAAACCTGGAATAGCAGAGGCCGGGCCTCCTCTCAGCATGATTCCCTCCACAATCTACAAGATATTATCCTTCATTGGTAAGTGTCTGTAACTCTAGTTGTTATATGTGATATGTTGTTATATGTGATACATCATTATATGTGATACGTCATAATATGTGATACGTTGTTACATGTGATACATTATTATATGTCATACGTCGTTATATGTGATACGTCGTTATATGTGATACGTCGTTATATGTGATACATTATTATATGTGATACGTCATTATATGTGATACATTATTATATGTGATACGTCGTTATATGTGATACATTATTATATGTGATACGTCATTATATGTGATACGTTGTTACATGTGATACGTTGTTACATGTGATACATGTTATATGTGATACATTATTATATGTGATACATCATTATATGTGATACATCATTATATGTGATACATCATTATATGTGATACATCATTATATGTGATACATCATTATATGTGATACATCATTATATGTGATACATCATTATATGTGATACATTATTATATGTGATACGTCATTATATGTGATACATTGTTATATGTGATACATTGTTATATGTGATACATTGTTATACACTATACTGCCAAAAGTATTGGGACACCCGTCCAAATCATTGGATTCATGTGCTCTAATCACCTCCATGGCCCCCGGTGTATAGAATCACGCACCTCGGCATGCAGACGCTTCTACATACATTTGTGAAAGAATGGGTCGCTCTTAAGGTGCTCATACACCTTACAATTATCTGCAGATTTTCTGTGGTCAGATGGAAAAAGTGCAACAGATTGGCCCAGTGGGAGATTCCTCCATACACACAGTGTAGCGTAGATGGAAGAATCTGTGGCACCTTTTCCATCTGACCACAAAAAATCTGCAGATAATTGTAAGGTGTATGGCCAGCTTTAGGAGCTCAGTGACTACAAGCATGGTACCGTGATAGGTTGTCACCTGTGCAATAAGTCCATTGGTTACATTTCCTTGTTTCTAAATATTCTGCGGTCACCTGTAACTGGGATTATAACAAAGTGGAAGCAACTGGGAACAACAGCAACTCAGCCACGAAGTGGTAGGCCACGTAACATGACAGAGCGGGGTCAGCGCATGCTGAAGCGCACAGTGCGCAGAAGTCTCCAACTGTCTCCAGAGTCAATAGCTACAGACCTCCAAACTTCGTGTTGCCTTCAGATTGGCGCAACAACAGTGCGTAGAGAGCTTCATGGAATGGGTTTCCATGGCCGAGCAGCTGCATCCAAGCCGCACATCACCAAGTGCAATGCAAAGTGTGGGATGCCGTGGTGTAAAGCGCGCCGCCACTGGACTCTAGAGGAATGGAGACGTGTTCACTGGAGGGACCAATCACGCTTCTCTGTCTGGCAATCCGATGGACTTTTCTGGGTTTGGCGGTTGCCAGGAGAACGGTACTTGCCTGACTGCATTGTGCCAAGTGTAAAGTTTGGGGGAAGGGGATTATGGGGGGGGTTGTTTTTCAGAGGTTGGGCTCCGCCCCTTAGTTCCAGTGAAGGGAACTCTTAAGGCATCAGCACACCAAGACATTTTGGACAATTTCATGCTCCCAACTTTGTGGGAGGAGTTTGGGGATGGCCCCTTCCTGTTCCAACATGACTGCGCACCAAGCAAGGTCCATGAAGACATGGATGAGTCCTGACCTCAACCCGATAGAACACCTTTGGGATGAATTAGAGCGGAGACTGTGAGCCCGGCCTTCTCCCCCAACATCAGTACCTGACCTCACAAATGGTCCAACATTCCCATAGACACACTCCTAAACCTTGTGGACACCTTCCCAGAAGAGTTGAAGTTGTTATAGCGGCAAAGGGCGGAGCCAACCCAATACTGAACCCTACGGACTAAGACTGGGATGCCATTAAAGTTCATGTGCGTGTAAAGGTCAGCATCCCAATACTTTGGGCAATACGTGTACTGTATGTGATACGTCATTATATGTGATACGTTGTTATACGTAATATATAGGTGTCTTGCTGCACTCCTTACCGGTATAGGATGTTCCTTGAAATCCTGGCGGTTGCTCGTAGTGACCACGGATGGCGCTGTGAAGATATACAAGTTTGCAAAAGGATGTCACCAGCACACCATTTAAGTGAAATCAACAAAAGTCAATTTATGAATGGAGTCCTGTCATTCCAGTACAAGCGCTTTCGGGGCCGCACAGGGTCCCCTTCATCAGGCTCACAATGACCAACGCAAGGGGTAGGAGGTTCTTTGGCGTTTGCACATGTTTGGGTATTTCTATTGAAAGGGTACTGAACATTTTGGTTGTGTCATTATGAGCCTGATGAAGGGGACCCTGTGCGGCCCCGAAAGCGCTTGTACTGGAATGACAGGACTCCATTCATAAATTGACTTTTGTTGATTTCACTTAAATGGTGTGCTGGTGACATCCTTTTGCAACGTTGTTATATGTGATACGTTGTTACATGTGATACATTTTTATATGTGATGCATTGTTATATGTGATACGTTGTTACATGTGATATGTTGTTACATGTGATACGTTGTTGCATGTGATACGTTGTTACATGTGATGCATTGTTATATGTGATACGTCATTATATGTGATATGTTATTATATTTATTACGTTATGATATTTGATATGTTATTATAAATGCTACTTTGGAATATGTGATACGTTGATATTCTGGCTCATCTGGCTTCAGCCAATCATATCAGATAAATGTTTTCTTTTTACATTTTATTATTTGTTTGTAAATAATGTTTCATCGCTTAGAAATCATGTTGTTACTTTTCAGGCACCAGCGGTATATCTTCCTCATGTGTTTGAAGGCCTCTTTCTGACCATGTTACACCCATATCTAGGGGTCAGATCGCCCCCCTTCCACTTACCTAAATTGAGGGGTTGTTCTCCCTGCCCGTGCTTCTTTCCCTCTTTGATTTGGTGTTGCTCTACGTGATTCCACCCGCACAGCCACATCATCCACTCACAGATCCTTTGCCATATATATTGTTATATATGTAATTAGTGTTTTTTTTTTAAAAACAACATATACATTAAAATAAGAACTAGTAATATGCATCAGCCATTAAAACGTACAATATTCAACAAAAAACAAAAAAAAAAACTCTGCTTGCCGCTGCACTGGATTGTATATTGTATACACGCTGTATATAGAATATACAATCCATATGTATGGGAATAACAATTGTATATTGTTATATATGTGATTAGTGTGGGGGGGAGGGGTTACATATGAATTAAAATATTGAGAAATTAAGAACTAGTAATATGCATCAGCCATTAAAACATACAATTTTCTGTTTTGCAAAAAAAAAAAAACCCTCTGCTTGCCGCTAACTACATGCGGTATATACAATACATATGTATGTGAATAACAATTGTACATTGTTATATATGTGATTAGTGTTTTTTTAACATATAATAAAATAATGAAAAATTAAGAACTAGTAATATGCGTCAGGCATTTTAAAACATTAAATTTTCTGTTTTGAACAAAAAAAAAAAATTACCATCATATGGTGTTTAGCGGCAAGCAAAGGTTTTTTTTTTTTTAAATGTTTCCACATATACATTAAAATGAGAAATGAAGAACTAGTAATATACTTGCTGCATAGTGTCCTTTGTTGCTAGGGTGCAGGACATTCGAGCCGCCTAGTGCCCTTCCTTGCCAGGATGCAGGAGGCTCAACCCGCCTATTGTCATTTGTTGCTAGGATGCCAGCAGCTGCTTGCCATTTAGTGTCCTTCATTGCTAGGATGCAGGCAGCTCAAGCCATCTACTGTCCTTCATTGCTAGGGCGCAGGCTGTTTCAGCCACCTAGCATCCATTGTAGCTAGGCCACAGCCTGTTCAAGTCGCCTAGTGTCCTTCCTTGGCAGAATGCAGGCAGCTCAAGCCACCTCGTGTCCTTTGTTGTTAGGATGCCGGCAGCTCCTTGCTCCATAGCATCCTTTGTTGCTAGGTTCCAGGCCGTTGGAGCTGCCTAGTATCCACTGTTGCTAGGCCACAGCCTGCTCAAACAACCTAGTGTCCTTCCTTGGCAGGATGTAGGCAGCTCAAGCCACCTTGTGTCCTTTGTTGTTAGGGTCCCATCAGCTCCTTGCTCCATAGCATCCTTCGTTGCTAGGGTGCAGGCCACTCAAGCTGTCTAGTGTTCTTGCCAGGATGCAGGCAGCTCATGCCGCCTAGCACCCTTTGTTGCTAGGATGCTGGAATGTTCTTGCCAATTAGTGTCCTTTGTTGCTAGGATAAAGTTGGCTCTAGCATCCTAGCAACCAGTAGGCCACCTTTGTGCTGCACACTGTACACATCTGAAGGTTGCACAGACCTTACATGCGTACAGAACACAGAACATGTATTACGCAGGATCTTCTGACGGTTTCTGTCACAAATATCCTGTATTCTAGTTGCCGTATTTTCATCCGGGACCGCGTGCATGAGCTAATAGAGCGCTGTTAAAGTCCCTGCACGCTATTCAGGTTTTTATCCAAATATTTACCACTTTCCTCATGATAGGATTTATTATATACTGCAAAGCTAAATAACAGTAACAGAGGATTAATATCTCACATATAAGCCACTCTGCCTGCAGGGAGCACCGCAGCTGCCCCGGTGTGGGCAATAGCCATGGACATGTGTACAGACCCATTATTGGGCATTTTAGGGGCCTCTGACACTCCAGATGTGGATCCAGATTGTGGAGGGAATCAGCATGATTCCCTCCACAATCTACAAAATTCTATTCTTCATTCCCACCCTGGGTAAGTGTCTGTAATTCTACATATATACCGGTTCTCATTATATGTCCCCCCCTTCCCGTGTCCACCTGTAGAGGTAACCTTTATAATAGGCCCAACAGCACAGATCTGTAGATTGGGAGTCAATATTGAACAGAAAGCCTGTCCCCTGCCAGCATGCTGCCGAGAAGGACCCTTGCTCTCTGTGCAGAAGCAGCGGCCTCTCTGCAGTGGTCCAGCATGGTCAATTGTTATGGCCAACACTCAATACTTAGCACTCGGTATTGTTGATGAAATACTGGATTGTACCACATGTATTGTGTCGTTTGTCCTCTTCTTTACGTCTTTTGTGGTTTCCTGCAGCTGTCGTCCTGCTCGGGGCGTTTCCTGCCACACAGGCCGAGCCTCTGTCCTGCTGGTTGGTGGAAGAGGTGGGCTCACCCCGCAGTATCCGCCAGACTCCCGTCCTGTTGGTGTTCAGCGATACCGCAAGGATGTCTCCAGAACCTCCAGTGACCGCCGAGCCCGGCACTCTGGTCTTCTATGTGTCAGGTGAGGGGTTGTTATGGTCTCTTTAATAATTAACAGGCATTTTCGCTATGGCAGCAACCCAGGGCAACAATTTGTTTTAGTTTAAAGACGCTTCCACGCCATGATTTTACAGGAACGCTTGCTGGTGCAATGCAGTGCCTGAATGGCACCCCAACACACCTTTTCGAGGCAGGTGCAATGCAGCTAACCGCAACACGTGGAACTGACAGTCATTTTGGTGTCATTCACTCTAAAAAGTCGGGCACTTGGTCCTGGACCAGGAGCCTGACAGTTGCACAAGAGAGGAACCTCCTTTCCTCTCTTTGCCAGCGTCCATTACTAAGATGGCCGCTGGCAGGCAAGCGCGCGTGACGTCATTACACACGTGCGTGATGACGTCCTAGCAAGGTGTTAAACGGTGTTCTGTCGAAAGAGCCAATTCATCGAAATCTCCAATTACGTCACTTCCAATAACTTGCCAGCAGGACATTTGGATGAATTGGCGTTACTGCGCGTGTGACTGCAGGACAGGAAGACTGGAGGAGCCGCATTTTCACAATACTCATCCAGTTCTCCTGCAGCTGTCAGTGCACATGCGCACGCATGCAAGCTCACAGGTGTTGCAGAACTGGACAAGTGAGTTGTTAATGTGCTGTGCTATAGAAATCCTCCTGGTTTAGTGCTATGCTGTCGGGCACGTGCACTAACGCCAACTTGTAGAAATCTTCTGCTGACAAGATACCGGAAGTGACGTAATTGGAGATTTCGATGAGTTGGCTCTCTCGACAGAACGCCGGCGGGCGCTCTGGGTGACACAACGCCTGAAGATGCCACTGTGTGAATGGGTCGCAAATGAGCCAAAGCAAATGAGTTCTTGTCTTTCTCATTCTTATATAATTGTTCTCTGTGTACATTTTAATTTCCTCTTCTCTCCTCTCCTGTTCTCTGGATGGTCCACAAATGTCCCTTCTCTCTCCCCTTAGACTCCTCTGGGCACCTTTTCTCCTCGGAGTTCTCCGCCTGCGAGATGACGTATCATTTACCCCAGGAGGTGCCGCTGGACTGGGTGCGCTCTCTGACCGAGGAACAAGTCAGCCCCCCGTCTCTGGGTCATGCGTGGTACAGCCTGGCCGCCAAGGATGAGAAGAAAGGGTCCGCGGTGAGCGTCGTGCTGGGGCCGGTAGGGGGCAAGAAAGACCACTTGGCAGGTAAGCTCCATTTTTTTTTTTTGGAATGCCAGCTCTTGGGACTTAGATGAAACTCAATGCCACTTTCATCATGAAAATGTCACCAAAGGGCAGGAAGGGCGGACAACGGGACCGAGAGAGGAAATCCTCCCTAGGCCACTGCTAATGTTTGGCACCGAGTGCGTTCTTTTTTATTGGACGTTGTCACTGGTGATGTTGCTAGATCATATAATTAAAGTAGAACTAAGGCCAAGACATTTTTTAGTTCTGGATAAAGAGGAGAGGGAAAGGACCCTCAGCCCAATGAGGTATGTATTGCTCTCTTTATTTGTCCTGATGACCAGTATCACTGAAAGTGAAAGACACCAGTTGTCACCAGGACAGGAGTAGATAGGAAATCTTCCAATGGGGACACTAGTTGTGGCAGCTGTTACTCTCCTGGTATGGCCTGAGCGATGAGGGAGGCTACTTTTGTAACTCTCGTCAGAGCACCCCTGAGGATGGCACAGGTAGTGCACGAAGCAGAGAGAGACACCAGTGCCTGTAGATGCTGACAACCTGCTGGTAGTGGTGAGATGATGCAGGTGACTGGACGCAGGACACTCCGGATCCAGAGGAGCAGCTGGAGGCCAGATGGCAGCAGAGTAGAAGGGAACGGAGTCAGACGGACCGGATCGGTAACTGGCAGGCAAGGAAGTACAGGAACGTAGGCAGAGATTTACTCACAGGAAGCCGGGTCAGAACCAAACAGACAGTCAGAGCCGAATCAGGAAGCAGAGAGAGTAGTCAGGCAGGCCCGGGGTCAAAGGGCGGGCAGCAGACAAGCAGGAATCAGGGACAAGCCGGGTCAAAACACGAACTCAGATGCAGGAACACAGATACAGCTAAAGATCTTCCAGCAACAAGTAGTTGTTGCTCTGTGTTTAAATAGGCTGCCTGGCTACAATAGGTGCAACAGGCGCGTGCGTGCCTGACTTTCTGGAATGTGCGTATGCGCATGTAGCGCTAATCGGTTACTATGCGCTTGTCCGTGCGCCACAGCGCATGCGGTAATCTGTGCCGTCCTTATGCTATGGGCAGCAGCCCTATTTTCCTGACAGCGGCAACCAGGAATTTCCCTTTGGAGGAATTTCTTCTGACTACTTGTGGAAATGGAGCAGGAAGTGAAGGGAAATCTCCCCGGTGGCGCACAGATGACAAAAACCGACGGGGGTTACACCCCTCCATTACTCTATCCAAATTGATGGGGAAACAAATTGAGCTTTAGTGCTAATTTAAGCATATCACAGATTTCTTTTTCGTCCAGTTCTACATGTATATCCAGAGGCAGGGCCGGGCCGACCCAGGGACAGACAAGGTGGCCATAGAGAGGGGGCGCAGAAACACACTTACCACCCGCTGCCACCACTGCACACACAGAGGTTGGTATACTGAAAGGTAAATAGGCTGTTCACTTTGCGAGGTAATTTTCCCTTAGCTTAGTGAATGAGATGACGCTCTGCTAACTTCCACCATCCAATCACATGCAACAAAAATACTTTTGTTTTGATTTTCCTTGCATGTGATTTGATAATCTTTGGAAAGTGTATTTTCACCATATTCGCTAAGGGGAAATTCCCCCCTGCAAAGTGATCAGCCTATTTGTCTTTAGTAAATCAACCCCACTGAGTACGGGCTGCGGTGGGTGGGATTGACAGTTGGACCAGAATCAGAGTCTTCTGGTTCCTCAGAAAAATGACAGTTGCAGCGAGCGAATTAGTAACGGTGCCACACTTCAGTGAATGTACTTTGTCAATGTGATATGTAACCAATCAGACGGGAAGAGCTCAGGGTCGTGTTGAACCTTGCCCATATCTGAGCTCCTCTGAACACGGAAGTGCTATTGGCGACAAACCCAACTAGCTGCGGGCTGGGGCATTCCCCACCCCACTGCTGCACATAAACAAAGGGTCGGGATGCTTGTGCTAATGTCATTGAACTTATATAGCCACATGCCCCTATTAGGTCTATGTCATTGACCAAATAAAGTCATGTGACCATGTAAGGTCAGTGATGTCCCTGCATCCCGCCCCTTTTGTTCACGTGCAGCTGTGAGCAGGGAATTCCCAGCCACAGGGAATTCACAGCTCCCAGTCACCATTTACGATCGGTAGATAGGGAAGGGCTCCCATTGATGTGAATGCTTGTATATGGGGGGTATGCACTTTGCCATCTTTGCCATGGGTGCCAGAGGACCTAGTCCCGGCATTGTCCAGCAGTCTCATGTTTCCACTGACAGCCTCTCTCCTCTCAGTCTCTCTAGCTGTCCATTCCACCTCCATGTCGGTGAACGCCCCTCTGGGTAAACCTCTAACTATACCCTGTGGCCTGTGGCGTGGACAGCAGAGTCGCTTTGCCGTGGAATGGCGCCATCGTGCTCTGGGAGATGGGAAGGTCGTCTACGCCTATGACGGGTGGCGTGACCGGATTGAGGAGGAGCTCCCGGGGTATGCCATGAACTTCTCAACCTTACACTCCAAGGGCGACGCTTCACTCATCCTGGACAAGGTAGAAACGTCACACGAGGGCACCTACCTCTGCATCATCTACCTGCCCTACCTGAGGACACAGAGAGATATTGACCTCAAGGTGACAGGTAAGACCTGACAACTGACACAAGATCAATAATCAATCAATAATGATCAATCGGTGAACATGTTAATATTTATGTGTGATATAAAGTTATATCAGGAGTAGGCAACCTACAGCTGCGGTGGAGCTACATGTCCCATGAGACATTGCAAGATAGCACCAGGCATGACTGCCAGAAGCAAAAGCATGATGGGAATGGTAGTTTCACCACAGCTGGAGTACCATGGTTGCCTACCCCTGAGTTATTGCTACATTAACAAAGCTGTAAACTTCTGTGGGTTAGGGTCCCATGCAGTACTGTGCACACCACCTTGTTCATCCTAACTGTATGTGAATGTCACGTGTGCTGTATGTGCTACGTGTTGTATGCACTATACCAGACTCCACCACAGAGATCAATTATCTCTACACTGACCTATGGCAGATTTGCCCAAATGCCAACACTGTGAAAGTCTTCCTAATACCAGATTGAATATCTCGAGCTGTATCTGCTTCTTCTTTGCTGCCTTAGGTACCATGTTACCTGTCCTAGCTGCCCCCATAATAATTTCATACCTCCCCATATGAGAGTCCCATTTTTGGTTCAGTTGATCAGGAACTAAATTGATTGGTTCCCAGTTGTTAGAGTAGACCAGTGCCATTTGGTCTCAGAACTAGAGCTTTGCATAGGTGTGTGCTCCTACTTGTAAATGTAACATAGATTAGCATTCTCTGGCTTTGGAGAACCATGCCTGAGAACATTAATTTACCAATTTTGGATATTAAAGTTACTCTGAATTAATAGGTGGACTTACCTAGAGGACACATCACATAGAAGAATGTTGAGTTTTAAACAGTTGAAATGCAATAAGAGTTATGACACAATGGGGTGCCATTGCTATTCAATCAATGGTCCCAAGGGCCTGATTGGATTAGACAAGTAACAAATATCCTTTCCCTATGTCTAATGTTATAATTGTCCTTTGTTTCTCCAGCCAAGCCTCAGATCACCCTTCTGCCCTCCCCGCTGTTCGCCCGTCCCGGGGAAGAGGTGACCCTCTTCTGCGAGGTCTCCCACTTTCACCCTCTAGATATCTCAGTGGACTTCTTGGTTCAGCTTCCAGGAGAAACCAGTTCGACTCTCCTTCCTGCAACCACCCTGTCCGCTCATAGCCACAACCAAGACGGCACCTACACCATCACCGCCTACCAGCGCTTCACCGCAAGCCCCGAGCGCCACGGGGCGCGCTATTCCTGCCTTGCCAAGCACGCCAGCTCCACGAAAGTGATGTCACGGACTCAGACTCTCCAAGTTGCTGGTAATCATCACAAGCTGTAATATGTACGATGACTGATATTACACTGAAGTGGAACTCCAGTCTTAGCAAGAACATTTATATAGTTATCATGGCTGTGCTGCATAGACGTGTACATACAACCAATTTCCAGTTCATTAGCTGATCTCTGACACCAAACATGCAGAATAATTGGTTGTCTATGGCCACCTGAGAGCCTCAGGAATATGCATTTGTGAGAATCCAAATCTATCCTCCTAAGTCATCATTATAGTGCAGCCTTGCCTCTTTGGGAATGTTATGTGTGCTACTATTCACTTGTATTTTCTCCATGTCAGAGCAGAACTAGTCCGGTATTAGGCTGTAAGCCCCCCAAGGTGACTGACTTGGCTTTTGCCTGAGCTCAGGGCTGATAACTGACACTCCATCCAGGTCACTAAACCAGCTTAAAACTGTCAATTGACAACACCAATGTTGTTGCTTGACAGTGTTTGATGGCCAGTGAGCAAAGGCAGGAGAAGGCATGACCTAAAATACACAGACAGGGAAAGAATGTAACACTAAGGCCTGGTTCACACCTAGGCGTATTGCATATGCGCGGTTGTCGCGCGTTTCCGAGGGCTACTTGGCTGTATCCCAATGGAAATCCCTAGGCGTATTGCATATGCGCGGTTGTCGCGCGTTTCCGAGGGCTACTTGGCTGTATCCCAATGGAAACGCGCAACAAAAACGGCCCAAAGTAGTACATGTATCTTTTCAGGCGTGGGCCATTTTGTAGCGCGTTAGGGACGGGCTGAAATACGGCAAGGTGTGAACCAGACCCATTGAAAACAATGGGATTTTCATGTTTGAGTGTTTGTAGAGCGTTCGTCGAGCGTAGAAGCGCTACAAAACGTTCAGGTGTGAACGAGGGCTAAAGGTTGCCATACACCTTACAATCATCGCACGACTTTCGTTGTGCGATGGTTGAAAGGTGATTAAAATTTTGTACGATCTGCCCATCTTGGACAGGCAGATCGTACATGCGATCATCGCAAGCCCTCCCCGCTGAGGGGAGGGCTTCCGATGATTGCAGTGCTGAGCGGGCAGTGTGCGCTTGCGCACACCGGCCCGGCCCGTGCGGCATTCCCCTTCCGACCACGCCACCAACCCGGCGTTTTCCAGCGTGCTCGGAAGACGAAAGTCGTGCGGCCTTACAGTAGAGGCGATCTATTGCTGCCCATACACCTGCCGATTATCGTACAATCGCGGGATCACCCGCGATTATCGTACAATAAGCGGCAGGTGTATGGGCACCTTAACTATTACTCTCACCATCCTTTGCCTATTTCCCTTTGACGCTCTCTCTTTTGATCTCTCTCTTCCCAGGTGTGATGGGACCATCTATTGAAGACGGTATGTATCTCTTCCTGGTCGCCCTCTTCTTGTACGGCTTCCTGAGTTACCTTCACAGGAAATGTGAGTATGAAATGTGACAATGTTACATTGATTATAGATATACCTCTATTTCTGAAATATAACCAAACTTTCTATAAAGACATATTCATTCTAGTACAAGGGCAGGCCAAAGATTTAAAGAATGACTGTACTTATTCTTTTTGCTCCCTTCCCTGGACCTAAACGATCTTGCCCTCCATACAGTAGATCTATGCTTAGCGACATTCAAAGGACACTGCTCTGCTGTTTGTTGACATCCAACGCTGCAAGTCTCCCTCTCCCAGCTGAGTCTGTCTCCTGGATGTGCAGGTGCCACCAGCAGAGGGAGCGTTGCAGCACTGGATTAAAGGGTAATTCCACCTTCCCAAGTGAATTTGGGAAAATGGAATTGCCCCCTCCAATCTGACCCCTCTCCCCAACCTTGCTATACTTACCTTTGGGTGAACGCTCCTTTACCTCCGCCGGTGCAGGTGTACCCTCTGTACCCCGTACTGCTGTGTACCCCTGCACTCTGAATTTAGAATTTTGCTCACAATTGGCAAGCACTTTATATATATATATATATATATATATATATATATATATATATATATATATATATATATATATATATATATATATATATATATATATATATATATATATATATATATATATATATATATATATATATATATATTGTATAGTAGTACTGTTAGGAAAAGGCTACTATGTTACTATAGAATGACAAAAAAGGAGAGCGCCCACTCCATGTGAAGGATCGTTTAATAATTTGCTTTCAAAAAATGGTAATGTACTCACAACAGAAAAGTGACACAAGCGTATTCAATGGTTCCCCTCACAGGAGGCTATTGCCCATCAGAAGCCACAGCGCAGCCAAGTCAGCTCACGACCGAAGTCGTCTTCCAGCAGCTAGTGGCAAGGGTTAACGCGTTTCTGGGGCATGCCCCCTTACTCAGAACCCTATGTTACTGTGTTGTATACAGATTGTTTTATTAGTAGTATATTATGTTATATATAATTATATTATTGTAGTATTATATGCAGACTTGTTAAGATCTCGCTATCTGTCTCTTGCAGGTAAGTTGTTCTTTAGCGCTCATCAAGAACCGAACGACAAGCAGGTAATGAGCTAATACATAGAGCAGCGCGGTCTGTAAACTCAACTGTTAAGGTGGCCACACATGATACATCCTGATCATACAATCTCCTCTAGATATACCAAGATCCCTATAGGCCAAACCGTAAAATCATTTTTATTTCACACTTTTATGTGCTTGTGGAGTTTATATTTTTGTTAATGTTCTAAATATGGAAATTTGCAAAT
>NW_017306589.1:1070233-1075394 GCF_000935625.1 Nanorana parkeri
GAAAGGGGTTAAAGTACAGCAAATTGTGTCTCACCTTAGTCTCCATTTCTTTTCTTTTTTTCAGAAAAAGAATAAAAAAGAATAAAAAGAAAATCAGAAGCTGAAGAACGTACCTGAACCGTGTGTGCTTGTGTGTGTCACTGTGTGTGTGACACAAAGGACCCAAAAAAACAATCATTGGTGTGTCATTAAAATAGATCAGATTGTGACATATTTTTTGCTGGTGATTTGCAATGCATGTTTCTGTTGGATGCGACGTGTGTCCTAAATAGGAAAACCCAATTTACAACACTTTGCAGAAATGTCACAATTCTAATTGAAAAGATTGCATATATTTTGGCCACATAGAACAAGCGCATAAGTGCGCCAAGCAGTAAACTATGATGAAGGATATAAAGATCAAATAGATCATCTGTCACAACGTGCAACTTTATTGTGACAGATTAAAACATACATTTCCTGCTGCAATTTGTCACTCTGGACCATCAACAGTTTATCGGCCTGATTGCATGTGTGCGAGACACAGAGGACCCCTTAAACTTTTGGTGGCATGGCGTGAGAAATTACGTCAGGGAGATTTTGTGCAAAATTGTCACAAAGGTGTTACAAATTGTCACAAATGATCTATTATAGAATAATAGATCATTTGTGATCTAATAATAGATCATTGATCTGAGCGGCGCCATTGATCTGGCGCCGCTCAGATCAATGTAGAAACAAGATTGAACTCGATGGACATGTGTCTTTTTTTCAACCTAACTATGCAACTATATAACTAAGATGTCCACCAGCACACAGAAGATATGTGTCAAAGCAAACGTCTTTTGTTGACGGATATTGTCACAAAGATGGCAACGTTGCAGGGCCACGCATTGTCCCTTCATCAGGCTGAGTATGACAGTAATGCAGTAACTGACACCTTTACGTACAAAAATCACATGTGAAGAAAACCAGTGCAACCAGTTCACATGTGGTTTTTGTACATACATGTGATAGTTACTGCATTATTGTGATACTGAGCCTGATGAAGGGACAATGCGTGGCCCCGAAACGTTGCCATCTTTGTAACAATATGCGTCAATAAAAGACGTTTGCTTTGACACATATCTTCTGTGTGCTGGTGACATCTTGTTTCTACATTGATCTGAGCGGCGCCATCCGCAGTCATTTCAGGACCCAACACAATGGGGGTCTTCGGTAAGAAGTATGGCGAGATACCACTTGGAAATGGTCCAATATGCTGCAGTGACCATAGTTTATAAGCAGTGCTGCACCACCTACTGCTTGCCGCACTAACGCGCCAAAAAATGTGCAATCATTTCCATTATATGTCATACAAATTGCAACATTTCTGGGAAGTGTTGCAAAAAGGGATTTTCCTATTTCAGACGCAGTTGTCACATTCAACAGGAACATGATTTCCAAATCATTTTTTACTTGTCACCCATGGTAACAATGGGGCAATCTGCACTATTCTAATTATCGGGCCCAGAGTGTGTATGGTTGCATGTTTATAGGTTTATAGGTATTTGCTATTGGCAGCCCCTGAAATGTTTCTACTTGTTTTCCATGTAGGAGTCCATTTGTATAACACTGGAAATGCTCACGCAGCGCAGTGTAATCTTTCCTGTGCTGGGCTGTATTAGATATTGCAGAAGAGTACCACTCATGACCAGCAGGGGGTGATATAGATGTGTTTCTGGTAAACCGGTCATGGAGGTGGCCATTGCTGACCTCGTCATTTGGTGGCCATTGCTGACCTCGCCATATGGTGGCCATTGCTGACCTCGCCATATGTGGGTTATTGCTGACCTCGCCATATGTGGGTTATTGCTGACCTCGCCATATGTGGGCTATTGCTGACCTCGCCATATGTGGGCTATTGCTGACCTCGCCATTTGGTGGCCATTGCTGACCTCACCATATGGGGGCTATTGCTGACCTCGACATTTGGTGGCCATTGCTGACCTCACCAAATGGGGGCTATTGCCGAGCTCACTATTTGGTGGGCCATTGCTGACCTTGCCATTTGGTGGCCATTGCTGACCTCGCTATTTGGTAGCGATTGCTGACCGCGCTATTTGGTAGCGATTGCTGACCTCGCCATTTGGTGGCCATTGCTGACCTGGTCATTTGGAAATGCTCTTTGCCTGACTGTCAAGTTGACCACAGGCTTTAGTACTTTGACTCATTGACCTGGGACAAATAAGAGGATCAGGACTTCTGATGTTCTCCAACCCTCCTATTTGTTCCATGACTCCTATTTGTTCAATTACATGAAGTTATTGAGGCCAAGGGCTCAGCACAACCGCCAGGCAACTCAGAGGAGGGTCAGCAGTGGCAGGCTGTGTGTTTCACTTAACTTAACTTTTGATTTGATCAAATTTTAAGTGAACTTGTGCTTTGCTCGTGCAGCTCACCCACCCGGAGAGAAGAGAGGAAACCCTATGTGAGATACATGTCATGACTCAAGCTGGCCATACACAGCTAGATTTTTGGCTATGGAAGAATCTCCATTGCTAGCTTTTGAATTCAGCAGCCCGGCACCCGTGGCTTCCAGATGTCCTGAACAGGGGCTCATCTGATAGGGTGCATTAAATAAATCTCCACCCAGATTTTTTAATCTTTTACCAACCTGGTAGGTGCTTGCAGAGCCACCCATGGCTTGAATCTCAGCATGAACTGGCCCAAATTTGAGCCGTCTATAGCCAGCTTATACAGAGGTGAAGACTCTCCCAGCACCCCTTGTTGACGTTGCCTGAGTGACCAATTACCAAGCAACAGTGCTGTCAAATTGGAGGATAGGTAGTGAGTCACGTGCTCCCCCATGCCATGGAATACTGGGTAACTTCTTTGCTCCCCGCAGCAGAACGGATTGATAAAATGACAAAGGAAAGATGTGCATGTGCTGCTGCAGAGGGTAAACCTGTTGCATTGCCCTCCATGAGCGAAGCATGAGTCCATATTAAGGACCACAAATAATAGCTCTCACAAGCTGGGTCTTCGTGCCCCACAATGAAGATCCTCTCCTATTATTGTTGTTACTTCAGTGTTCACTTAAAGTGTAACCAAACTCAAGAGCAAAAATGTAATACACCGCAGTCCTTAGATGTGGTGGCTGCATTAGTTTTTATATTTTAGGCTAAGAACATTTTTAACAAATATGGAACTTGCCAGAAATCCAGTATCCCTGTCACTTCCTGTGAGCTGAAGTGGAATCAAAAACAATGTCATCTTTCTTTTGTATACTACTAATCCCACCCTCCTTCCCCTCCTTGTAATGGAGATTAACAAAGGCAGGCATGTTTGAAGTCCAGCTTGGGTGGCATCTATGGTTCCCTCCATAGATACAGTGCAGGAGTCAGCATAGCCATCCATGGACAGGAAGTGTGTTATACACAGGATTAGCAGGTGAAAATAAAGAAAGCTGATGCAGCCACCTCATCTAAGGACTTGGTTTAGATACACTTTAAGTCTACACATGAACGTTTGTTTGCACTATAGCCATGGTCAGCATAAAGAGGCTGAGAGCTGAACTCATCACCCACCAGCTATTGATCACTGTCATTAAGCATGCTATGAGTCACTGGATGAAGTCCATTGATTTGATACATCAATCAGCCACCAATCCACAGTCCCTTGGCAGTCCACACCCTGCTGGCCCACGGTCACTAGATGGCATACTGTATATAAATTACAATTACCCTCTTGATTGATTTGTGTTTATCATCAGAATATAAGCAACACAAACCAGATCATTCTGATATATCATCACCGCATTTTTAAAGGGTCATTACCAACACCAAAGGGTTGCTCCGGTGAACCACTGCTTCAATGGGCACGGAAATCCAGGGAACACTTTGCCAAACATTAGTTAGAACTTAGGGAACAATGAACCCCTGCATACCTAAAATGATGAGGGATGTGAAAGCTGAATCAAAGAATAGAGAATGTGCGGCCTACGCCAACCAATCATACTCTATGTGTCTGTCTCATTCATCCAGGTCATGGTATACGGGTAGAAAATAAATCAAAGCAACTGGACTTGCTGTATTTTTCTTGAAGACATTTCACTGGTCATCCGAACAGTTTCCTCAATTCAGAGTGACTTGTACAAGAATTATCTGGGAATAAATACCTTAACACCTTACCTCCACGAGGTCTCTGACCCCATGCTGGTTATGATAAACAGATTATGTTGATTGGAGCAACAACATTCATTACATTAATTCCCAGAGAACTCTTGTACAAGTAATTCTGAGTTGAGAAAGCTGGTCAAATGACCAATGAAACGTCCTCAAGAAAATACAGCAAGTCCATTGTCTATAGCTATACAATAATTTTCTACTCAAAATGTGACTTGAATCTGATTGCTACGGGAAATCAAATTCCCTTTCTTTTGCTAGTTGTGGTTAAAAAGTTCTTTTTTGGGATGCTGATGGATGAAAACTCCTAAAATCAAGACAAAATGGGAGATTTAAGAATCTTTTAGCGTACATGCTTAAAAACTTTACACAGTTTGCTAATTTATGTACAAAGAACTTGCATTTGCTATTGTAGATGATCGGTGTCTGGGGGGTAGTTAGAAAATCTACGCTTTGGGGTTGGTGGGTAATGTAGGGGTCTGATCATAATTTAATTATGATAAACCTTTCGATTCCCCGAGTATAGAAGCATAAGGGTACCCTCATAAACTGCTCCACCAGCTATTTTAAACGCACTTTTCCTAAAGCATGTCAAGTAAACTGATTATTTTTGTTCAGGTGAGCTGTTTATACACGGGATAGTTTATATTTTGTAGCAGAGGCTTCTGGACACACAGGAAGAGGAAAAGGTTGCAATAAAAATAGAAACTGCTATCGTAAATAACGAGCTTGCCTGATGCACGTCTGGGCAATGTAAACAAAAAAAAGAAAAATTGAGGAAAAAAATGCCTGAAAATGAAAATGTGACATTGTTATGCAAACAAAAGCAATAAATTACACAGAATTACAGAACTGCAATCTGTATACAGTTGTTATCTAAGGGCTTATATAGAGGCTTTATAGACATGAGATGAGGGTAAGAGAGGAAAGGCCAATCCACCGGTGTGTCCAGTGTGTGTGTATATATTGATATAACTCTTAATACAGTAATATATATATATATATATATATATATA
>NW_017306589.1:1075736-1077956 GCF_000935625.1 Nanorana parkeri
ATATATATACTGTATTAAGAGTTATATCAGTAAATTCCACCATCATGTTTCAAAGGCTTCACATACACAAATGGTCTCCAACTGGGCAGTGTTATCATGTCTATGGATGTAGCAGATACTCACAGGCCAACTGTTCTTGCAGTGGATTGAGAAAAGCTACTCCAATTGATGCTACCCCATTAGTTAATTAGGGTTGGCAGTAGCTTTTGCACCCATGGCATAGGAACAGAAGTCACAACAGTTGGGTCCCTATGTCAGAAGACCTCTATTGGCCTGTGGAAAGGTTCTAGTCAAATCCTTTAGTTTATAGTTACGTAGAGAAACTGCTGCGGACCCATGCAGAGGTCAGTCATGCTTCTCCATATATTCCTTTGATTTCACTCGATTATGGAATGCCATTCATTGGCCCCCAGTAGTTTAGGAAGTTGAGGGATGACAACTTAGGTAGGTGAAGGATAACCAGTTAGGAGGATGAAGGATGACCACTTAGGAGGGTGAAGGTTGACCATTTAGGAGGGTGAAGGATGACCAGTTGGAAGGGTGATGGTTGACCACTTCGGAGGGTGAAGGATGACCAGTAAGGAGGGTGAAGGTTGACCAATTCGGAGGGGAAAGGATGACCACTTAGGAGGGAGAAGGAGGACCAGTTAGGCGGGTGAAGATTGATGTGGCTGTGGGACCACTTTGTGGGTGTTTGGTCACCACGCCAACCTGTAACCGGCTCGTCCAGCTTTGCAGGAGGTCAATGGTTCTCTAAATCAGCACTTTTCTGTTTGTCCCCAATCAGCACATTGTTCAGCATCTCAGCCGCCTGTCAAATTATTGTTTTGCTTTCTCTGCTTTTATGTTTTTGCTGCAAGCAGAATTTTCTCGTTTTGTTTTGTCATTTGTTGGTTTGTGTTTTGTTGGTTTGTGTTTTGATTTTATTAGGGAAACGGGAAGATGATCCATGATTGTTAAATGGCATCTAAAAAAATGTTTTTGCAATAGTTGTTTTTCTCAATAAAATTGAGCTGTGAATTATTCGGATGTCTCTGTCACTGAAATAATCTCATAGGTGGTCTCTGTGTTATTTAAAAGGGACAATATCTTGAAGGACATCGCTGGTAATCACAGGTCCCTATAGGACATTTTTTGATAGGCCCTATCTCAGATTGGTGGTTCATGAAAAATAGCTAATGTTATTATAATGCCCATAAGCCTGACATTGCGCACACGGGTGTGCACATTTTACGGGTGCTAAAAAAGAACTCCATGTGTATAAATAAATCCCTGCAGTGGGGCTACCCCTGCACTGCAAGGGTTAAGTGCCCGTTTGCATAGAGTCAAAAATAACAAAGCTATACTCACCCGTTCCTCTGTCATGCCTGGCTGCTAGACCGGTCCCTGCGACCTCTTCTTCTGGTAGTCTAAGGACCCGTGATGTCATCACGTTCATTTACTTGCATTGGACATGAGGACACAGAGGGAATAAAAGGGGGAGAGGGAACAGGAGAATGACATGTCTTGCTGTGTTTGTGTTTATGGGGACACACACAGCTTAGTAGCACACACAAGGGTGGCTCCAATGCAACTCTCCAAATGCACGGTACTAAATGCAACACAACGCACAGCACTGAGGTTCCGTGTATTGCACTGCAACACACAGCTTCTGGGAGGTGCATTTGGGTTCCATTCAAATGAATGGCAATGGAACTCTCTAGCCACAAGGTACTGTATGCAATACAACGCACAGCATTGAGGTACTGCGCATTGCACTGTAACACACAGCAGCTGGGAGGTGCAGCGGGCTGCTTTTCAAATGAATGGCAATGCGATGTTCCTAGTGCAAGTTGTGCAATGTGTTTGATAAAACCCACAAAAGCGCTCGTTTAGTGCAACACTCAGGTGTAAATGGGCCGGAAAGTTACGCCTAGTGAGCTATTGTGACAGAAGCTTGGTGGCAGCATTGGGTGGGATTAAGGACGATAGCTCAGTGTCCTGTCTTGTGTCATAGTAAACATCACTGAGTACAAAGTACAAAAAACACAATTCATGCGCTGGTTGCTGCACATCGGAGCTCCTCGGGATCCCCTCACAAGTAAACAAGGACAACCTTTACCTCACGATGCAGAGGGACACCAATGGAGGAAGACTGTGCTGGGCACCATATCTCCAATTACTTTTACAAGGAAAGGTAAACACTTAATTCCCCAATTCCCCAAAATGGTGCAGGAGACC
>NW_017306589.1:1077980-1116642 GCF_000935625.1 Nanorana parkeri
CAAGCGAAAGGCAGAGTGTCATATCAAAGGCCTCAGTTTGCAGGAGGTTGAGTCTGGTTCAGGAGGGTGCACACTGCAATTTGGCAGCCCATCCATATTAAATGGACCAACAGTGCAACTCAATGCGTCGGCAGCATTTCTGGCAATGCTTTATATGTTGTGCAGCACACTACATGTGTGTATTGGGGCGCCATTTTAAATTAAAGTGTATACAAAGGCAAGCTCTGTTAACCAGTTTGGCCATACAGTATAGGAAGCAAATGAAACCAATTAAGTAACAGTCTATAGGTCTTATTATAAAAGTAAAGCCACCTTTCCCTAAGCGGCGTGACTACTTAAATTTATCTCTGCTGGGCTGTAAACAGTCTAAATTGAATTGATGGTGCTGTGCTCATTGGGTCTCCCCTAAGCCCAGTGTTATCGCTTGCTTCTGCTTGCTGCTGGCATGTGACCCTGGCAAACTCCAAACTACAAATCCCATGAGGCATTGCAAGAGGCTCTCTTTAATATAGGGGGTCTTGTTAATACAGAGTCTATTTAATATAGGATCTCTGTACTAGAGGGTCTCTGAAATACAGGGTCTCTTTAATACAGGGCCTCTTTAATACAAGGTCTCTTTAATACAAGGTCTCTTTAATACAAGGTCTCTTTAATACAAGGTCTCTTTAATACAAGGTCTCTTTAATACAAGGTCTCTTTAATACAGGGTCTCTTTAATACAAGGTCTATTTAATACAAAGTCTCTTTAACATAGGAACTCTTTAGTACAGGGTCTCTTTAATACAGGGTCTCTTTAATACAGGGCCTCTTTATTATAGGGTTCCTTTAACACAGGGTCTCTTTAATGCAGGGTCTCTGTAAAACAGGGTCTCTGTAATACAGGTTCTCTTTAATTCAAGGTCTCGTTAATACAAGGTCTCTGTAAAACAGGGTCTCTTTAATGCAGGGTCTCTTTAATGCAGGGTCTCTTTAATACAGGGTCTCATTAATACAGGGTCTCTGTAATATAGGATCTAGTACCCCAACGCATTTCCTGTCTGCAAAGCATGGTACCGCAATACTGTGCATTGCAGTGGAAAGCGTGCCGTGCAGAAAACGCACCGCAGCTGTGTGAACGGGCCCTTACTGTGCATGTGTCTAATGCTCAATTGAGCCCAATGCCATTTGGATTTTTAGCGACACAAACCTGTGAAATAGTCATCATTGTGCTAATTTGCGCCCTCGCCAGTCCAACCTATTAAGGTTATTCTACCAATTTACGCAATTTCCCTGCGTGCATTATAAATGCAGCATTGCAAGGGGACTGAAGCTCTCCTAAAAATTAAAAAGGAAACCCCAATACATGAACTTTAAACTTTACAATTCTGCTACATCACATAAAAGTCTCACTAATGTGATATCCTATTAGGGTTGCCACCTGTTCTGGATTCACCCGGACAGTCCAGGTTTTAAATGCTTTGTCCAGGATTCATGGCAACAGAAACCCGGACACATGATGTCAGGCAGACGGGAAACCAAAATTAAGATTGGGGCTACTGGCCCCCCACTGAAAATAGTCTCCACTGTGATATTTACATATGAATGGGTAGCGCTATTTACATATGAATAAGCCACGACTCATTCTCCCAAAACAATGTCTGCACGGCGATTGAGTGTTCGGGTTTTGCTGGAAGAAAAGGTTGCAACCCAATATCCTATTAATCATCGAACTTCCTTGAAATATTTTTTTGGGTAAGTACATTACTTAATAAATTAATAATAAAATATTTGAGGGTATGAAAATTACACAAATATTGCGTTGGGAAAACCTATAGGAAAATGACATTTGAAAAAAATTATATTTCTTCCTAATAAAAATCAAGGAAATAAAAAATATATGTATCCAATTCTGCTACCAAATGAAAGCCTTATCCATCCCCCAAAAATGTATAATACATCAGGGTCCTTAAAAAGATAATACTGTATAATCCCCACAATTAAAAAAAAAAAAAACATTTTCTGGCTCTCAAGGGTAATTGAGGAATAACAGGTCTCGGGAACTCAAGTGGTTAAGCTGGGCGCTGATGACTCACCCATGTCTAATAAAGTTCCTTATTTTGAATTATGACCCCTGGCGACTCTACTCGGGCGACGAGCTGCAATACCCCCAAGCGGCCTGAGGCGGTGCTGTTGAGCACATTAACATCAATAGAACTATATTGATCCTCATTTATCAAAATGTATTTTACAAAATCAGTGTATTAAACGTGAACTGTCTCTCTTTCTGCAAGCGATCAGTTCTTTGCTTCCTTCTCAACCACCCCTGGAAACACAACCATTGTATTCTGATGGGTTGTTATGAAAACCAAAGCTCCAAAATGTTATTTTTAATAAAAATATGCCTTTTTTGTTTCTTCTGTGTCTTAAAAATATGCCAAACTGTACTTGCGCTTAGATCATCCACTCAATTTTTCTGGGACTGCTGAGCATTGTAGTCCCACCCCTGCAATCTCAGGCCTTGGGTTATCTTATCACGGGCCTAGTGTACGATAGCTCACACCCATGGTTAAATTGGCAGCCGGGCCGGTGTAATGTATGTCACTGCCAAGCCCGGTGACGAAGCACAGCCCTGCGTGCCGTGTATAAATAAAAAAGGTCTGCATCGTCGTCTTCAGAAAGAGGAAGTCCTCTGAGTTTAATGACATTGGCACAGCAAGGCTTGTTTTGGAAAGGAGGAGAGGGGTTTCCTGCCACGGCTCCTGGCAGACAATTGTAAGGCCGGCCGAGGTTACTGAGAACAACAGAGCTGTCCGTCGCCCGGGCACTGAGCGCTCTCGAGATTCAGGAAGCTCTCTCTTGCAGATTTCCTGATTCTCTTCCTGCTGCCCAGGATGTGACGCCAATCTGGGGACAAGGTGAGGCTCACACAACTTCTTAGAAGATACCCATCACTTCTGAGAGGCTTCCCCGAAAACGGAGAGGACCCCCCTCGACTCGACCCGAAGAGACAGCTACTCCAGAAAGAGAAGTCCCTCGCGCCTGGGCAGGTTGTCATAGAAATCTCGGTCAACAGAAAAGTCAAGGGACCTGGTGAAAGAGCAAGAAGCATCACTCATGTACTTCGTGTGAGCCAAGCTGACCCTGTAAGTGCCCTGTATTGTGCTCCCTATGGTATATATACAACCCCGGGGATCAAATGCGGTCAACCTGACCAAAGCCAATGTCTCAGTTAGAGGAGGGTACTGGTCAACTGGTATGTCTTGGTGACACCAGCAGTGATCATAAGAGTTGCTGGCTCTCCTCACTCCTCTGCCGTGGGGTCTCGCTTCTATGGCTGCATAATAATATATAGGGAGAGTAGTACCCCAGGAGATGGGCGGAGCTGTGAACTCTATGGCAGAGGTCTGATCATCGGAGTTCCCAAGACATGTAACACAAAACTGAGATTTCCATTTTGAAAGGAGTGATCCTTTAAATAGGGACTTACAGTCCTATTTGTAATGATTGTAGGTACTCACAGTATGTAAATGTGATTGTCTTAAAGTCAATGGGTGTCTATTTTGTAAAAACCTTTTTATTCTATGTAACTCGTAATTATATGTATGTACAAGGGGGCAGCCATATTGGCCCAACATGCAAACACCTGTATAGTAGTGCTGCACAGTGGTTGTGCCTTACTTTTCGCCTCTTTCAATAGGAGTTTGACAGTGTGCGGGCGTGCTGACACCAATGTATTGTTTATATCTGTATGTGACCGAGAGTTTATCTCTGTAAGCTCCTGCAAACCTACAAGGAGCCCCTACCGAACATGGAAGGAAGCTCCTTCCATGCCACCCAATCAGCTGCCAGTTGGGAATTTCCCGCCCGCAGCTTGATGTAAACAAAGGGGCGGGATGCAATGACATCATTGACCTAATATGGCTACATACCTATATTTGGTAAATGTAATTTAACCTAGTATGGTTATGTGGCCATATAAGGTGAATGATGTCAGCACAATCATCCCGCCCCTTTGTTTACATGCAGCAATGCCCATAACACACTTGATTGGGTGGAAGTTCCCATAGCACTTCCTTGTTTGGAGGAGTTTAGGTCCTCAGCTGTTCCCTATTGCTGACGAGGGGGACAGAATGCAAGAAATACAGATAAGCTGCTAGATGGAGAATCTACAAATCTGGACATGGTGCAATAATATGAATATGATACAGCAGCCATATTGTACTGCTGGGCCTGGCAAATGTTGAAAACTGGCCACAAGATTTATTTCACCCCCTTACCCCAACCCAGACCCCAAGGTGCCCTTTTGTTCCAACAACAAGCACAGCTTTGGTCTTTATTGTGTAGCCCGCTCCTTCCTGCCTTCCTATTGGCCAAGGAGTGTGATAGGTGGCCCGAATGGCCAATAGGAAGCCATGAGGGCTGTGGTTGATATTTGCTGAATAGATCACCCTGTGGTTTTATAAGCCTTGGGGGTGCTCTGGAAATAAACGAAGAACGCATGCTGGGACCTAGAGATGATGCGTTATTATCTCAATATGCTGCGTTGGAAAACTGCAAAGCCATGTAGTTTGTTTTCTTTGCAAAGCAGCCACAACCTGGGTAGAAATGCGTGTCCCCTGCCAGCATGCTGCAGGGAAGAACCCTTGCTCCCTGTGCGGTAGCAGCAGTCTCAGAGGCTGTACCGCTGTTACCTGCCGGCGGCCATCTTGGTGATGGATGCCGGCAGAGAGAGGAGGGGACATTCACCCGGCAGGTTAAGGAATGCCGCTGGGTCCCCTCCTCTCTCTCTCTTGAGCAACTGTCGGGCTCTCGGTCCATGACCGAGTGCCCGACTTTTTAGAGGGGGTGACACCAAAATGACTGTCAGTCATTTTGGTGTCACCCCTTCAGTGGTGGCACGCGGGCCGCACCCCCCTTGTAACGCCACTGAGCAGTCTTTTTATAGAGGTGCAACAAGCCCCCCTGCTGAGCTAGGGCTCTCCAATCAGCAGGGAGTATGGGCAGTGGCGTCACAAGGGGGGTGCGGCCCGCACCCGGGTGACACCATTGGAGGGGTGACAACAAAATGACTCACAGTCATTTTGGTGTCACCCCCCTCTGAAAAGTTGGGCGCTCGGTCATGGACCGAACGCCCGACAGTATCAGGAGAGAGGAGGGGACCCGGCGGCATACCTTATTCCGCCGGGTGACTGTCCCCTCCTCTCTTTGCCGGCGTCCATCACCAAGATGGCCACCGGCTGGTATCCGAATACTGCCGCGCGTGCGCAATGATGACGTCACACGCATGCGCAGTGACGTCTCGGCAGGGTGACACTCGGTTACCGCTCCGGGTGTTACCCAGCCTCGGGACGCCCCTGAGTATGGGTTTTGCCTAATGACAGAGCTATAGGTCTGACTCATTAGGGGGGTGTCAGACCTCTGCAGAGAGACCACGGCTTCCACACAGAAAGTAAGTGTCCTTCTCTGCAGCATGCTGGCAGGCGACGGGCTTTTCTACTCAACTGGTGGCTGCTTTCTAAACAAAAAGAACTATAATACTGTGTACACCTTTTTGTTTTGATGCAGCTGAAATGTATTTAGCTGATTTAATCAGAAAGTTCAGCTGGGCTTTAGGATAAAGGTTACAGTAGTAGCCAAAATATTATACTGGGGCGGGTCCAGGATGACCTGAGCTCAGAGGAAGTGGGTTTAATGATGCTGGCCATCAGACTGGGGACATCTAGTGGCAGTAAAAAGTACTGCGGGGGGGGGAATCTATAAATTGAAGCTGAATATTGCAGTATAAGCTGGTTATGTCATTTTATGTTTTATTGGGCTGTTCATATACAAACTTAAAAAGATAAATCTCTTTATATTTTCTGCCTTGAATACACATCTCAGTACTAACACTTTATGCAAACATGCTACTCGTACATAGCAACTTTTGCTGTTTTTGGCCCCTCGCCTGGCTATCCTGACACTTGCATAGAAGAATTCACAGCGTAGTACACAGGCTGGGGGAGGGGAGGGCGTCTTGTTGCTGCAGGCAGTCTTCTCCTTAGCAGCAGAGAGCGTCCTGTCTTCTTCTTACACTTCTGCCGTGTAACATGACCATTTGTTGCTGTTTTCTTCTTTAGTCTGTGCTGACACACATGATCCTGCGCACACTAAGGACAGCACTGGAGGAGGAGAGACGGGGACACAAACCCAAACAAGAGTCCAAAGATGAACAGGCGGAGGTGAGACCATCCATCTATCCATGTCTAGGACCGTCCATGTATCTAAGTCTAGGACCGTCCATGTATCTAAGTCTAGGACCGTCCATGTATCTAAGTCTATGACCATCCATGTATCTATGTCTATGACCATCCATGTATCTATGTCTATGACCATCCATGTATCTATGTCTATGACCATCCATGTATCTATGTCTATGACCATCCATGTACCTATGTCTATGACCATCCATGTACCTATGTCTATGACCATCCATGTACCTATGTCTATGACCATTGTAGGGATCCAGTCTCAATGTAGAGGCAAACTCGCAGTCTCTTCAACAAAAATGCCAGCTTTAATTCCAGACAGCAATCAGTTGACAAAAAAAAGGTTACAGGTATCCAGCCCCAAAATGTAAATTGTCATAAACAAATAAAAGTCCGCTCCACTGAGCCTTACTGGGTATTAGCGATAGTCCGCTGAGCTGGGCCCGTTTCCTTTATGGGAACAGTTACAGTCCATCCACAGAACCCTGTCCTGCTGACAGGCTTGGCTCCAAACACAGAACTTGCTGCATTCAGCGCACACTCTCTCCTTGCACTGAGACACACACTTCCCCCAAGCTAGGTGCAGCTGCACACTAATGAAGTCCTGTGCAGTCTTCACTAAACTACGGTCCATGGAACTAGGAGTCTGTCCCACCCAGAGCTCTATCAGACTCCTAGTAACACCAGCCCCAGGATTTGTTTTACCAATACAAGGTAAAGAGCTATTTTTCTTTACCTCCAATTCTATGCTGGCATTACCTTAGATGATGAATCTAAGGATCCGTGGAGAAATGTATCTACCATCTATCACTTTTCCTGCCAACCTGGCAGGTTTTACTGGCACCATGTTACACCATTCATGTATCTATGTCTATGTCCATCTATGTGTCTATGTCTATCTATGTATCTATGTCTATGTGTCTATGTCTATGACCATCTATGTGTCTATGTCTATGACCATCTATGTGTCTATGTCTATGACCATCTATGTGTCTATGTCTATGACCATCTATGTATCTATGTCTATGACCATCTATGTATCTATGTCTATGACTATCTATGTCTATGACCATTCATGTATCTAAGTCTATGACCATTCATGTATGTATGTCTCTGATCATCCATGTATCAATGTCTGTGACCATTCAAATATCTATGTCTAGGACCATCCATATATGTATATCTATGATCATCCATGTGTCTATGTCTATGACCATCCATGTGTCTATGTCTATCCATGTGTCTATGTCTATGACCATTCATGTATCTATGTTTATGACCATTCATGTATCTATGTTTATGACCATCCATGTATCTATGTCTATGACCATCCATCTATCCATGTCTAGGACCATTCATGAACCATTCATGTATCTATGTTTATGATCATCCATGTATCTATGTCTATGACCATCCATCTATCCATGTCTAGGACCATTCATGTATCTATGTCTATGACCATCCATGTATCTATGTCTATGACCATCCATCTATCCATGTCTAGGACCATTCATGTATCTATGTCTATGACCATCCATGTATCTATGTCTATGACCATCCATCTATCCATGTCTAGGACCATTCATGTATCTATGTCTATGACCATCCATGTATCTATGTCTATGACCATCCATCTATCCATGTCTAGGACCATCCATGTATCTATGTCTAGGACCATCCATGTGTCTATGTCTAGGACCATCCATGTATGTATGTCTATGACCATCCATGTATCTAAGTCTATGGCCATTCATGTGTCTATGTCTATGACTATCCATGTATCTATGTCTATGACCATTCATGTGTCTATGTCTATGACCATCTATGTATCAATGTCTATGACCATCCATGTATGTATGTCTATGACCATCCATGTATGTATGTCTATGACCATCCATGTGTCTATGTCTATGACCATCCATGTGTCTATGTCTATGACCATCCATGTGTCTATGTCTATGACCATTCATGTATCTATGTTTATGACCATGCATGTATCTATGTTTATGACCATCCATCTATCCATGTCTAGGACCATCCATCTATCCATGTCTAGGACCATCCATGTATCTTATGTCTAGGACCATCCATGTATCTATGTCTAGGACCATCCATGTGTCTATGTCTAGGACCACCCAGCTAAACCCTAGTACAGGGGTAGGCTATCTCAGCACTCCAGTTGTGGTGAAAGTACGAATCTCATCATGCCCCTGCCTCTGGGAGTCATCCCTCTGGCTGTTATTCTTGCAATGCCCCATGGGACGTGTAGTTCCACAACAGCTGGAGTGACAATGTTGCTTACCCCCGTCCTAAAATGTAACCACGCCCCATCCCCAGGTGATCTTTGCTATGTGGTTTTCTACCTGGGTCTTCATAGCCTATTCACCACACTCTGCACAACCTGACTCGCACTCCGCTCAGTTCCGATCAATAGAAAGTCCATCACCGGGCTGACAGGCTGTGGACGGGCTTTCCACTTAGCTAATGAAGGAGTTACGGTGGCCATATATTATCTGATCTTTTAAAGTGTATGTAATCCCCAACAATGAACTCCTCCTATTTGCTCCCTTTCCGTCCCTGAAGTATACCATTGAAAGTGTTTTGTTAAATCTGTTCAATAATATCTGTTGATCCTGCCAGGAATTCAGTGAGCTCTAACGTTCCTGTGCACTCTGCAGTGGTATTGCAAGCAGTACTATTAGTCACACCCATTTCACTTCTATGAACTACAGTACACCCTTTATATATGTACATGAGGAGAGGGGGTTTGTGTTACTGGCAAGATCACTAGGTGAAAATGAAGGTTAATAAGCCTGAAAAAAAGAAAACTAATGCAGCCACAAGGACTGCTAAGCTGCAATTCATTACATTTCTCTTCTTGGGTTTTGTATATAATATGATATAAGTAATGTGACTGATTGGAGTTTTGCTTTGGAGGAACAGGTATGGATGGGGGGACTTAATGAGCTCTTCCAGTCATTGGCAGCGCACTTCGCACAAATGATTTTCCCAATTTCAGAGCATTTGGGCATTCTTTGGAGATAAGTTCTGCAGTGCTGCATGTGCTAACAAGCAGCATGCTGATGGTAGGAAAGAGCAGAGTGACAGAGAGATGAGCTCATCAGTCTGCTGCTTCTCATTTCACTGTCCAATTGCAGGCTGGAGAGAGAAATTAGGTCTGTGATGAGGTGTGTACCTGTGTGTATATGGGTCTGTATATATATATACACACACACACATACACTAAGCATCATCTCTTTTCTCCATGCTGCTATACCGCATAAGCCTCCCGAACTCTTCCATTATGACCCCTCCTTAAAGCAATCCCTGTTTTTTTAAGGAAAAATGCCAAGAATGTTTCTGGCAACACCCACTTTTTATGGTCTCCCGACTTGCCACTACCTGGAATATGAAGCAGTTTATTGCTCGTCAGAGCCACACCTGGAAAATGTAAATACACGAGCGATGCGAATATTTAGCCGCCATTGTGCCGGAGATGCAGAGCAGGGGTCAGCTGGGGCGCGCAGTTTAGCGGCCGTGGCCTTGAGCCGCATATGCATGGATTATCTGCAGATACATATTCATCTGCAGGAACCGGTTTGGCAGGGTGTGCAGCTCTTCTTACAGAACATATGTATAAATGTGTGCGAACACGTGTGTGTGTGTGTGTCTGTCCCCGGAAGTGAAGACGCCAGGGACCGAGGGGCTAATCTACCTACTTTCTCCGCCTTGAAGGTTTAACCCTTCAAACCCCACTCCGTCCTCCATTGCACACCTTCATCTTCTGCCGTTTCCATACTGACCCCCCCTCCCCATCCGCTCTGCATCCTGTAACCCAACTCTCTTCATCAGCCAACCTCACCCGCCTCTCTCCTCTGTCACCTTTACTATATCGGGTGCCACTTTCTATGAATGTTGCCTTGAACTTCTGCCTGTCAAGGGGGGACCAGGGTGTTACCTCCAAAACGACGTGGTACTGTCAGCCTGGTAAGGTGAGTCACCTGGCACCCCTGTGCCCCCTTTTCTAGCATTTGTCTTCCTTACTGTTTAGAAAATGCTCTGCCAGCAGACCCAAGGGCAAGCAGTGGAGGGAGAGATCTAAAGGGGGGCTGTGGATGGAGATCTTCAAGGGGAACCCATGGATGGAGAGCTTCAAGTGGATCCGTGGATGGAGAGCTCCAAGGGGAACTCATGGATGGAGAGCTTCAAGTGGATCTGTGGATGGAGAGCTCCAAGGGGAACTCATGGATGGAGAGCTTCAAGTGGATCTGTGGATGGAGAGCTCCAAGGAGAACCCAGGGATGGAGAGCTTCAAGTGGATCTGTGGATGGAGAGCTCCAAGGAGAACCCAGGGATGGAGAGCTTCGAGTGGATCCGTGAATGGAGAGCTACAAGGGGTACCCAGGGATGGAGAGCTTCAAGTGGATCCGTGGATGGAGAGCTCCAAGGGGAACCCAGGGATGGAGAGCTCCAAGGGGAACCCAGGGATGGAGAGCTTCAAGTGGAGCCTTGGATGGAGAGCTCCAAGGAGAACCCAGGGGTGTAGAGCTTCAAGTGGATCTGGGATGGAGAGCTCCAAGGAAAAGCTGTAGATGGAGAGCTCCAAGGAGAACCCATGAATGGAAAGCTCCAAATGGATCTATGGATGGAGAGCTCCAAGGGGAAGCCGTAGATGGAGAGCTCCAAGGGGAACCCATGGATGGAGAGCTCCAAGGAGAACCCATGGATGGAAAGCTCCAAATGGATCTATGGATGGAGAGCTCCAAGGGGAAGCCGTGAATGGAGAGCTCGAAGGGAAACCTGTGACTGGAGAGTTCAGAGGGGAAGCTGTGGCTAGAAAGCTCAAAGTGGAAGCTGTGCATAGAGAGCTCCAGGTGACAAAAGGTTACTTCTGTCTACGCATAGTTCTGGGAGGGCGGGGTACCAACCAGTGGTGCGCTACCATGAGAGGTTTACGGATGCCCGGGGTAAGTCTGGGTCCCTTGTACACCATGGCTGGATATATAATAATAATGGAAAGTTAAACCCCCTGACAGTCTCTTGGGGTCTCTGTTGGTGAGATCTCTGTGCTGGGTACCTGATGCAACAAGAAGACATTTATCATATCATTTATGGGGAGTGAAACTTCAACGCGGGTGGGAACAGGTCTAAACTATGACGGGGGGGGGGATCTCACTGCTACTGTTAAGTAGCAGCCCATTGGAATCCGCCTATAACAGAAATAGCACCTTAGGCTAGATTAACCCTTTCATGTATCAGCAGCATTTCTGTGCACGCTCTGGGTGTGATCTGCTTTATGTGTTTCTAGTGAACTTTCCCTTTCCTGTACACTAATGAGCTGCTTGCTTGCTGCTGTGTTGTCACTGTTGATTTTGGTTGTTTTAGGTTGCGTTTGCAATGTGCTGTGCGGCTGAAAAAGCTCATCGGCATCAAGGAGACCCCGGCACCAGACCCTTTGTTTCACCCAAAATCTTCCCATTATATGTGTGTCAATGAATGTTATTTACCTGTGAAAGCCTCCCGTGTGTCCACATCTGAAAGCCCCGAGGCTGCTGCTGGGGGCCACCATCCTGCATGGGATGTCAGCAGCCCCCTGCAGACTGACAGCTGTCACTCAAATGAAGATATTTAACAGGGGTAGGAAACTTTGGCACTACAGCTGTGCTGAATCTTGTAGTTCCTGGAGTGCTGAGGTTGCCTTCATAAAAGTTTATATAGGTAGGTGAGGGGCGGGGCAGAGGAGCTCGGCCAGCACAGGCAGTTATGAGACAGGAGAGGAGAGGGCTATGATGTGCTTGGAGGGAGGTGGGCTGTGCTAGGGAATTGACTCTTCCCAGGGGCATCCCCAGGCGTGGTGTCACCCGGAGCGGCCGCCGGGTGACACCCCCGCTGGGACGTCATTGCACATGTGCGTGACGTCATCATGCACACGCTTAATGATGTCACGCGCGCTTACCTGCTAGCGGCCATCTTGGTGATGAACGCCGACAAAGAGAGGAGGGGATATTCACTAGAGAGGATAAGGTATTCCGCCGGGTCCCCTCCACTCTCTGTCAGTCATTTAAGTGTCACCCCTTCCAAAGGTGTCACGCAGTGCGGGCCACACCCCCCACCCCCCCTTGTGATGCCACTGACTCTTCCTGGTGTAGTCAAAGGCAACTTGAACAAGTGAATATAAAATCATTTATGGCGAAAAAAAATTCTGACAGGATTCATCTAATGATCATTTGCATACTCATAAGTAGGGATGAGCTCAGGTTTGGACTGAGCCCGGTCCAAACCCAAGCTCCTCCAAATCCAGAAGAAGTTCCTTTCGAAAACAGAATCAGCTGCGGGTGGGAAATCCCCCCCTTCCGGCAGCTGATGTAAACAAAGGGACGGGATGCTGTGATGTAATTGGCCTTATATGTAGTAGTAGTGCTGCACAGTAGTTGAGCCCTACTATTGGCCCCTCCGTGTAGGGGTTTGATGGTGAGGGGATGGGGTGGCATCAGTGTATTCGTCATATCTGTATGTGACCGACAGGTTATTTCTGCAGTTGCTGATTAGGCATGAGCTCAGGTTCAGACCGAACCTGGCTCATACCTGAGCCTTTCTGAACCTGGAAGGAGCCCCCAAAACACAGAAGGAAGCACCAGGGGCGTCCCGAGGCCGGGTGTCACCCCGCCATGTCGTCATCACGCATGCGTGTGACGTCACCTCACGCGACCGCGATGACGTCATCGCGCATGCACGGCCATCTGATTAACACCTGCCGGCGGCCATCTTGGTGATGGACGCCAGCAGAGAATGGCGGTGACGTTCACCCGGCAGGATGAGGCATGCGTCGGGTCCCCTCCTCTCTCCTGACACTGTTGGGTCCATGACCCAGTGCCCGACTTTTTGGAGGGGGTGACACCAAAATGACTGTCACCCCTGCAATGGTGTCACCCGGGTGCGGGCTGCACCCCCCATGTGACGCCACTGGGAAGCACCTTCCGTGCCACCTGATCAGCAAAGGGGCGGGATGCAGTGACATCATTGACCATATTCGGCTACATGCCTTTATTTAATGACATTTCCCTAATATGGTCATGTGGCCATATAAGGTCAATTATATCACTATAAGCATCCCCACCCCTTTGTTTACATGCAGCTGCAGGAGCGGGGAATGCCCGGCCCACAGCTGATCAGGTGGAAGTGCCCATGGCACTCCCTCATTTGGAGCTCATCCCAACTCATAAGGCGTCCTCACGTCTCATATCCCAAAAATAAAAGGATTTCATTTCAGGGCCAGTGGGTGGAGCCCATGCAAATCATTCCTTTATTCCCTAGCAACAAAATGCACATCTGCTGTATGGTGCAATCGCCACAGTCATCTAAGCGTACATATTTAATAAAGCAATAAGTGTGCAGTAACCCATAGCAACCGACCAGCAATCATACTGACAAATGAGGGGCAGGGCCAGGTCTGGTTGCTAGGGGTTACCGCTTGTTATTGTTCTTTGTGGTGATTTTGAATAAGTCAAGGTTGTTTTTATAACTTTGTGTTTTTTGTTTGTTTGTTTTGTTTTGTTTGTTTTCCGGAGCAGCTGTGCAAATGCAAATCGTCTTTATTGCGAGGAAGCAATGTGTTTTTTTTTTTCCTTGCAGGCACTGCAGTATGAGGGAGAGGAGGAGCAGGAAGGGGCTGTATACGGCGTGTATTTACGCAGTTCGAGCGCACAACAGGTAAGGCCGGCCCGCCTGTACTCTAATAACATCCATTGCTTTACATAATATCAGACATCAGTAGATGAGACGTCAGCGGGCCTCGGCTCTCCAGATGACGCTGCTGCTTCAATCTGCGGTCTCGCTAGAGTGCCAGAGAACAGCCCGGTAATCGAAGAATATATACACAGTGGAAATAATTGTACAATTACCAGACATAGGATTTCGATCGCGTGACAGTTATTGTAAACCGCGCGGTTGTCGTGTGTTTTTCAATGCCTAGCGATGTCTATGGAACCCAAAGCGCACGACGACCGCCCGAAAATAGCTCCTGCACGCGATTCGGGTCGCTCAACAAACTGCAAAGGTGTGAACAATCTCCATTGACTTCAATGCAAATCTGTGTTTTGCGCGATATAGCGCGACTCAAACCGCGTGAACACCGCACCTAGGTGTACACCGGCCCTCACCACCACTGCCAGACAGCGCAAACAGGATGCTACTCTTGTTTACTACAGCTTCCTGTGTCACCTGTCTGCTCTATGGTCGTTGAATCGTCATATGGATTTACTGTCCAGTGAGCAGGCTGCTGGAGGAGGGGTGGCACAGGAATCTGATCTGCACAGCTGAGAGAGAATATAGGGTTGTCACCTGCCTGCCTGTACTGTGCATAGATCATAAAGCCAGCCAAACAAAGCTACAGGTCCTTTGGATGGTGACGCTGGCCACATATACTGTATGGGGGGAATTTATCGAAACTGGAGCAGACAAAATCTGGAGCAGTTGCCCATGGCAACCAATCAGCTTCTCTCTTCAGGTTGTTCATTTAAGCTTTGAAAATGAAAGGCGGATGCTGATTGGTTGCCATAGGCAACTGCTCCAGTTTTAATAAATTCCCCCATATGTGTTTATAATTTCTCTTTGTGGATTTCTGGTTGCGATAGTCTGTGTCATGGTCTCACCACCACTGAGTCACGGAAAGGTGGTCACATGATCTGGAAACACAAAGCGCACAGCTCACCCCTATCATGCGTCCTTGTGAGCCACATTCGTTTTTGGTCACATGATCTAATTCCCCTTTAACCTCCCAGCATTACACCAGCTGGATGTATACATTTCATCATCACAGGACTTCCATGTTGTAGTCATGTGACCACACCAGCATGGCAAAAGACCCGCGTCACTGCTCTGTGCTACCGTGTGTTGTCCCTGGAAATACTCTGCGCTGCTGGAGGACTCTGCTCCTTCTATCTTTCCTCTCCTGAAATACTCTGCGCTGCTGGAGGACTCTGCTCCTTGTGACTCTCCTCTCCTGAAATACTCTGTGCTGCTGGAGGACTCTGCTCCTTGTGACTCTCCTCTCCTGAAATACTCTGTGCTGCTGGAGGACTCTGCTCCTTGTGACTCTTCTCTCCTGAAATACTCTGCGCTGCTGGAGGACTCTGCTCCTTCTAATGCTCCTATCCTGAAATACTCTGCACTGCTGGAGGACTCTGCTCCTTCCTCTATGACTCTTCTCTCCTGAAATACTCTGCACTGCTGGAGGACTCTGCTCCTTCCTCTATGACTCTTCTCTCCTGAAATACTCTGCACTGCTGGAGGACTCTGCTCCTTCCTCTATGACTCTTCTCTCCTGAAATACTCTGCACTGCTGGAGGACTCTGCTCCTTCCTCTATGACTCTTCTCTCCTGAAATACTCTGCACTGCTGGAGGACTCTGCTCCTTCCTCTATGACTCTTCTCTCCTGAAATACTCTGCACTGCTGGAGGACTCTGCTCCTTCCTCTATGACTCTTCTCTCCTGAAATACTCTGCACTGCTGGAGGACTCTGCTCCTTCCTCTATGACTCTTCTCTCCTGAAATACTCTGCACTGCTGGAGGACTCTTCTTTGTCTAACGCTCCTCCCCCTAAATACTCTGCTCTGCTGGAGGACTCTGCTCCTATTGACTGTCCTCTCCTGAAATACTCTGCACTGCTGGAGGACTCTTCTTTGTCTAACGCTCCTCCCCCTAAATACTCTGCGCTGCTGGAGGACTCTGCTCCTTCCTGTAACTCTCCTCTCCTGAAATACTCTGCTCTGCTGGAGGACTCTGCTCCTATTGACTGTCCTCTCCTGAAATACTCTGCACTGCTGGAGGACTCTGCTCCTGGCTTGCAGAATCTTGCTTGTCTCTGTACCCCTCCTCACCTATATCCTGGATCACTTCTCTGTTCAGCTGTCATGACCTCACGGAGGGAGACACGTACCTAGTAAAGTCCCCTGGGTAATCACAGATGAGCTCAGCCTTGTGTGTGTCTCTGTCAGCCATTGTTCCCTCTTTTATGGAAGTGACTCAGCCCTGCACAGCAGTGTAGTCTGGTACATGACACGCAGGAGGACAGTACAGCCATTGTGTCAGTGTGTCAGTGCTGCGTTCTCGTTATCACTAGACATGGACACTTTCCCACTGAGAACATCTGCTGTGCCCATTATTAGGAGCTCCCACCATCCCTGAGCTGAGTTCCCGGGTCTGTACACCTGCTGTGCCCATTATGAGGGACTCCCACCATCCCTGTGCTGAGTTCCCGGGTCTGTACACCTGCTGTGCCCATTATGAGGGGCTCCCACCATCCCTGAGCTGAGTTCCTGGGTCTGTATACCTGCTGTGCACATTATGAGGGGCTCCCACCATCCCTAAGCTGAGTTCCTGGGTCTGTACACCTGCTGTGCCCATTATGAGGAGCTCCCACCATCCCTGTGCTGAGTTCCCGGGTCTGTACACCTGCTGTGCCCATTATGAGGGGGTCCCTCCATCCCTGTGCTGAGTTCCCGGGACTGTACACCTGCTGTGCCCATTATGAGTGGTTCCCACCATTCCTGTGCTGAGTTCCCGAGTGTGTACACCTGCTGTGTCTATTATGAGGGGCTCCCTCCATCCCTAAGCTGAGTTCCCGGGACTGTACACCTGCTGTGCCCATTATGAGGGGTTCCCACCAACTGTTCTAAATAGGTGACTTTTATTGTTTATTGTTCTGTGCATGGCCAGCATAAGCCTGTGTATGTTCTATAAGGAGTCCCTCTTCCCGTCTGTCAGGGCAGGGAGGAGACAGTGGGGGGGAATTTATCAAAACTGGAGCAGAAAGAATCTCGAGCAGTTGCCCATGGCAACCAATCAGCTTCTCTTTCTCTCATTTTCACATCTTACCTGAGCAAACTGAAGACAGAAGCTGATTGGTTGCCATGGGAAACTGCTCCACATTCTGTCTGCTCCAGTTTTGATAAATTCCCCTCCAGTATCGTTCTGCAGGCCGCCTATTTATGACTTATGTAATGCAATGTGTCTTCTCTCCAGGCTCCTGTGAAAGTCTTAACGCTGCGTGCTGGAACTCTTCCCAGACTTGTCCGCCATCTTCTAGAAGCCCGGTTCCTGGGGGACACCTCCTACATCCCAGTATTCCTGGCCACCTATCGGGCTTTCAGTAGCACCAGTGAGGTGGTGACGTTACTGCTGGAAAGGTTGTATCACTTTTTATGTGTGGGTGGTGATGAGGTGTGTGATAAACAATGACAGTATGGATGTTCCTGTAGGTGCCCACAGAGTGGTCCAACAATGGGCCTCTGGTGGCCTCTTCTCTGAACAGCAGTTGAAAGTGAATTCTGGCAAAACCAGTGTCTTCTGCTCATATTGCTCAAGGTTCAGCTCTCTCTCTTTGCTCTGGTGACCATCGCCAGGAGAGAGAGTGAAGGGAAATCCAAATCTTATATTTGTCACCATGACACAAGTAGAGGAGACGTCTTCTCCTTATCCTGTTTCAAAACTATGGCCATGAATACAAAGTGGACCTTCTTTGCAGCTATAGCAGCCACCACTCTTCTAGGAAGGCTTTCCTCAAGATTTTGGATTGGGTCTGTCGGAATTTGTGCCCATTCAGACAAAAAAATAATTTGTGAGGTCAGGCACTGATGTTGGATGGGAAGACCTGGCTCTTAATCCATGTTCCAGTTCATCACAAAGGTGTTCAGTAGGATTGAGGTCAGGTTGAGGTCTGGTTGAAGGCCTCTTCAGGTCCTCCACACCAGACTGGTCAAACCATGTCTTTAAAGCTGGCTTTGAGCACAGGGGACAGTCATGATGGAACTAAAAAGGGCCTTCACCAAACTGTTACCGCAAGATTGGATGAGCTCTAGGGTTGCTACCTTTTCCTTAAGTGAAACCCGAACAACCTAGCGCTGCACGCAGCAATTTTTTTTTGGGGGGAGAATATAGAGGAGAGAGCGAGGAGAGGCAATAAGGAGAAATAGCAAGAAGAGACAGGCAGGGGAGGGAGTAAGGAGACCGTCTATACAGGACTACAGCAATACATTATACAGCAATACAAAATAATATGAAGCTACATACTCTGTGTTGTTCTGGGTTGGCGCCCTGATGTCTCCGGGTGCCCTGTGCAGGCTCTCAGGTGGGCTGTGCGACTCTCAGGTGGGCTATGCCACTCTCAGGTGGGCTATGCGACTCTCAGGTGGGCTGTGCGGCTCCCAGGTGGGCTATGTGACTCTCAGGTGGGCTATGTGACTCTCAGGTGGGCTGTGCGGACTCTCAGGTGGGCTGTGCGGACTCTCAGGTGGGCTATGTGACTCTCAGGGGGGCTGTGCGACACTCAGGTGGGCTATGTGGACTCTCAGGTGGGCTATGAGGCTATGCGACTCTCAGGTGGGCTGTGCGGCTCCCAGGTGGGCTATGTGACTCTCAGGTGGGCTATGTGACTCTCAGGGGTGCTGTGCGGCTCTCAGGTGGGCTGTGCAACACTCAGGTGGGCTGTGCAGACTCTCAGGTGGGCTATGTGACTTTCAGGTGGGCTATACGGACTCTCAGGTGGGCTGTGCGGACTCTCAGGTGGGCTGTGCGACTCTCCGTTGGGCTGTGCGACTCTCAGGTGGTCTATGCGACTCTCAGGTGGGCTATGCGACTCTCAGGTGGGCTATGCGACTCTCAGGTGGATTATTGGGGCTATGGTGTCTCACCAGGGGTCCACAGGCGGGCAAGCACGGTGTCAGGGAGCTGGAGAACGAGGAGAAGGTAATCACAGATGCAGCTGCCGAGGTCTCCGGCAAGCGTGATCTCGGGCAGCCACATCTGCCTGAAACCAGATCTTCCCACTGCCCGCAGCTCAGAGGAAGATGCGGTTTTTGAGGCCGATGCAGCTGCCCGAGATCGCACTTACCGAGGACCTCGGCAGCCACATCTGTCAGTAAATTTTAAGTGCCGGTGTCGCCACTGAGTGTCTTTTGTCCGGGTGCCCGCTGGCTGGACACCCGGACACAAGACTCCAAAGCCGGACTGTCCGGGTGAAAACCGAATGGGTGGCAACCCTAAATTGAGCTCAATTGTCTAAAGTATCTTTGTATACTGTAGCATAACAGTTCCCCCGACTGGAAACACCTGAGCTCAATCATTTAGAGGGTGTCCGTATACTTTTTGGCAAATTGGCATGATGGGCCGGTGTCCACAAACCTTTGTCCATATAGAGTATCGCCAATAGTCTGGATTGGTGTTTTTGCACTCAAGAACTGGTTGAGCTTGCCTGACAACTGCTATGTGTGGTTAACATAAGGGATTGTTTTGACAGGGAACAGGTTCCAGTTATAATTACATTCACCTACTCAGTAGTACATTGTTATTGATTTACAAATGTTCACCGTTCTCTGTAAAGAGGGAAATTCCTCCTTCCTCCAGATTCTGATAATGAGGGCCGCCATTCAGAGCTCTTGATTGGCTGCTTGAACACCAAGCAGCCAATCCAGATCCGCGGTCAGAAAACCGTGAGAACCATGGAATTTCCCTCTTCATGGATAAAACTTTTCGGGACTTTCAGTAACATTCCATTACTGCAGGAAGAGACATTATCTGAATATAGACGTGATGACTGTCTTGGCTTTCAGGTCTTCTTCATTATAACTTTACCTTTGTGAGAAAGAAGACACCATAAGGAGTCACAGAGAAATAAAATACATGGTAACGGTTGCCAGGAAGCAGCAAATTTTGGGAGGAATTCTTTTTTAAGTCATGGTGCGTGTGGAGTGAAATGGAACGGTTATTTTTAACATCTTTCAGTTACAGCAATGATATACTTTGGACTTTACCAAAATGTACGTTTGCTTTAAAGTGGATCTCCCAGCCAAAACCTTCTCCGCCTGTTTTGGGTGGAAGGGTTGTTAGTTTTGTCAATTCTGAGTTTTACTTTGAGGGAAGGCAAAGCAGAACTTTCATAATGGGAAGAGGTGCTATTGGGGAAACTGCCATGGTCAGGATTTCCCTAAATTTCTAGAAGATTTTCTCTGATTGGTGGACTTCCACTTTAAAGTGTATCTAAACCTAGAAGAGAAATATAATGTACAGGCAGTCCCTGAGTTACATACATCCGACTTACATCCGACCCCTACATAGAAACGGAGGCTATTACTGTACAGCAGGGGTAGTTGTAATGCTACCGCGCTCGTGCCGACGAGGAGTGCGCGCCTTTTTGGGTCTGGTTCGTAGTACTGTACATACATTACAGGAAGTTGGCTCTTGTTAGACGTGCAGACGAGGGGCGCCCACCTCTTCTTTTGGGTCACTGCGAGGTTTTTACTGCTGTCTGTATCCTCATTAGAATGATTTAATCTCACTGTCCTTGAGACAACAGGAAGTGAGAGAAAATATAGCCCTAGGAAGGGAAATTCACCCCTGTAAGAGGTATCATGGGAAAAAGGTGTCTCCACTGAAGCTAAACCCAAAATTTTCAAAAAGTACAGAAAGGGACAGAAAGTGAGGTGAAATCTTCTGAACAGGGGCACACACAGCAAAACAAATGTTACAGGGGGTTAACACTTCCCTTTGCTATCCAAAACTAAAAAAACAAAAAAATTTTGGGGCTGGAGTTACACTTAATTGTGTCCATACACTGTACAACCATCGCAAGACCTTAGTCTTGCGATGGTTGTAAAGTAATTTAAAAAAAAGTACGATCTGCCCATCTTGGACAGGCAGATCGTACTCTCGATCATCGCAAGCCCGCCCCCCTGAGGCGCGGGCTTCCGATGACCGCAATGCTGAACGGGCAGTGTGCGCGTGCACACACCGGCCCGTTCGCAATTTGTCTCCCGAGCACCGTTCAAACCAGCCGAAAATCGTACGATTTTCGGCTGGTTTTCTAACGTGCTCCTTAGACAAAAGACGTGCGACCGTACAGTAGAAACGGTCGCACATCTTCGTTAACACTGCTCGATTCTCGTACGATCGCGGGATTTTTGAGCAGTGTATGGGCACCTTTAGAAAATGTACCTGTTCCAACTTACATACAAATTCAACTTAAGAACAAACCTACAGACCCTATCCTGTTCGTAACCCGGGAAATACCTGTATTGCAGTTGCAGTTTATTAGTCCTTAGATGTGGTGGCTGCATTCGTTTTCCTTTTCAGGCCAGGAAAATTTTCTGCAAGTACAGAAAAATTCCTATTGATCCTTCCAGAAATCCAATGTCCGTATAACTTCCTGTGCGCTGAACTGAACTTGCAAACATGATTATCAGCTTTCCAGGCTATTTTCTGTGAACTGCACAAATTCTCCTCCTTCTGTAATGGAGTTGAGGAGAGGGGGAGGTCGTTGAAGTTTAGCAGGAGAGCATCCTGGGTGACAGCGTTGCTCCTCTATAGATACAGCATGGTGAGTGAGCATTGTCACCTTCAGAAAGTGTAAAAGATGGCTCCGTAATATTAGGTTACATTTGCACTATACACCAGCGGTTCCTGATCTGCATCTGGCTCACAGGGCCTAAAGCAGGGGTAGGCACCCTTGGCTCTCCAGGTGTGCTGAAACTACAAATCCCATCATGCATCTGCCTCTGGGAGTCATGCCTGTGGCTTGCAATTCCTTATGTGATTTGTAATTTCAACACAGCTGGAGAGCCAAGGTTGCCTACCCCTGGCCTAAAGGAATGGTTTGCAGAACTGCAGGGTTCGAGAAGTGGTGAATACCTTCTTTTTTGCCGTGCAGCCACAGAGCACAACAGGGGTGGCTGGATGACAAAAATGCGCTCATCGCTTTACAAAACTTTCAGCAGCTAAAATGCATCCCATATACATACATATGACATTTGTGTGTTTAGCTGTATGCATGGCATTCCTGTATGGAGAGCTCTGGGTGTGCAGGGTGAGAATGGAAGAGCTTTGTACCGCCCCCTGGAGGACATGGGTGCAGTTACACACTGACACCTGTGTTTGCTATTTGCAGGTTACAGAGCAATAATCACTCCCAGACCAGCGACCAATCACATGGAGGGAAGGATGATGAGTGAGTATGGGACCCTTCACACCTCTGCCCTAGGCTTTCATTTTTATTTCTTATATTTCATACAAGTTTAAAAAAAATAAAAATGATAGGGATGCGGCACAAGTACATCTACAATTTTTGATTAATCTTTAATCAATCTGAATGCTGTACACAGGAAATACAGACTGGCATTTTTCAGGGGTCTTCATCCTTTCTCAGGTTCACAGGTGTACAAAGTAGCAAATCTCAATGATTTAACCCTTTCCACTCCCCTACTTCCTTTGACACCCCCCCTTCCTTCTCCCTTGTCCTTTTCTCCTTCCTTTTCCCTTTCTTTGCATTCTTGCCTCCCTCCAAAGCCCCTTCCCCTTTTCATCTCATTTTTTATGTTCATTGTTCCACATTTTCTTTTTTTACTCCTCTTTTAATTTTATTTATTTGCCTTTTAGTGCTCCAATCAATATTTAATTTCTTGTTGTTCCGTGAACCGTCCTCCCAATAGTATTCGTCTTTTATTTACAATTTTCCAATCTTCTTACACCAGATACACTCATGTTTTATAAATTAATTTCCATGTCCTTAGGAGGGTTTTCGCTATTTATGAAAAGTTCCCCTCTTTCTCTTAGCTCGGGGATATAGTTGTATCTTTTATATAGCTTTGAATATTATGTTGTGATTTTGTAATTGGTGTATATATTGTATAAGCACCTAATTGGGGGGCTAGTTGTGTACTGCATATAAGATTCCCTCCCTGCCCTTCCATCTCTGTGATCAAACCCCCTATTGGGTGAAATGCATTAGAGAGGGGCGGTTGCCATGAGACATGCATGAACTCCAATAATGTTTTTCAAGGTCTGATGACATCGGTGTGCGGATCCCTGTTTCCTTGAGAAGGAAAAGGAAATGCATCATCCTCGCTGTTGCTAAGCAACCACCTATAAATGTGATACCTAATGTAATAATGTATCTACACACATAAAGGATTGGCGCTGCCCTTAGCAACCAACAGGATTCCTTGGTCACATGTCTAATGTAGTTTATAGGTTGCTATGGATATCTCCACTGCCATTAATTGCACTGTACAGTATGAGGTCTGTCATCCCTCCAATGATTTATTTTCTATACTCTCTCCAGCATCAGCAGTCTCTTCTGTGCCTGGATGTCTCAGCACCCCAAAGACTTCCTGTCTCTTCAGCCGGAGAAGAGGGATCAGCTGTCTTTCTGCCTTTCCAGGCTGCGGAAGTCGAATTTGGTAGCAAAACTACAGGAGCTCCGTGCCGGCGACAAGAACGGCGCAGATCAGCCCCCAGCGGCAGGGGTCAAGGCAGAACACTCAAACGCCCTGGATGTCCTGATATTTCAAGCCGGATACGTGGCCGAGCAACTCACCTGCCTAGAAGCTGTGAGGGGAAGCAATGTCTCTATGTGTTCATCATATTCCAACCAAAGCTCTGCCCAAAGTTAATATGGCGGCACAGTGGCTCAGTGGTTAGCACAAATGTTGGTGCTTGCACAAGCATTATGTCCCTATTGCAAACTCAGTTCTCTGAATTCCCCATTAGGGTCCGTCCACTGTCAGCGTTACTGGTCATTAAGGAAGCTGTCAGCTAAAGGCCACAGCGTCCTTAACCACCAGTGATGCTAACAGTGGGCGAAGCCTGATAGGAAATTCAGAGAATTGAGTTCCCCATTAGGTCAGCTCTGCTGCTGATTGACAGCTGGCAGTGGTGGGGGGCCATAGGCAGTAGCAAGCTGGCTATGGCACCCAGCTGCTGCCTTCTGTCAATCTGCATTAAAGCAGACCTGATTGGGAACTCAGTTCTCCGAATTAGCCATTAGGATCCGCCAACTGTTAGCGTCACTGGCAGTGGGTGTCACTGATCATTAAAGAAGCTGTTCACAACATCCTTAACCACCATTGATGCTAACAATGAGTGGAGCCTAATGGGGAATACAGAGAACTGAGTTCCCCATCAGGTCTGCTCTGCTGCTGTGTGACAGCTGGCAGTGGGTGGGTGTCATAGCCAATAGCAGGCTGGCTATGGCACCTGCCCACTGCCTGCTGTCAATCTGCATCAAAGTAGATCTGATGGGGAACTCAGTCCTCTGAATTCCCCATCATGCTCGGCTCACTGTTAGCAACACTGATAGTGGGTATCACTGGTTGTTAAAGTGACATTAAACCCTCAGATTTTTTAACATAAACCAATTCTGTAATGTGTGCCTTACTGTAATCCATGGTTGTTTCCCTTCTCTTTGCTGCTCTTCCTTTTAAATCCTCATGTCTTCTCATGCTTGGGGAGAACTTCCCTTTTCAGCTCAGGGCCTCTTCCTGTAGTGCTGGCTCAGGTTACAAACCTATACACAGACACCGTGTATCCATTCCTGAGACAAGGCAGTCTGCTGCAAAACAGAAGTTCTGCAGAGCATGAGAACAGATACAGATTTAAAAGGAAGAGCAGCAAAGAGAAGGGAAACTACCATGGATTACAGTAAGGCGCACATTACAGTATTGTTCTATGTTACAAAATCTGAGGATTTAATGTCACTTTAAGGAAGCCACAGCTTTAGGTAATAGAGGTTCCAGCCCCGGAACGCAGTGATCTATAGTAACCAAATGCTGCCACCATTGTCTGAGATACGATATGGTAACATATGATCGGTCCCTATGGGCTCCTGTACTTTCTGCCAATTCCTCTGCGATCCGCCTTATTAACGTTTACACTCTGTTATGTTTATATCTTTCCGTCAGGCTCTGTTCCTAAAAGTGGTCCCATACGAGTGTCTGGGGTCAGTGTGGTCCCGACGAGACAAGGGCGGGGACCATTTTGACCGATGCCATTCGGTAAGAGAGACCGTGCGTCACTTTAACCGACTGTCGGGCGCTGTGACCGCTTCTTGCGTCCAGGACCCCCAACTGAAGCCCCAGCAGAGGGCGCGGATTATCGAGAAGTGGTTGAAAGTGGCCGAGGTGAGTGAATAGCCAATGCAGGGACATCTTATTGATGCGGTTCTGGTAAAGGGTCTTGCCATGATGCAATGAACCTGTGTAATAGAAGCAGCCAGCCTCTGACCTATGTACTGCATGTGAGCTTCCATTTGGGTTAGATAACCCGTGACACACATGCCAGGAAAAGACAGAAAGAGATCTGGTTGTGACCAGTTGATCTGGGGACCCCTTTAGAATACCTTTTCATGATGCAGTAGAGAAACTCCCTACACACCCTCCTTCCCGTCTCCCACATACAGATAACCACATACAATAATGTGTCTGTAACTGCTTCCTCAGCCTTTCAGATTCATTGCTGCCTTGGAAGGTTGAATCTGATAGCTGATACATATAGCAGACCCAACCACCGCACATGTGAGGAGCTTCCTAATGACAACCCAGATAAAGTTAAAATGACTTCCTAAATGTATCACAGCTGCAGTGTTTGCTGGATAGCATTACAGGATCACTGATTGCCTTCATTTGTTGTCTGCAATGGTGCTGTACGATTTTTATGTTTTCTTTTACTTTTTCACCAGGAATGTTGGAGCCTCAGGAATTTTTCATCGGTCTACGCCATTCTGTCTGCGTTACAAAGCACGGCTGTCCACCGCTTGAAGAGAGTCTGGGCCGAGACAACCAAGTAAGGAGGCCTCTCATCATGACTCGCTGTAGGAGGGGGTGCTTTTGATTGGGGTAGTGGGGTAGGGGGGGACCCCCATTTCTGCTCTTTGTGAGAACAGCGGTCAGACTCTCCAACATGCTGCCAGCATAGGGTATTTTAACCTTTTGTATATTACAATATATATATATAGACATTTAAGGATGTATTAATGAATACAGAGCTGCATCAATTTGTGTCCTGAAGTTCTACTTTAAGTAAACATTCAGTGATGTCATGATGATGTAATTGCAGGGAGATCCAGCGCAGTTACCAGGAGATGAGTGAAGTTTTCTCGGAGCAAGACAACTATGCCAGGATGAGAGAGCTGCTCTTCCAGGTGAGGACGCTTCCACCCCGATCTGATGTACACTTAACATTACCATTGTCTGACTCTGCTGTCTGTACTCCAGTCTCAGGACAGTTCTGATGCAACCTCCAAAAGGCACCCGCCACGTTCCAAGGACCCCAGAGCCACGGTGAGTGTCCTCTATTTATTCTCACATGAGGAAAATAGCATTTCATCACTTTGACCTTTCTAAGGCAGAGATACACAGGGAACTGAAATTGGAACATTATTTTATTTATATCCTTTTCTTCTGAAGAGTAGCTGCTACATAGACTTCTAGTGCTCGTAGATTGCACTATATGGCCAAAAGTTTGAAGCTTGTTGGACATCCCATGTAGGATCATGGGAATTAATAAAGGAAATGTCCCCCACCTCCTACTTTGCAGCTATAAACCGTCTCCACTCTTCTGGGAGATCAGGGAAATCCAAAATCTTATATCTGTCACCACGACACAAGCAGAGGAGAAGTCTTCACTTCATCCTGTTTCAAAACCACGGGCATGAATATGACGCTATACCTGCCACCACTGTTCTGGGAAGGCTTTCCACAAGATTTTGGGGTGTGTCTGAAGTAATTTGTGCCCATTAAGCCAAAAAAGCATTTGTGAGGTCAGACAGCACTGATGTTGGGTGAGAAAACCTGTCCCACAATCAACGTTCCAATTCATCCCAAAGGTGTTCAGTAGGGTTGAGGTCAGGCACTGATGTTGGGTGAGAAAACCTGTCCCACAATCAACGTTCCAATTCATCCCAAAGGTATTCAGTAGGGTTGAGGTCAGGCACTGATGTTGGGTGAGAAGACCTGGCCCGCAATCAACGTTCCAATTCATCCCAAATTTGTTTAGTAGGGTTGGGGTCAAGGCTTTGTGTAGGCCACTAAGATTTCTCCACACCAAACTCATCAAACTATGTGTTTATGAAGCTGGCTTTGTACACAGGGTTACAGTCATGTCTGTCAGTCAATCTGTTTTCAACAGAAAAGGACCTTCACCAAACTGTCACCACAAGGTTGTTGTGCACAATTGTCTACAAGGTCTTTGTGTAATTTAGCTGTACCCTTCCCTGGAAAAATCCAAACTCCATACACATACTTTTGGCCACATAGTGTAGCTGATGGACAGACAATGGGAATTCTATACTGAACCTTACATACAGCTATCAGAATAAAATATTGTTTAAGATGGAGCTCATATAAAGTAACCTTGTACTGAGGTGTTCTGCTCCTACTATATCAAGAAATGAGGGAAATTTGTGTTTGTTCTTCTTTCTGTATATAAGAAAAAAAACCAGAAGAAAAAAATAAAGCAACATGGACTAGCGGGTCCATCATTATCCTTGCATCTTAGAGACAATAAAGCGGACCTTTACACTTAAAAATGAAATTCTACCAATGCATCCCTCTATGTATGATGATTAATAATAACATGGACATGGCAGGTGTAAAATGCTGTGATTGTGAAATACTTCCACCTGCAGAGCATTCACTTCCTGCTTTGAAAGGGCAAAATTACTTCAGTTTGCCAGAGCAATGCACACTGGGTTTGCCTTGTCACCAGCAGAACATTGCTGGGAAATCTCATCTGTAATCTCATGATCTCAGGGAAAGGCATTTTCCTCCCCTGAGATGATGTGCATAGTCACATGTCCTAGTCACATGTGCCAGAAATACCGGAAGTAAAATGAGATCTAGTAATCTGTCCTTAGTAAACATGGCCACTGCCAGAAGACTGTGAAAGAAAAGAGAAATAAGGGATGCAAAGGATACAAAGCCGGCAATTATCTAGAAGTATCTGTTTGTAGATTGTCATCACTAAACATTTCTAAAGGTGTGTTTGTTGTTATTTTAAATATAAGGGTAAAGGTCCACTTTAAGAATGAGGAGCCAAAACTTTGGTGCAGCCCATAGTGGACTATGTACACCAGAGGTTCTCTGTCCCCAATAAACATTCTAAAAAGTACTTAATAATGGGGACAAGGAAGTCCCTTGTTTTCCTATGTGGCGTCAGTATCTCCACCCTGCCTTACATTTCATACAACTTCTGTTTCTCACCATTTGCCAGTTTCTGCGTGTATTTTAACTGTAGCTGTTTCTGTTATCATTGCACAGGGCGTCATTCCATATCTCGGAGTCTTCCTCACCGACCTCGTCATGCTAGATTCTGCCATCCGAGATCAGCTGGAGGTGAGATTTTCTGGTATTTGAATGGATTTTGAAAACCCAGAAATTATAATAAATGATAGTTTGTTAGCAATGCATACTTACATAGTTACATAGTTAGTCAGGTTGAAAAAAGACATATGTCCATCAAGTTCAACTTTCTCTGGAGGCCACCTGCCTGCTCGCTGTTGGAAGTCAGGTTGGGTCTTGGACAGGAGGATATACTGAGGCTGATAATGTGAAGGAAAACATTAAATAGCAGAAGAAATGGGGGGGGCTGTATTGTTGTATCTGAATATATATATATTTTATTGCTTCTTGTGTTATCATTTTCTCAGAATGGATATCTTAACTTTGAGAAGAGAAGAAAGGTGAGTGCGGATTAATATCACATTGTCACACCGTCTAGCATTTTCACTGCTGTGGTCACCTGACAACAAAAGCTAATTTGTTCTGAGAAAGACTGAGCCTTTTTAAAGAGTTATTCTACTTAAAACTGATACAACCCTTTTTTTTAGCTGTTGTCAACTTAAAGTATGCGTAAAGCCAATGGCTAAAATCTCCTGTAAGCTTCAGCAATGGTTGCATGGCTTTTTTCAGGGGGGGTTTCCTGATGGTGACAACAGTGGACCATGCATGTATGAATATGCGATAGGGATCTCCTAGAGGGCAGGGACTGATGTGAATGTAAATGGTCAGCGCTATATAAATACAAAATATAATAATACAATTGTAAAAATAATAATGTCTGTGTAATGTTTGTTAAAATGGCCACTCGTAGATTTCATTGTACTCACGTGAGACATAGTAACAACACAGGAACACAAATGGGATGCTGGGACAGAGCGTTGTCACCCTATAATAGGAAGTGCCTGAACAAGGACCTTCATGGCAGGATCACCAGGGATTATTTTAATGAAAGCTGCAGATTTACAAATATCGGAAGTGATTTTTGAGATTTGAATATTGACATGTTAGGCACACTGCTAAAAGCCGGCCCATACAGATCCGTGCAGCGTGCACAGCCGTACGGGCCGCTCTCGGGAAGGACAGGTGCTGCGTGTGATCTTGCGCAGCAACCTGTTCTTCTCTATGGGAGTATGCGGCCATACGCCGTAGTACGCTCACCGTACTGCACATCCGTGCCGGTGTCTGTAGTCGTACGCAGACAGGATGGATCCTGGCTTCATCTGAGCACGGATACCCGCACGGATGTACAGTTCGGGTGAGCGTACGGCAGCGTACTCCCATAGAGAAGAACAGGCTGCTGCATACAATCACCCGCAGCGCCTGTCCTTCCCGGGAGTGGCCCGATACGGCCGTGCACGCCGCACAGATCTGTATGGGCCGACTCTAAGCAGTGCGAATGAGGCCTTAAAGCTTACGTCATATTTAAGGGAGAATGGGGCTACCTCCAGGCAAGGCCCTCTTGATTTAATCCTGGTTATACATACGTCCCAAGTTGGAAGCTCAAATAGTTTTGAGTTAGGGGACCACTTGGGACTGTGTGGCTTCACATGTGATTGCACATATATGAAATGTAAAATCCATGCTGACTAAATGGAAAGTGTGCTGGAGAATTTTTGTATTACCAACAATTCCAAAGAGGGCGGAAACAAAGCCAGAAATTATGGCAGAAGATCTCATTGCTGGAGTCCCCAAAATTGGCTCAGCTTGTCAAACTCCACTTCTAACTGAAGCATCCGAGCAAGGATTATTTTGCATTTGTATTTGGATGAATGAAAGATTGGTTCTGATTGGTTGCTATGTTTTTTTTATTGGTTTTCATTTGCTTATACATTCTAATAACAACGATAATACACAATAAAGCTATAAACAAACCTCTCTTCTCTCGCTACTCAATGGTCCAAGGTAATATAGACATGGGAATGCCATGGAAGGCATCAGACAAGGTGTGGTAGAGTCCATACCAGCATATAAAACTAAGCTATGGTAGATCAAATTCCAGAGGAGAGAGTAGAGAACATGAGTGGATGTGACACAGGAGCCCCGAATCCTATTGAATTATTTTGGCTTATCTCTTAATTCCTAATGGTGTTTGTCTGGAGTTACTCAGGTGTTTGCTATGGGCTGCTGCACTTTGCACACTGAATTCTGCCTCAATAAATGAAGATGACATGTGTGTTTGTGGGGGTGGGGGGAGCACATTAACATTGCACCTTATTTTCCTAACTGTCATTAAATGTGATTGTTTTAGGAGTTTGAGTCGCTTTCTCAGATTCGGATGCTACAAAACGTCTGTCTGGGCTATCGGTTCACTTCCGATCCACTGTTTGTCAAATGGTTCCAGAAACTGCGCTCAATGAGTGAGGATGAGAGGTGAGTGTACCCTGCAGGACCGGGACCAGGCCTTTTCCGGGCTCACAGTCAATGAGTTATTAAAGGCATAGTCCAGCTTTAAAAAAAAAGAAAAGAAAAATGTGCATTTATTGTGTTTTTGAGGCTGCTAAGCATTGCACTGTGATCAGTGGATCGAGGGTGCAATGCTCTGGCTGAATGGACTACAAGTGCAGTGATGTCACCACACTTGTAGTCGATTCATAAGTCCCTCTGCTGCAGTGGCAGTTGGGACTTGTAGTCCTTCCATTCACAGATCCTGTCAAAGGACTTCTAAATGGATGACACAACTGAGATAGCAGAGCCACACACAGCCATGCCAAATTCAAATTATTCTAGGAGCTTGCAGGGAGAAGTACCCCACGATTCAGGTAAGTGGGGGGTCAGGATGGGTTGGGGATGTGACCATATTTTATGTTACACCCTGAATATTGGTACTCTATTGGTAAAAAGTAAACTTAGCATTTAGGGCTCATTCACACGGACGTGCACTCCTGTGCAGAGACCTGCTCCTGGGAGGGACAGTTGCTGAGTTTGAGGTGATCTTGTCGTGTGATTGTTTGTCTTGTCGGGTGACGCATTTAATTTCTTCTGCAGTTATCGACTATCATGTGACATTGAGCCAACGCAGGACATGACACCGGGGCCCCCAATGAAACCTACAGTGGTTATCACACACTGCACTGAGTGAGTAGATGACACGTGTGTGTGTGTGTGTATATATATAAAATTTATATAGGTTGTAATTCTTCTCCACTCTTTCCCCCCCAAAAAAGCCCCCAAAATTTTGGCCATCTGACGTGTGCTATATACTCCCTATTATGTTGGAACCATGTAATTTTTCCCATAATTGTACAACAGAATGTATTGGAAAACCATCCAACTGGGACAACCATATAGAAAAAGAGAAACCATATAGAAAGAGGAGGAGGGGAAGTTAGAGAGGGAAGTGGGAGAGTTAAATGAAAGTGGGAGTTGGAGAGGATCAAAGGAAAGGATGGTAGGGGAGTCTAGAGAAAGAAGATAAAAGGGGAGAGGTGTGTTGGGGGGGTTGTTGAAGGTTCCGCCACCATCACAGATTGGAGGAAAGGTCTGCCATTTGGTCCATGTCATAGGGCAAATTTCTTATCTGTCTTGCCAAGAAATCATATTCCCAAGTTGCACCATGGAGTTCACTCTGCCACAGTGGGGGGTTGTGTTGGTGTATGTAATATATAACATTCTTGTTTCTATTTGTCTCTGTAGTCTTTTGGCTTCCATTGTTGCTCCATTTGGACCCAGCATGCATTTGGTGGCTTGGGATGCTCCCTGTGAACGACTGACAACACCCAGCCTAACCGCAGTATGTTTTCCCTCTGTGTCTGTTTTTCAGTTTTGTCCAGTCTGACTGTTGTAAAAGAAAAGCCCAGTAAGTTAGAGGGATGGTGGAGCTATTGGCAGTGGTGTTGGGGCTTATAACTCTTGGCCAACCTGTAGCAGTCAAGAGCAACAAGTGTGCACCGCGGACATGCGCTGTTGACGACACCTCTGGTGCCAGTTGTTCTGCGGAGAAAAACCACTGGACAAGTTGTCTAACTTGTTGGATTGATCAATGACCCCACAGAATGGCTGGCCAGGGCTGCCTGAAGGTACCACAGACAAGGAATCGTCAGTCAATCTGGTACAAAAAATAGACAAATCTGGAGAACTTCATCTTGTGTACTCAACACAGGTTTTTAAATGTCCCCCCTAATTGCTGGACCAGAGGCTGTTCTTGTGCTGAGCCCCCCTAGATACTGTGTATTGAGACTCAGGACACACACAAATGAGGAGCATTTGTTTTGCATTGTGACAAATCAAGATGTGGTCTGCAGTATTCAGGTCATGCTTGACTGCTGTAGGCCTATTGATTACCATTGCATCTCCCACTGGAAAAAATTGGAAGGGCAACCAGAAAGTAGGCATTACAGTAGTAACACATGTGCTAAATATACAGTATCTCTACATTCAGTGTGCGCTCAGTTTATACTTCCCATTCTTGTGTTGGTGACTCCATTTTACACAACTTTTCCTACAACAGCAGCAGAGGAGCCCCTCCGTCCCTACGCTGGACTCACAATGCTCCCCCAAGCCGCCTCCTAAGGGGTTTCTAACACCGGCTGTTGCCGGACGCACACACAGACGCTCCGCCTCCTGCGGCAGCCCCTTCACCACCGTTCAACACAGCAGCTCTGCGGAGCATATCGCGGAGCCAGGCAAAATCCCAGATCCCGCCGAAGACCACCGCATCATCCGGGCACGACTGGAGCCTGCAGAGCAAAGCAGTGTTTACAAGAGTGTGCGGGTGAGTTGTGACTTCCACACCAACATTGAGCCTTTTGTTCCAAAATGTCTAAATTAAGAACTGTATTTCCCACACCAAACAAATTATCCTTTTCTTGGCCATGTATAGCCCAGATAGCAAGAAATTGTGCTGCAAGTTTGAAAATGACTTGCTAAACTATTGCAGACTTGCCAAGCTTCACAATTTTGTTGCACAATTACAGCAAGTCTGCATTGCAAGTCTCCAGACCAGCGAGCTTGCAGAGCTCTTGCTAAGACCTGCAGGACTCTTGCTGTAGACTTGCCAAGCAAATTTGCTACAAATTCAAAAAGTGTCAACTAGACCTTGTGCTGCGAGTGTTCTGCAAGTCTACAACTTGCCAGGAATGTGTGCAGCAAGTTAACAAGAATTACAATTTAACCCTGACACAAGTTTGTGGAACCCTAAGCTGCAACTTCCACCATCATTGCAGAGGTCTCCTGCGGTGGAGAGAGCTGATTGGGAGCTGTGGGAGACTTATTTTAGTTACTTTTATAAGCTGAGCCATTTGTTTTGCCATTTCAGATCAACAGCCAGGAAAAAGCTCCAGCAGTGATCGACCGCATCCTGAGAAAACATCACATGAACACACAGGGTTCACACGAGCTAGTCCAGATATTGCCAGGCAATAAAGGTCAGAAATCACAATTTCTTGAATCATATTATTTATTATAGACAGATCCTCCTGTCTATAATATGACTGTCTACAGGTGACTACCTCTGCCTCCCCTGTTTTGTGAATACACTTGCACACAGAGACTACATAAGATATTCTGGTGCACTGCATTGATGACCCCCTACAGTCCCCGGGTGAGACGACATGGTCCAGTCCCACATGATGAGGAAGGAGGATGTGAATGACATAATACCTTTAGATCTTTTACAGATAAATTAGACATTGCACGATGTGGATTTTATACAGTGTTACAATATAAACATATTTCCTAATACTTTATGGGCACCTAGAAAATCTCCATAGAACCCTAAGGCTGGCCATGATACATTGTTACAGTATATTTTTTTCGTTCAGCCTACAGGCATGACCAAAAAAAATATATAAGATTCCTCCATCCACGCTGAGTGTGGATGGAGGAATCCTCTGCAGTGTTCATTGTATTGTGACAACGTCCGGCAGCAGTTGTCAGAATGCCTGAACTGTCGGCCAAAGATTTTCCATCCGGCTCCTTCGATTTTTTGATCGAGGGCGGAGAGGTGCTAATTGGGGCAGCCACTGTGCAAATTTTGGCTGTTTCATCAAGTCCCTAAAGGTGCCCATGCACTGCACGATTCTCGTACGAGAATCGCGGGAAATTCCGCGATCGTACGAGAATCGTGCAGTGTATGGAAGGCGTGCGACCGTTTCTACTGTACGGTCGCACGTCTTCCATCGAACCAGCATGTTTGAAAACCCGCCGGGAATCGTACGATTCTCGGCGAGTTGGTGGCCTGCTGGTTCGACAACTGCCGAACGGGCCGGTGTGCGCACGCGCACACTGCCCATTTGCAGTCAGCGTAAGCCCGCCCCTCATTGCAGTCATCGCAAGCCCGTCCCTCAGGGGGCGTGGCTTGCGATGATCGAGAGTGCGATCTGCCCGTCCAAGATGGGCAGATCGTACGTTTTTTTAATCCCTTTACAACCATCGCAAGACTAAGGTCTTGCGATGGTTGTAAAGTGTATGGCCACCTTTACTATTCACATAGTACAGGTGAAACTCGAGTAATTAGAAAATCGTGCAAAAGTTCATTTATTTGTGCTGCTTGTGCACCTTTTTCTTCCACACTTTTCCCTTCCACATAACTTTCTATTAATGTGCTTTGATACAGCACTTTGGGAACATCCAACTTCTTTTGCAATGACCTTTTGAGGCTTTCCCTCCTTACGGAGGGTGTCAGTGATGGTTTTCTGCACAACTGTCAGGTCAGCAGTCTTTCCCATGATTGTGATTCCTACTGAACTAGACTGAGAGACCATTTAAAGGCCCAGGAACCCTTTGCAGGTGTTATGGCTTAATTAGCTGATTAGAGTGGGACACTTTGAGCCTAGAGTATTGCACCTTTTCACAATATTCTCATTTTATGAGATTGTGGATTTGGGGTTTTCATGAGCTGTAGGCTATAATCATCACAATTATGACAAATCACGGCTTGAACTATCTTGCTTTGCATGTAATGAGTCTATCTCATATATTAGTTTCACCTTTTAAGTTGCATTAGGGAAATAAATGAACTTTTGCACGATATTCTAATTATTCGAGTTTCACCTGTATATAGCCAGCTTTAGGGTTGAACTTAGTAGTTAGTGCTTAATTGGATGTGGTGTCTGCAACATCTATGTTGCTTTGCTTAACTTCTCTTTTATTATAGGTATTTATGTCCATCAATTTACACAGAACTTACTATTCATTCACTTCAGTCTCTGCCCTCAAGGAACTTGGAGTGTAAGCTTCCTATCTCACATGAGTGTATTTTTGGAGTGTGGAGGAAACCGGAGTACCCGGAAGAAGACCGAGCACAAGGAGAATATGCAAACTCCATGCAAATAGTGTCCTGGCCAGAAATTGAACTGAGGATCCCAGTGCTAACCACTGAGGCGCTGCAATTGATTATTTTGCAGCAAGGCCGACACTAATGACTTATTGGTCCACATGCTCTGTTTTTCCTTTATTTTCCCTTCTGGTCTGAACAACTGATATCCGATATGCACATACTTGTTCTGGATCTGTCTCTCATAAGGGCCTGTTCACATGATATCAGGTGCGGATCTGCAGACGCGGTGCTACTGATGCAGTGCGTTTTTGCCGCGTTCTTGATGCATTCCAGTTTAAAAAAAAAAAATGTTTTTTTTTTTTTTGCTGGAGTGGGGCTGTCAGTATGTTAGCTGCAGTGCAGTGCGTTTTAGACGCGTTTTGCGTTTCCGGTCCGTTTCCTGACCGGACAAAATGTGACATGCAGTATTTTTCTGTGGTAACCTGAACGGACTGCGCACGTGAGAACTGTAGCCCATAAAACACATAGGGATACATTGGGATGCATTTTTAGTGCAGGAGCGTACGGATCAGGTCAGCACAGAAAACGGACGTCGTGTGAACAGGCCCTAAAGCCTATCTCCAGTGTAAAAAAAACCTCCCATTGCAATGGTTAACTCCTCGTTAATATCTAGTGTAAAGGACTTTTACTTACCTGATCCCTGCTCCCACACACTCCAAGACCAGCACCAGCAGCCACTCCCTCCTGTGCTTCTTCAGTCTGAGGCTTGGTGACATCATCACATACATTACAAGGCCCAAAGCCCCGCATTATACACGAGGATGACGAGCGACAGTCCACGAGGTGGGGTATAGGGGAGAGCTGTGAGCACTGAGGGCCAGGGGAGTGGGAATCAGGTAAGTAAAAGTCCTTTACACAATACTTCTTCTGCTTCGGTTGCTATGGATTACTGCCCTTTCAACCTTGTCATTGTTCTTCCTGCTGCCCTATTAAATTATCTTAATATTCTATTCCATACAAATGAGAAATGTTTACTTTTACAGAACTGGTCTTTCCAGGGACAGCAAACGTCTTCTATGCAATGAGTTCGGCCAGTCTGGACTTCCTGGTCCGTCCACACCAAGCCGTCACAATGCCTCCCGCCGAGACCAAACCTCAACATCGGGTACAAATGAATGCCACCTATCCCAAAATCAAGGTCAAGGCCGGAGACCTGGCAAGGTCCCTCTTCTAACTGGCTGTTCCAGGCATGGAGCTTCAAAAAAAGGACACTTTCTTTCATGCTACAATGGATGCATGTTTGTTGAAGGAAAGCATAGAATGCAATGCATTTACCATGAAGCCTTCAGAATCACTCCCAGCTCAGGACAAAGTGCTCTCAATGCTTTACCCCAAGTGGCCTTCTATTACCCTTCAATGGGGACAATGACTGGTGTTCAGACATCAGCTTTACACGGCTGATATGAAATGCTGTCACAGGCCTTCCATCAGCAGGAACTGGTGCAATTTATCATTTTATGTGACGTCACTGCACCCTGCCCAGGAAGTGATGTCGCAACCGCAAGTTATAACATGCTGCTCAATTCTCTATACACTAGCATAAAAAAAAAACACTATGTACTGTTATTTTTATGTATTTCTGTCTGTTAATTTTATCTACCGTATGTAAAATTAAACAAAAAATTTCCCAAAGGTTGGTGGTCATGTGACTGGAATGCAAATGATCTTAAGAGCTTGTAGAACCTCAAATCCCAGGTAAAGGTGCCCACACACCTTACGATAATCGCGGGAAATCCCGCGATCGTACGATTATCGTAAGGTGTGTGGGAGCCGTGCGACCTCTGCTACTGTAAGGTCGCACGACTTTTACCTTCGGAACATGTTCGAAAACCAGTCGAAAATCGTACGATGTTCGGCTGGTTTGTGGCATGTTCGCAAGATAAAAGCCGCAAGCGTTCAGCATTGCGGTCATCGGAAGTACGATCTGCCTGTCCAAGATAGGCAGATCATACGTTTTTTTTTTATTACCTTACAACCATCGCAAGACAAAAGTCTTGCGATGGTTGTAAGGTGGGTGCCCAGCCTAACAGACTTTGAAGAAAAAAAGTGCTGCTGCGTGCATGAGGCAAATCCGTTTCAGGGTGTTCACATGATATAGCAGGAAAGCCTCAGTTCCCAGAAAGCTTTACTTCTCAGAGTCAAGATCAGCAAAATAAAGTCAAAAATTGGCCTGACCCTATTAGCTGGCAAGCCCGTCAATCATGAATAGAAGCCAATCACAATACACACAGGTGTCGGGCACATTCTGGACTCTACTTTCCCTAGGTTGCCCAGTGTTCCGGGGTACTGTATAGGACAACTGGAGGCACTTCTACTGGCAGCTTACAACTACAGTAATACCTTGGTTTACAAGTAACTTGGTTTGAGAGCGTTTTGCAAGACAAGCAAACATTTCTGAAAAATGATTAAACCAAGGTATTACTGTATAAAAGTATAGGTACACATTATAAATGTGCAGTGCCCTTGTGTTGGCTTTAAACAGCCATGTTAAAGAGTGTTTGCAGATTTAGAGTAGAGAAGGTAAGCACTTTCCCTGATTATATAGCATGCAGGGTGCATTGTAAGGGCACAACTAAACCACCTGTTCTGTAGATGGTGTAAAGAAGTTCAGATACACAGGTTTTGGTGTCACAGCGAGGCTCTGAGGTGAAGTATGATAGCTGTATTAAATCCTGTGTCAGATTCCTGGGCCCCTGGCTGTGCTCTGTTCACCAGTCCCTATAGGACACAGTGGTGATGTAAGGTGTCAGTGGATCAAACCACAGAGCACATCTGGGGGACCAGGTATCCCAGAGGTATCCTTTGTTTTCAATTCAGCAGCATCCGGCTGGGAGGCAGCAGGAGCGGTAATTACATGAGAATGCCGAAACATTTTTAATTGCAACAATTTTCTGGCCGAAGTGGTGCATTATCTGACAGAAATGCCGGGGTGCCTATATATATATATATATTATATATATAAATAATGTGCAATGATACAAGCATCGGTATCGGCGGCGATGCCGAGTATTTGCATGAGTACTCGTGCAAATACTCCGATACAAAAAAACGAGTACCT
>NW_017306589.1:1117045-1125578 GCF_000935625.1 Nanorana parkeri
CATGCCCAGACTCCAGAACAGTGTATTATTGTATAGTGTGGCACAGCTATATCCAATTCTGCATACCTGGCTTTATATTTTAAAGTTCTTATAATATAAAGCCAGGTATGCAGAATTGGATATAGCTGTGCCACACAGTGTTCTGGTCTGGAGTCTGGGCATGTGCTCATCTATTTTCCCCACTATGGGGATACAAGCCTTAGTTAGCAATGTCATGATAAATATTCATTTCATGTTCTTCATAATAAGAAACTGACCTAAAATCATGATTTTGTACTGCTTTAGAAAAAATGTGACCTGTCCATTTATCGGTAATTGGTATCGGTGAGTACTTGAAAAAAAGTATTGGTACTCGGTCTTAAAAAAGTGGTATTGGTATGTGGCCCTACGCCAAGGACACGTTGAGTAGATCTCCAAGACAGAGCACACTCTGCGCCACTTCTCCGCTCCCCCTCCCTGACTGTTATGCTCCCCCCTCTTTCACCCACCTCCCCCCCAACCACACATCCCTCTTGTATCCCATTCTCCAGCCTTCCCTTCTCCCCGCAGCCTCAGTGCTGCTATACCCTCAGATAGTAGCAAGACCCGATTTCATACCTCCGCAGTAGCACTCAAGCGGAGGACCTTGTTCACCTCTCCTAGCCAACTTCATTGACACAACAACCAGGATCCCCGCATGTTTTTCCTACAACTGAAGTATGGGTCTAGATTAGATACTTATGCCCCCGTATAACCTGCATTGTAACCTTCACCCTGCTCTCATGGACCCATGTGGGGCCGTTGCCGCACCTTGCATTTTTCCCTTTGTATTCTTATGTAAAATGTGTACATCTTTTCTTTTTCCTCCCCTGCTGTGATACCCTTGAATTCTGTGAAAATCTTACCTAAATAAAGAATTTATAAAAAAAAAAAAAAGAAGTGGTATCAGTGTGATTATATATAAATAAAATCACAGGTGCCCTGCAAAAACATACATTAGAAGAAAAAAATATTATATATCGAATATATCTATCTCTGGTAAATCCTTTTTTTGGGGGGTCCATTGAGAGACCCTTAGAGACATACTGAGAGCTACAAAGAAATCAGAATAACCCGACAGTAAGAATTCCGGTGTCCCTCAATGGACGAAAAAGAAAACAGGATTTTTGTACTTACCATAAAATCCTTTTCTTGGACTCTATTGAGGGACACAGGAATTCTTAGACTGTCGGGTTACACCGATTCTCCTGTACAAAGCTGTATAACTAATAAATAATTCTGAGCACTCCTGTGCCCCTCAATGGACAATAAAAGAAATATTTTTTATTGAACCTGAATGAGCGACTCAAACAAACGGCACCGAGCAGAAAATAAGTGTATCATGTTTAATTGCACATAAACCTACAAGAAAGTCACTGCTAGATTTTCAGTGTAAAAACAGCAAAAAAGGACAAACTGTGGCTCGTTGGGGCATGGAAAGTTCCGGATCCACCGCAGAAGAGACCCTCCCCAACGAGTACATAAATAAAGCGATACAATAGAATGTTCCCTATATCCCATCTTAGGGCTTCACTGGTCCCTTCATCTGTGTCCGCTGGTACTCCTGCTGCAGTTTAGTGAGGGTAGCCCGCTGCTGTTCTGATTTCTGTTCCATGTCCTTCAGCATAGTCTCATATCGCTTACTGGGAACAGAAGAAGGGAGATAGCAGAATGAATAACAGTTATGTGGGGTACAGGGGTGATATCACTTATATTCAGGGCTTGAAAATCTGCTCGTCCTCTCGCCTGTGACGAAAAGGACGCCGGAGCCTGACGAGCAGCTTTCCGGCCGGCCATTGTAATTAAAGGGCCGGCCGGGGGCTTTAAATTCAAGAGATCGGGCGTCTCCAGAGATGCCCGATAGCTTGTATTAGCTGCAGCAGCTGCCGGTCCCCGAGATCCGCTGTGCCCGGTGCGGTCGGGACCGGCACGGCTGCTCTGTGATAGGAGATCGGTACACGATCTCACTCTGATCTCCTCTCCCATACCCGAATGCAGGAAGTGATGTATATCAGTGTTCCCCAACTCCCGGTCCGCGGATCAAATGGTACCGGGCCGCACAGTCTCAGTGCGATCAGCGGGCCACGGTAAAAATTATTAAACGTTCCGCGGCGATAAAAAGGTTGGGGAGCACTGATGTATATGACATCACTTCCACATTCTGCTGTCACTCTCCAGCAGATCTCTGCTTCATCGACTTCTCTGGGGGTCCCTAGGTGATCCCTGAGATCTCCATAAAGGAGGACCTGTCACTACAAATTGGCTATTACATAGGGAGCTTGTTAAGTGTAAAAAAAAACACCCCCCCCCGTGGTGATTTTATACCTCCAAAAGAAAGCTCTATCTGTCCCCAAAAATTTTTAAAATAAATCGCAAGGCTATAGTCCGGTCATGACTGACTGGTAAAACACCCCAAAAGGTTTCAAGCCCTGCTTATATTTAACACCTTTTACTTTCTAGCACACTCATACACAGGACGTGTGAAATAAGGGACAGCAAGCATGTGAAGGGGACATTACAGTCCTTGCAGCCTATACGATCACTCCAACCAGACACTACAAGTGCCAGCTCTAGGTGAGCCTGTTATCAGGATGTCCCGAGCCATCAGATGATGATCCGGCGCACACCGTACTAAAGATGTTGTTGCTGTACAAGGTGTGATAAGGTACAGACGCTGAAGCTGGTTCCCTTTACATTGGCTCCATCATTAAGTGACTCACTGACTGTGCATGTAGCCAATAAAGTGAAACCACCAGACTTGCACATTTGTTCAGATCAATGTCTCACTAGACCAGGGACGGGCAACTCCGGCCCTCCAGCTGTGCTTAAACTACAAATCGCAACATGCCTCTACCTCTGGGAGTATCCTGTAACTGTCAGTCTTGCAGACTTGTAGTTACACAACAGCTGGAGAGCCGGAGTTGCCCATCCCTGCACTAGACTGCGAATCTAAAGTCAAGATGATGCCCCTGCAGCCCTGCACCAGTAACCCCTTGGCACTGGCTTCTGCTGGTCTTTATGGGGTTCTGATCAACAGGAGGCGCCCTTTGTGATCATTGTGATTGGCTGTCAAAGTGATCATATGATTGGGTGTCCCTCTCACCCGTGCACACTTGTTCACAATCTAGTGAGACATTAATCTGAACCCAGAATTAGGATGATGACTCTGAAGCCCACGCCTGCAACCTCATGACCCTGGCTCCCATAGGCCCTTTAATGGGTTCTGAGTGACAGGAGACAAGCTACCCAATCACATGATCGCTGTGACAGTGGTCACATGATGGTCACGGGAGGTGTGTGTGTGTAAAACATCTGAGTTGCTCAACTGCAAAATGTTTATCCCAATGTATTACAGAGCAGAGTCCTCATCCCAACTAAGTTCTTAAAGTGTGACTCCGGGCCAAATAGATGCATTTACTGTTTTTGTTTTTTTTTGCCAAAGGATTTGTGGCCCTATTCAGTCTTGTGATTCACATACCTCCGCTGCACTACACAGCTAAGAGGGTTACTTTGCTATTTCCTGCTTCAGCTTTTCCCACTTCCTCCTTACTCATTACACATGATGATAATTCACTGCCCACACAGGAAGCAGGAGGAATGGACGCCCCTGGCCCGGCTGTGCAGTGTTACAGGGCTGGCTGTGGGAGCCACCAGGATTGGATAAACAGAATATACTGTATGTATCATCCGTGTATTAGGCTGTCTGCTAGGAGTTCCTCTTTAAACTGACCGCAAGGAAGGATTCAGGGAAGAAAGCAGAGCAATCAGGACATATACAGTAGATCTCTTACGGATGTCAGTAACTCACATTTCTCCATTGATATAATGCAATCGCTTTTCCACCGTGGATTTGGCTTCCTCCAGGTCCTGTTTCACCAGCACCGGTCCGATAAGCTTATACACAATGTTACTGTCATCCAGCAACCCCAACTCCTGGAAATACACACAACATGTATACGCTAAATCCACACACTCCGCTATCTGCTGTATATCTATTACAGAGGATCGGAAGTCAGTAAGTGAGGTCATCTTATGGGGAATATACAGAAAGCAATACATAGGGAAGGTTCTCAGTATCCCATCTAGATACTATATGTCATTACTATTATAACAAATGCTGAGAATATCATTAAAAAGGAGAACTATGGGGTCAGGGCTTTTCCCCATAGTTCTCCTTTAAGTTGATCATTTTCACAGAAAAAAAAAAAAAAGTGACAAAAGAGAGTTTCCTTAATACATCATAAAGCCAACCATTGATCAAGATGTTGTATGGGTGGAGCCTAAAGACTACCTAATGCCTTTAGAAACTGAAATGCCCAGGCTGTCAGAGCGCTGGCCCCCCAAATCCCCTGGGCCCTCACAGGCCCGGCTCCCCAAAATCCCCTGGGCCCTCACAGGCCCGGCCCTCCCAAATCCCCTCCGGCCCTGGCCCCCAAATCCACTGGGCTCTCACAGCCCTGGCCTTCAAAACTTATGAGCCGTCACAGTCCTGGCCTGATCCAGTTCTGGCCTTGAAAATGTCGAGTCGCACCCCACCCCCTATTTCTGCCCTTTAAAAACTCCCAGGATGGCCTGGTTCTGGCCTTGGAAATGCCGCGGGCTGCCAGAGTCTTGCTCGGGGGATTTACATAGCACAGACTCACCTTTTTTACGATGTTGTTCTCGGTGACCTGGGCCTCCAGCTTCTGCCGAGCGGACATACTAGTGCTGATATCTGCAACAAGACAGCGGGACGCAGGTGAATAAACCGGTGTGAGAGAACAGAAGCTGAAACTAGTTCTCATTCCTCCCTTAACATTTAGGTTTTAGGCACAGCAAGTACTTCCAAAAACAGTTCTCTCAGTTACATGCAGCCCCTGTGTAGAGTGATGGAGGTTTTATTGCCCTCTTCTGTCTCCACTGGGGCCACCTGCCTCTCACTTCCGGTCTCATTGACCATTTAGGAACCGAGAAGAATCTCCTTTTCACAGCTTCTCACAATGCACTGCAGCAAGTCAGTGAGAGCCCGTCCCATTTCCTGGCTGGAGGACGATGGCATCACCTAGCCCTTTCCGCCCCAGACTGTCTCAGGCCCACACCTTTCTTTCATGGATTTTAGTTCTTTCAATCAGAGAGGCTCAGCATCACACGCGGGCATTGCTTAGGTTGGTCTGCATGCAAATGTAGTCTGCCTAGAAACACCCAAACCTCCAGAGTGACACCCACCCATCATGGTATTTTCATATTTGCTCCTCCTAAGAACCAGCCCACTGCTTGTTTCACAGCTGAGGACTCTTGAGAAAAGTACTGAGGCAGGGTGCTGTGATGTCCTCAGGAAGCTATGTACAGCCACCTGCCAGTCCCTCCCACCAGCTATGATCTGCCTGAATTGCATAGAGAAGCACAGAAATCCAGTGATGACATCACTGGGTCTAAGAATAAGATACAATTTAATTTAAACATTTTATTATCATGTTGATGAAGGGGGGAGGGGGAGACCAGGGAAGGAAAAATATAAGTGGATTAAACTTCATGATGGACTCCTTTTACCAGAGACAAGCGGCGCCCTCATCATTCCATAGCTCACCTTTCTGTAACTGCTGATACTTGGTCACCTCAGCTTGTAACTTCTCCTGTAATTGGGATGCCATCTGTGAGGAGGGAAAGGATTCCAAATCAGTGAATGTGGCTTCTATTATAATGATACAACAGTGAATGTGGCTCCTATGATGATGATACAACAGTGAATGTGGCTCCTATGATGATGATACAACAGTGAATGTGGCTCCTATGATGATGATACAACACTGGCTGTCAGATCCGCCTGTAAAGAACATCCCAAGCAAGAAGAACAGGAAGAAAAATCAATAACACAACAGGGATTATTCCTTGTAACCATGGCAACAACAGTTTGTAGATGGAATTTCTAACTCTCGCGATACACCGACTACCTTTCTCAGGAGTCAGCATAGAGCTTGAGGTCAAGTTACAGGCAGCCTGAACATATCAATCAATGGAAGCTCACAGCTAGGACACACAGAAACAAGTTGTTCTCTATGTGCCCTGTTCTTACCGTACATGTGCGTTGGTGTGCGTTGAACTGTTACTGTAGTCTAATGCATTGGGAATACATGTCCCATGATTGTGCGTGTGTTGGCTGTACTACTCATGGGCCCCCAGCACAGCACCAGATCATGCTTCCCTACATGCTGCCCATGCAATGAGCATGTGCACCCGAGCACAGTGACTGATCTCAATCCCCCGCATGCTGCCAGTAGTGTGCATGGCCCCACAAGCACAATACCAGAGCCAATACTGGCCACAGGCACAGTCTGGGGTCACCACATTGGCATGCAGCCTCTGCCACTGGGGGCACCATGCTGTCTCAGACCCTGACACTTGGGGAAGGGGCCCCTGTAGGTAATGGGGTCCATGATAGTCTTCCATGTAGTAACACAGTGACCGGGACCAGAACTTATCATGGACAATGCAGCTTGTTGTATTAGGATTTGATGGACCCCCTGAATCTTCTTGTTGCGCAATTGGGCCAACACCTCCCCGCCTGGAATGTTCCGACCAATCTGATTGTTAGCTCTTCAGTTCAATGGCAAGAAATCAAATAGGCCAGGGGAACACAGACAGGAAGGCAATATAAACACAGATTTTATATACTTTATACTATATTTATTACTTTCACTGAATTGGTGTTGGACTGTGGGGTGGGGGGTAGTTGAACTCCCTCTGCCCAGAGTAAGAATGGAGGTCTGGATGTGATTGACTGTTATGAAGTAACACAGATGCCATGCATGGGGCCCCCGGGCTGATAATGCGTCAGGGCCTCCTGTGCAATGCATGCTGGGATTCTCCCCTGACATCGCCAAATGGAGATTAGGTGTCTCCACGAAGTAATGGCGGTGTGTATGTCACTCCCGCACCCGATGTCCACCCACCGTATCCCCTCCCCGTCACATTACCGTGCCTCCGTCCCAGGAAACGTGCCGCCTACACACCTCTGACCCGGAAACACTCCGCACTTCCTCCTGCAGCCGTTACCATGGCAATTGCCTTCCTGGCCTCGCCCACTGTCTCTGTTCAATCCGCGTAACTTTATTACCAACAGCCATGCGCAGAGGAGCGGGCGGAGGTGAGAGGAGTGGAGTGAGCCGCGGCTTATCTATGACTGGGAAATGATTGTTTTATTATTATTACTGCTGTATGGAGGACTGACAGCTGAGTGATGTCATATCTACTACATCCCATCTCCCGCCATGTCACCTCTGTGTGTGTGTGGTACCCCCCTCCCCAAATAAATCTCAAATATCGCGCACCTGACCCCATTACATATACTCATACCTCTCCTCCTTCCCTTTATCACATTCTCCATCCTCCATCACACCCCCCCATATCATCCCCCCCCAACACAACCACCTAGCCCTCATCACACCAACACAGCCAACCACCTAGCCCTCATTACACCAGCACAACGACCACCACCTAACCCTCATCACACCAACACCACTACCTAGCCCTCATTGCACCGACACAACCACCTAGCCCGCATTACACCGACACAACCACCTAGCCCGCATTACACCGACATAACCTCCTAACTTTCATTACACCGACACAACCACCTAGCCCTCATTACACCGACACAACCACCTAGCCCTCATTATACTGACACCACCACCTAGCCCTCATTACACCGACACAACCACCTAGCCCTCATTACACCGACACAACCACCTAGCCCTCATTACACCGACACAACCACCTAGCCCTCATTACACCGACATATCCTAACTTTCATTACACTGACACCACCACCTAGCCCTTGTTACAGCGACACAACGTCCTAACCCTCGTTAGACCAACACAACCACCTAGCCCTCTTTACCTGATACCCAGGTCCTCCCCTTGTTACACCATTACACAATCCAGGGAAGATGGAGGAGGGTCCCCAGGGATATCCTGTTGGTATATATGTTGGTCGGTGTGTCTGGGCTCTGGGCTGGTAGCTTCTCTGTGCCAAACGATCTCCACATTCACCTTGGATTGTCGCCAAACGGATCTGAGATTGAAGCGCGGCACTGAGAATGAATTGTTCAGGTTACGTTTATTCCGGCTTGAATTGGGATAAAAGGTTTTGTCACGTCACCGACACGTTTCGTGGGGCCAGAAAATGCCCCATTCATCACGGCTTGTTGATAATTGCTCCCATTTTCACCTCCGACATGAATGACATTTCATTCTCCTCCTGCAGCTTCCTCCGATATCAGCGTCACCGGGAAGCTACAGGAGGAGAATATCGTCCATTCATGTATATAGACCCGGAGCAGATCTGACGCCCGCACAGATAGACCTGGGGCCGGAATGAATGAATGGAGGATAGCAATGCCTCCTGGGATATATGATGGAAGATGGCGGCACGGGACAAGACCTGCGGGAGGACAGCAGGACAAGAGAAGGCAACGCTGGATTTCTTGGACTTGTAATTATGTGATTGCAGCATAAGAAGAGCAGAAGGGCACCCAAG
>NW_017306589.1:1125642-1126626 GCF_000935625.1 Nanorana parkeri
ACGCGGTATAATCCACATCTTTTATTGTGTCCGGTATATATCATTCCCAGTCTCCAAGCCCTGATGACGGATAAAAACAGCATTTTTTGGCCCTGGAACGCATTGGCTCTGAAGAAGGGACCCCATGTGACCCCGAAACATTGGCATCCTGACCTATATGACGTAATCTTGCAGTAAAAAACAATGGGGGGAATTTATCAAAACTGGAGCAGACACAATCTGGAGCAGTTGTCCATGGCAACCAATCAGCTTCTCTCTTCAGTTTGCTCAGGTAAGATTTGAAAAGGAGACAGAGAAGCTGATTGGTTGCTACGGACAACTGCTCCAGATTGTGCCTGCTCCAGTTTTGATAAATGTCCCCCCAATGTTCTTTGCATTTGTAAATGCCGGTGACCTATCGTCATAATTAGGGATGCACCGATACAGGTTTTTCGGTATCAAGTACTGATACTAGTGCTTCCGCTGGCATGGAGACGGCTTCCCCGCCATTCTGGGAGTTGGGTCATTATGTGCCGCCTGGCTTCCTGATCGCACCGCAAGCTGGCTCCATATTGCCCTATGGCACTTCCTGTCAGAGGAATTCTTCCTCTGACCGGAAGTTTCACTACTGGGGAAGGTATCGGAGCATTTGGGCGAGTACAAGAACCCACCCAATACCGATACTAGTATTGGTGCATCCCTAATCATAATCCTGAGGTTCTGCATGGCGCCATCTGCGGCGGTCACTTTGCGCACCTATTCCAAAAAAGGGTCCCAGCGCCGTATGTTGTGCAGCAGGTAACTCTATGTGACTCCTTTATCCTAATTCATATCGGAATACATGTAACCCGGACAGCTAATTCTTGGTGTGACCCCCTCAATCTCAGACCCCGCACCCCCTCAATCTCAGACCCCTCAATCTCAGACCCCGCACCCCCTCAATCTCAGGCCCCTCAATCTCAGACCCCGCCCCCTCAATCTCAGACCCCGCGCCCCCTCAATCTC